>NW_006159559.1:5315540-5320939 GCF_000334495.1 Tupaia belangeri chinensis | reverse complement strand
CTACAACTTGTTTTTCAAAGTTCACAATGATTTGATGGTAGTTGATGATGTAGTTTGGGAATTGGTTAAGGCAGTAAACTGAAAGAATGTGAATGGAAAATACTAGATTTATTGTCATAATATTTTACCATTTATGTATGTAGTATGTATGTATGTATATCTGCTATAGGGCATATGTGCTTGCCAGAAAGAGACAGAGAAAGAGAATGAGAGGGAAGGTGAGAAAGTACTCCCACAGGGGAGCTAGCCATGCCACAGTTCCTTCTCTTCTATTCTCTTCTTGGGATTTTGAGCATTTACACACATGTCCCTAGCAGGATTTTCAAACCATTAGGTCTGGGACTTTAACCACGATGTTGGCCATGTGGGATCCTATTGCCTTAACCTTCTCACCACCTGCTGGCCCTACAATTTTACTTTTGATTATAATTAATATTCATTAAGTTCCAACTATGTGTTAGCTATTATACTAGGTACCTGCTATTACTACTTTTATGTTTTTTTTTTTTTTTTTTTCTCCTTCAGGGGAAAGTTAAACCATGTGTTAATGGTACACCACCTGCATATTCAAGGGAAGAGTTGAAACTATGGGAAAAATCACCGGTACTTAAAATATCTGCTCCACAGCCCATTCCAAGTCACAGAATAGACACTACAAGCTCTTCCAGTTGGGTTTCTGGCTCTTTCAGGTAGGATTTTTATTTTGTTTTATACCTCTTGGTCTGAGAAATATTAAATATTTAATTAATTTTTAGTCAAATGAACATTTTTAATAAAGCACTTTTTAGAAAATGTTAATGTAAATTTCTCTCACACAGAAAATAAATGAAGTGCATTCAAATTGCTAACCAACTATAATAGGCTATTTTTTTCCCAAGGCAAAATTTAGTTGTTTTTGTATTAGAATAGTAATACATGCACACATACACATACACATACAAACATAAATATATAACAGACTTAATATTAGCAGGTTTTTCCTGGATAATATACTATAGTTAAAACTCCTACTTAACAGGAACAGTTTTTTGTTTGTTTTTTGTAGGTTTACTTTATCATCAAGGGGTATTTAAAACCCTGTAAAATGTATTATTATTCATAGTTAATTATCAGGATATTTTAAAGCTACTGTACTGTCCTTTTAACTTGTTTAAATATTTTTCTTTTATTTAAAAAAGTCAAATGGAGCAATAGGTATTATTAGAATGCAGTGTTTATTCTTTCAAAGTGCTTATCTAGCTGTGCTTCATCTTTATACTGTGGTTAATAGCAGGCTAAAACTGTTAATTGACTCACTGATTAAACAGTCATCTGGACCATTTGTGTAATTCTTTTGAAATGTTCTAGGGCAACTGGTAGGATAGTGGTTAAGGAGGCTGGATCACACATGGCCAACTGTGTGGTTCAAGTCCCTGACCCAGAAGTTTTGAAAAACATTCTGGGCACATATGCATGTGTGCCCAAAATCCTGAGAGAATATTAGAAGAGAAGGTATTGCATCATGGCCATCCACCCTTAGGGGTTCTTTCTCTCTCCCTCTCTCTCGTGAGTGCATGTGTCCTAATAGCAAATTAAAAAAAAAAAAAGAAAGATGGTATATTTTCACAGTTGTAACCAAGATTATGTTTCAGGTTAAGTTGCTTCAGGGTCTAAGGCAGTTAAAAAAATTAATCTCCAATTTTTTGCTTTTCTAAGTAAACAAAGCAAAGTATGCATAATTTGTGGAGATTACCTAGAAGTATCTTCTAGTTGCTAATGTTAGACTATTTTGTTTAACATGTTTTAATAATAGCTTCATATAAAACTGTCAGTATAAGTTGGCTGTCTATTCAGGACAATGCCTGTTGACAAAATGCTGAATAATATGTGGTAAGCATTCTCAGTATTAACATATAGACTGTCTTAGTTTGTCACTGCTCCCAGAATACCTGAGACTGGTTGACTATAAAGAATAGAGGTTTATTTGACTCATAGTTCCAGCGGCCGGAACGTCCAATGGTGTGTAGTTGTCATCCAGCCAGCCTGTGCCACATTATGCTAACAGAGCAGACTGGTTGGCAGGCCAGTGCAGAGAGAGCTGCAGATAGTTTCCTTTTTATCAGCTTGCTCTCACAAGGAGTAACCCCTTCTCATAAGGTTGTAATTTACTTAGTCTCTCAAGAGACAACATTAGTCCTTTTAAGAGGCTAGAACCTCCACGATCCAGTCATCATGATTCAGTGATGATCCACTAGAACCGAATTCCAAAACGTGAACTTTAGGGAACAAACCATTATCCAAACCATGTTATTTCACTCCTGGCTCCCAGAGTTCATGTCTTTTTTACATATAAAATAAAATCATCTTCTTATAGTAGTCTCAAAAGTCTTAATTTGTTCCAATACCTGCTCAAAAGTCCAAAATCTCCCTTGAAATTTAAAGCAAACTCCTCCTAGCTGTGAACTTGTGAAGCAGAAACAGATAACATACTCTTAAAATACAAGGGTGGAGTAGGCATAGGATAGAAATTTTTATTGTGCAGGAAGAAGGGCGTAACAGGCCCTAAGCAAGTCCAAAACTCAAGTGGTCAGACATTTCTTAAAGCTTGAAGCTATCTCTTTTGACTTTATATTCCATATCTTCTGGTTGAGGTTGGGCTTCCAAGGCCCTGGGCAGCCCTGTCCCATGCTTTTGCTGGTCAAAGCCCATGTGGCTGCTTGTATTTCGAGTCTAGTGCCTGTGGCTTTCACAAGTGGGCTCTGCTGCAGCTTCCACTAGGCTTGGCACTAACTAGAAACTCTCTCTGGTAGCTCTGCCCCTGTGGATGGTCTCTGTCTGTACTCCCAGGCTTTAGCGTGTACCCTTTGAAATCTAGAAGGAGGCTGTCACACTCTCACAGCTTCTACAGAATTAACACCATGTGTGGCCTATAACCTACATCCTCTGGATTGGCATCTCAGGCTATACTTGGGGCTGCTTGAGTCACAGCTGGAGCAACTGAGTATTGCACCCAGGTGCAGGGAGCATAAGGTTGCACAGGGCACCAATCCCCTTCCTAGGCCCTTTCCTGGGAACCACTTTGTATTCTTACATCTCTGAATTTGTGGTGGATGGAGCAGTTCTGAAGAGATCTGAAATACTTTGGAAGCATTTCTCTTATCATTCTGCTCTTTAGCCTTTTGATCTTCTATTAGCACTATTCTCTTTCACAGTCTGTAGCATAGCCATGTTCAGATTACTATTATTATTATGCTCGTTATTTTTTTAAACATTCAATCAATATAGATTATTTAGCTTCTAAAAAGAATTTACCCAACATGAAATACATCTCAGACCAGTACAGTTGAGTATACTGTACATGTTATCATCAACAGGTGATAGAACATTTCTGTGTTTCACTGATGTCATGCCTCTTTATTGTTCTCTTGTTATCCTTCTCTGTACTTTTCCATTCTCCCACCACGTTCCACACTGTCTTCAGCATCCATAACTATTTTCACTGCTTTTATGCCCTCTAGTATTTTGATCTCTACCATAAAGTATGATAGTCAGTGTATATTAAGTGGATACATACAATATCTTTCATATCCTGGCTTGCTTCATTTAGCAATAGATCTTCCACATTTGACCACTTTCTATCATATGCCAGGGTCTTCTTGTTTTATATGGCTGAATACTATCCCACAGAGTATATGCATCACACTTTTACTGTCCATTCATCTGTTTTTGGACATTTGAGTTGGTTCTATGTCTTAGCGATTGTGAATAATGCTACAATAAACATTGATGTGCAAGTGCTTTTCCAACTGAGCATTCTCCTGTCCTTTGGGTAGATACTCAGAAGTGGGACTGCTGGATCAAATGGTAGTTCTATATGTAGATCTTTAAGGAACCTCTATATTATTTTCCACAGTGGCTGAAGGGTTCCAATTATTTTTCTAAATAGTTCTTTTTGTGGGGGGGAGGTTTTTGTTATAGGGCATGTGCGCTTGCCAGAAAAACAGAGAGAGACAGAGAGAAATCACCCTCCGGGGTGATGGCCATGCCACAAACCCTTCTCCTCCATTCTCCTCTCGGGATTTTGGGCACACAAGCACACATGTCTGGCGTGAGTTTAAGCCACTGGGTCCAGGACTTGAACTGCAGTGTACTACATGGGAGTCCAACGACAGCCATTACACTAACTGCTGGTCCCTCTAAATAGTTCCTACGAGCCTCTCATCAGTATCTAGCCTTTGTCTAGACAGCTACTCTAGACTTTTTAAATCCCACCCCGTTACCCATTTCCAAAGCCTTTTCCACCTTTTTAGACATATATAACAACACAGTCCTACTTACCTTCATCAACTTCTGTCTTAGTCCATTATTGTGTTGCTAACAGAAATACCTAAGGCTGGATGGTTTATAAACAGTTCTTTTACTCATGAGTCTACTGCCTGAAAGGTCCATTGTGGTAAGCCTAGCATTAGGCCACTCTACTACCTCACAAGGAGAAGCTGAAAGAGTGGAACAACTGCAGGCTGCTCTCTCTCTGCTCTGGTAAGAACTAACCCCCAGAGCTCATTCGGTTTCTCATGAGACAACCCCAGTCCATTTTTGAGGTCAGTATCTTCATGGTACAAAAACTGATCAAATCACTATCTACAAGGACCAAATTTCAAAACCTAAACATTTGGGAGACAGACCATTATCTATACTGTAACACTCCACCTAGCTTTTATAAAGTGCTTAAATATGTGGTGAGAATTCTCAATATTAACATATACACAAATATTTCTACAATCAATCTGAAGTATTGGCTAATGGGAATAATAAGTACAATTTATTTTAATGAAAGGAAATAAAGAAAACATGTTGCATTTTAATATGTAATAACATGACTTATTTTTAGCTGTGTCATAGATTTCATTTAGAACAGAAATTATCTATTTGTAAAGATTATAGACTTTTTTTAAATTACGGGACAGCTCCCTTTGGTGGATCTTCAATATTGTTGAGTGTTCACAAGTTTTTCAAGTTTGTCTGTTTTATTAGACAGTAATAGGAATTTGTTTTTTTTAAAACAAGTAGGAAGGAAAGAATATCATTTTTAAGCCCTGTTTATCTTAAAGGATAAGGATTTAATTAGAACTTAGGTGAGCACTTCTGCCTGATTTTTATAATTTAAGTCTTCATGTTACTTGTCTCTTTTTTTCCATTATATGAATTTCAGGTATATCACTTAAACTTACGACTTTCAATGCATTTTTGTTCTATATGTGTATATCAAAGTAGCCTTCATTCAAAATGTCCTTTTTGAAGTTGGCCATAGTCATCAAAATCTGAATTATACTTGCATTATCAATTTTACATTTAAGTTATTTATTTATTTATTTATTTATTTATTTATTTATTTATTTTGAGAGGTTTTCACTATAGGG
>NW_006159559.1:5272950-5315464 GCF_000334495.1 Tupaia belangeri chinensis | reverse complement strand
CAATCCCTTCTCCTCCATTCTCCTCTCGGGATCTTGGGCACGCACGCACGCACATGCGCCCGGCGTGAGTTTTAAGCCACTGGGTCCGGGATGCGAACCGTGGTCGACTATGTGGGAGTCCAGCGACATAGCCATTACGCTAACTGCTGGTTCCCCATTTAAGTTATTTTCAGTGAAGTTTGGTAGTTGGGTTTTATAGTTAAGTGAATACTTTGTAAAGTAACATTTTATGTCTTTTTAGTCCTGTCAGCCCTCCTGTTGTGGATCTCAGAACCATCATGGAAATAGAAGAAAGCAGACAAAGATGTGGAGCTACACCAAAGTCAAATATAGGGTTAGTTAAAAAAAAATCTTTTAAAAAAGATAAGGCCATGCCATGTTGTGTTATATTTTTGCTCTAAAGAGTTGGAAAGACCTACTACGTCTTCCTTTTATTTTTCTGCATTTGATGTTATAATTATAAGCCCCCCTTTTTTTTTTGGAGAGGTTTTTGCTGTAGGGCGCGTGCGCTCGCCAGACGGACAGAGAGAGACAGAGACAGAAAGCGAGAAATCACCCCCCAGGGGGGATGGTCATGCCGCAATCCCTTCTCCATTCTCCTCTTGGGATCTTGGGCATGCACGCACACGCGCCCGGTGTGAGTTTTAAGCCACCGGGTCCAGGATACGAACCGCAGTCGACTACGTGGGAGTCCAGCGACATAGCCATTACGCTAACTGCTGGTTCCCTATAAGCCCCTTTTTAGGTGATTTTGCCATCATAATATTATTTCTTAAATGTGTGCTAAAAGAATGAATTGAGTGAGAACAGCTCATGTGGAATGCAGTATTGCTTGTCAAAAACTTGCCTCTAAAATGATCATTGTGGAGGGATCAGCAGATGGTGTAATGGTTACGTCACTGGACTCCCGTGTAGTCAACTGTGGTTTGAATCCCAGACCCAGGGACTTAAAAACTCACATGGGGAGTGTATGTGTGCACATGCCCAAGATACCAAGAGGAGACTGGAGGATAAAGGATTACGGCATGGCCATCCCCCTTGGAGGGTGATTTCTCGCTTTCTGCCTTTGTCTGTCTCTCTCTGGCAAATACATACCCCTGTAGCAGAATTTTTTCTCTCAAAAAAAAAAAAAAAAGATCATGTGGGCTATTTCTGAAGAAAAGCCAAAGATTTAAGGATTGTGATGCAAGTGCCCTTTGAGAAATATGATATGTTAGAGAGCTAATATGTATCTATAGCTTGATCATTGGTAGTATATGCTGATACTGAAATTTGTTACTGTTTTTATCCAATAATAATTGAAAAATACCAAGTAAATAGAAAATATTATCATTACCTTTAACCTTCATTAAGCAGGAATCAATGCTAATTGTTTTAATTTAATTTCTAACAAAATCATTTATCATGGAATTTAACTTTTCTCAGAAACAATGAAGCCAGTGAAACTAATTGATTTAATTTATTTTCTAGCAAAATGATTTCTCATGGAGTTAAACTGTCTCAGAAGCAACGAAAAATGATTGCATTGACTACCAAAGAAAACAATTCAGGAATGAATAGCGTGGAAACAGTTTTAACTGCTCCTTCAAAATCCCCCAAACCAATGAATGCATGGTATGCTCTGATTTTAAAATTGGCATCGATTTGTGCATTGGCTTTTAGAGTAGTTTGATTTCTGAGTTTCTTCCCTGCCCCCACCCTCCATGTTTCTAATGTATTCAAATATTTCATTCCCCCCTTTGTTTTTAAGTTAAAAATTGGAACTTAGGAAATAAATACTTTATTTCCGCTTATTTATTTTTATTTTAATTTTAGATGTTTTGTCATATCCATTGTAGTTTTCAAATGCAAATATATTTTTCCATATGTAGATAAATATCTTTTTAGTGTTTTTTGTTTGTTTGTTTGTTTTTTGTTTATTTGTTTTTTTGGTATGGGACTCTTGTGCTTACCAAAGAGGAAGAGAGAGAGAGAAAAATTACCCCCCAGGCGGTATGGCCGTACTACAGTCTCTTCTCCATTCTCCTCTTGGAATTTTGGGCACATGCATACATGCCTGGGTGATTCTCAAGCTGCCAGGTCTGGGACTCAGACTGCAGTTGGCCATGTGGATGTCCTCGCCTTAGTCACCACCACCTGCTGGCCCATATATATTTTTTCTTAAATGTGATTGGAAAAAAATACAAACAAATGAATAATTTTATATATCTTAGGATACTATAGAGATTCATGTTTATTTACTAACTATTGACAATTTCTTTTTGAACTATTGTCAAGATGAGAGTTATCTACATTATCATAAGATTAATGATTTGTGCTTTTTTATGGCTTTTTACAACTATATTTTTGTTATCCCAATAATCTTTAAAGTTCATTTCTGCTACTCTTTTGAACATATTTAATGCTTTTATTTGTGCTTATTAAACAGTGAGTTGAGGTAATTTATACATTATATATGTATAATATGTGTAAATGTGTATATAAATAATTGTGCATATATTTAAAACAAATATATTGGAAAATGTATACATATTTGATTTATTAGGTTATAGGAATTTTATCTTAAGTCAATAGCACAGATCTAAAAATACTTGTTAGAAATTTAAAGAACATATTTACATAAACTTTTTAATTTTTTTTTATTTAAGAACTTTGATGCATGTTTAGTATCAGTTGAACTAACCAGTATTAGGTAGTTGAGTAATTTTCTTTCCTAAATCCTTACATGAATATAAGGTATTTTAAATTGAATTCTACATATAAAATCAATTATTGATAGCTTGATTAATAACAATTATCAATAATTATTGATAACGCTACACATAAAATTAATTAATGTGATTTTTGCTTTCTAGGATTTGAAATTATTGAGGAAACCACATTGTTCAGTATAATATATCACTTGATTCTAATGAGATACATAGAAAATGTAGATAGAAATAATGCATGCTTGAAGTAAGAATGGGATAATTATTTTTCTGAGAACATTCCATGTATCTTTTAGCTTTTGAAAAGTTAGAGCTTTTAAATTTTGCTCTGCTTTAAAAAAATAAATTAGGAAATTAACATTTAAAGCAAATTTATTGGGAACCAGCAGTTAGCGTAATGGCTATGTTGCTGGACTCCTACATAGTCGACTGTGGTTCGTGTCCCGGACCCAGTGGCTTAAAACTCACGCCAGGCGTGTGTGCATGCATGCCCAAGATCCCAAGAGGAGAATGGAGGAGAAGGGATTGCGGCATGACCACCCCCCCTGGGGGGTGATTTCTCGCTTTCTGTCTCTATGTCTCTCTCTGTCTGTCTGGCGAGTGCATGCGCCCTATAGCGAAAACCTCTTTAAAAAAAAAAATATATATATATATATATTTATTTATTATATATATAGAATATACTCTTGATCATAGAGGCTTATGTTTAAGGTTTTTTGGTTTTTAGAAGATTTTAGTTCATTGCTTTTTAATTTCTTTTTTAATTGTGAGAGTGTGCATGTGCTCACCAGAGAAACAGAGTGACAGCTAGAGGGAGGGAGAGGGAGAAAGCACTCCAGGTTAGGGCATGGTCATGCTACAGTTCTTCTACATTTCTCTATCCTATCAGGAGTTTTGGCATGCTTGCACACATACCCAACATGTTTTTCAAGCCTCCAAGGTGGGATTTGAAACATGGTGGGTCATGTGGGTTTGTTTCCTTAGCCACTAGGCAATGGGGCCAGCCTTATAAGGTCTTTAAAAAATAGTGTCTTAAAGGCACATCATCATCTGAAGAATCATCTAATGAAATTTTCTTTCTATAGTAATATGTTTATCTTACCATAAGATTAATGTGTAGTTCATTAGTAAATCACAAATTAAAAGTTTAAGTTTTGGGCCAGCCCTGGAGTCTTGTGGTTAAGGGAGCCTGGTCCTGCATTGCCAACTACACAGTTTGAGTTCTGGACAGTGGCTTGAAAAACACACAGGGACATTTTGTGCATGCTCCAAATCTTGACAAGATGGAGAAATGGAGGAGAAAAGATTCTATTATGACAGTGCCCTACTAGGGGTGCTTTTTCTCTCTCCTTCTGCTCTCTGTATCTCTGCAAGCCACATGCCCTCTGGCAAATAAAAAAAAAATGTCTAAGAATGCTTGAGGTTCTGGTAGGATTTTCACTAGTTTATTCATACATTAATGCACCTTATCTGTACAGCCCCTAGTATATAGTTGTACTCCTGCTGTTTGTAGTTAGCTGTGGCAATGGAGAGTAATAAAGATAATTGGTTTTTGTATTAAAATGAAGTTCTGTGGCTGACCTGATGCAGCAGTGAAATGAGATGCCTGGAGAAAGCAGAAGCACATGGGAGGATTTCAGGGTTGTGTCTAGAGATCTACTTAAGTAGACCAGGCACTTGTGTGCCAATGATCTGGGGTGTTTGAAGGTGGAGGTAGATTGTGGTGTGATGACGGACCCTTTTAGGAATGCTTCTCTCTCTTACAGAAGACATAAGTAAACTTAAATATAATTAAAATAACATACTTTTTTTAACAAAGAAACAAAAAAAGTGATGTTCTAATTGTTTGAGTTTCAAATTTAATGTGAAAACACCAAATGTGTATATGGGATTTGGCCACTTTTCATTGTCAAACATTTTACTTGGAGAAATAATACATTTCTTACCAGTCATATTAAGTGCAAGAATGCAGTCTTTGTGGCCTGGCTTGGCTTGATGCGTGAATGTAAATTCTTCCAATTTCCATTTGGAGCTAAAATATACAATATAAACTAATTTCAGTTATTTAACTAGCTTTTTTTATAGCTAGAAATTTTATTCATTAAAGCAAAAATTTCAGGGCAACTTTAGGTAAGGAACAAAATCCTGGCTAATTTTTTGTGGATGCAAATATCTACAAATGCTTCTCCATAAAGTTTCTGTGGCTGCTATGATGGAAAATAGATGGATCTTATGAGTTAGGAAAGTGGAATTGTGAGTAATCAGAAAGTCTTTTAAATTATGGCATAATCAATGGAAAGAAAAGACATCTGCACAAGACCTTTTTCTAGGTAACCGCTGCATAATTAGTAAATATGTGAGTTAAAAATATTTCCTAAGCATTTCACCTATATTTATTCTTACGGAGATGTTATCCTAAGTAAATTTTTGCAGATAACTATTTTGGATATATTGAGTTGTCAGAAAAGTCATGATGTGTTTTTTCTGTTTTTCTATGCAAAAATGTATCAGACTTTTCTGACCACCCAATGTATCATTTCTAACACCTAAATACTAGGATGAATCTGACAACTTTTGCTTTTTATACTGATAGTTGTGACAGACACAGAAGGAAAGTGAGAAATCATCCCCTGGGGGATGGCCATGTTGCCGTCCCTTCTCCATTCTCCTCCTAGGATTTTGGGCACGCATGCACATGTAGCTAGCATGATTTTCAGGCTGCTGGGCTGGGGATTCAAACTGCAGTTGGCCATGTGGGAGTCCAGTGCCTTAACCACCTGCTAGCTCCTAACTGATTTCTTTAATATATTTTAAGTTTTAGACTTTTAGGATTTTTTTTTTATTTAGAAAGATATTATGTATGATAGTTTGTACTGATTTAACCTTTACTGAATGAATGGAAAATTGGCGACAGTTTCCAGTTGATTTTGTTATGAATAGATGCTTAGCTTATATATTATAAAAACCAAGTGTGAGTCATCTTTTTCTTTTCATCTGTATTATCTTTGGCTTTTTAGTTTTGTTATAGGGCCTGTGTATCACTCCAGAGAGAGAGAGAAATCACTTCCTTGGGGGGTGGCCACATTGCAATTCCTTCTCCTCTCAGAATTTTTAGCACACACATGAATGACATGTTTTTCCAGCTTCCTGGGTCCAGGATTTGAGCTACATAGTCAGCTATGTGGGATTCAGATGCCTGAACCACCCCAGCACCACCTGGCCCCTGTCTTCAGCTCTTTTTAGGGAGCACTGTTGTCTCAGTGTTTTTTTTTCAGGTTTTGTATGTTCTTTATGTATAATTTAAAAAAATTTTTGACACATAATAATAGTTGTACATATTGATGGGGTACATTGTGATTTTTTTCAGTACAAAAATACAATGTGCAATAATCAAGTCAGGGTAATTAGGGTAATTAGCATAACCATAACTTTAAACATTTATGATTACATTTTCTTGGGATAGTTAAAATCGTCTTTTAGCTGTTCCAAAAATATAATATTTTGTTAACTATAGTTACTCTATTATGCTATAGAATACTAGAATTTATTCCTCTTATCTAGCTAATTTTGTATATATTTATTGACATCTCTCTAATCCCTCTTTTTGTTCCCTACCTTTCTCAGCCTCTGAGAATCACTATTCTATTCTCTCGTACTATAAGCCCAACTTTTTTAGTTCCCCACATTTGAGTGAGAACATGTGACTTTTGTCTCTGTGCCTAGGTTATTTCACTTCACATATATCCTTCAGGCTCATTGGTATTGCCTCAAATGATAGTATTCTTTTTTAATAGCTGAACAGTATTTTCTGTCTATTTATCACATTTCCTTTATTTGTCTGTTGATAGATGCATGGGTTGATTGCGTATCTTAGCTATTGTGAATAGTACTGCAGTCATAGGGGAGTGCAAAAATCTCTACAACTTTTTTTTTTAAAAATTTTTTGTTGATATGTGGCATATAGTGAGATTGCTGGATTATATGGCAGGTCTATTTTTAATTTTTTAGAGACATTTCATACTGTTTTCCATAATGGCTATACTGATGTAAATTCCTAACAATAGTGTAAAAGAGTTATCTTTCTTTTTATTCTCACCAACATTTAATAACATGATACTAGCCAATCTGAGGTAAGATGACATCTCATTGTACTTTTTATTTATATTTCCCTGATATTTTGAAGTGTTGAGAATTTTTTCATATGCTTTTTGGCCATTTATATGTCTTCTTTTGAAAACTGTCTTTGAGATCATTTGCTCATTTTAAATTAGATGTTGTGTTGCTGAGTTGTTTGAGTTCTTTGTGTATCCTGGTTGTTAATCCCTTGTCAGATGTTTAATTTATAACTATTTTCTCCCATTCTATATAGGTTGTTTTTTCCTTTTGTTTCCTTTGTTGATTGTTCAGCTTTTTAGTTTGATATAATCTCAATGGTCTGTTTTTGTTTTTGTTGTATGTGCTTTTGAAGTCTTAAAGTATCTTTGCCAAGGCCTTTGCCCTGAAATGTTTCCTATATATTTTTATTAGTTTCATGTCTTACATTTAAGTCTTTAGTTCATTTTGAGTTGATTTTTGTATATGAGAGATAGACATCTAGTTTTTTTCTTTTACCTATTTATACTCATTTTTTTTTCAGCACCGTTTATTGAAGAAGCTGTTCTTTTCTCCAGTGAATGTTCTTGGCATGTTTGTTGAAAATCAGTTTACTGTATATATGTGGTTTTGTTTCTGAGTTTTTATTCTAGTCTGGATGTCTGGGTGTCTTTGTTTGTTTTACTGATGGTACCATTTTGTTTAGTTATTCTAGCTTGGTAATATATATATATTTTCTTTCTTTTTTTGGAGAGGTTTTTGCTATAGGGCGCATGTGCTTGCCAGAAAGAGACAGAGACAGAGAGACAGAAAGTGAGAAATCACCCCCCAGGGAGGATGGCCACACTGCAATCCCTTCTCCTCCATTCTCCTCTCGGGATCTGGGGCAGGCACGCATACGCGCCCAGCGTGAGTTTAAGCTGCCAGGTCCGGGACTTGAACTGCGATCTACTACATGGGAGTCCAGTGACATAGGCATTACGCTAACTGCTGGTCCCTAGCTTGGTAGTATATTTTGAAGTGAGGTAGTGTGATTCCCCAGTTTTGTTCTTTTTACTCAGGATTGGCTCTTCTGGGTCTTTCATGGTGCCGTATGAATTTTGTGACTTTTTTATTTCTGTGAAGAATGCCATTGCTATTTTGATAAATATTGCATTGATTTTGTAGATCATGTTTTGGTAGTGTGGACATTTTAACAATAGCCATTCCATTGATATGGGATGTCTTTCAATTTTTTGGTTCTTCAGTTTCTTTCATCAGTATTTTATGGTTTTCATTGTAGACATTTTTTACTTCCTTGGGTAATTTTATTCCTAAGTTGTTTTTTTGTTTTGTTTTGTTTTGTTTTAATTACCAGAAGGTGCATATGCTCACCAGAGAGAAACACGGAGAGACAGAGAAGGGAGTTGGGGAGATGAAGTGCTCCTAGTGGGGCATGGTCATGCTGTGCTCTTCTCCTCCATTTCTCTAACCTGTCAGGATTTGGGGCATGCATGTGTACATTCCAGGTGTATATATCAAACCACTGAGACTTTTATTAGAACTCTGGTCGGCCATGTGGGGTACAGCTGCTAGGCTATAGGGATAGCTCTATTCCTAGTATTTTATTGTAGCTAATGGACATGTGATGGCTTCCTTCATTTTTCACCTAGTTCATTGTTGTATAAAATTCTGTTGGCTTTTGAATGTAGATTTTGTTGTGTCCTACATCTGTACAAAGTTTGCTTATCAACTGTAACAATATTTTGGTGCAGTCTTTAGGTTTCTGAATATATAAGATAATGTTATCTGTGTATAGAAAAGGACTTCCTCCTTTCCCATTTAGATGCCCTTTATTTCCTTCTCCTCCATAATTGCTCTGGCTGGGACTATCAGTACTGTGTTGAATAGAAGTATAAAAGTGGTCATTCTTGTACTTTTCCAGCTCTCAGAAGAAAGACTTTCAACTTTTTCTCACTCATTGTGATTTAGACTGTGGGTCTGTTATGGCCTTTAATACATTGAGATATGTGCCTTCTATACCATATTTGTTTGTGTTTATTATAAAAGAACATCTATTTTATCAGATACTTTTCTGCATCTTTTGAGATGATCATATGATTTTTGTCTTTCTGTCAGTGTAGTATATCACATTTATTGATTTGTATATGACGAACCATCCTTGCATCTCTGGGATAAATCAGGTTAAGAAGGGATATTATCAGCATCTCAGATGTTTCCTCCAACCACCCTTCTATTCTTTTACTCTCATACTTTCCTGTGTTCCCTATCCTGACTTTTTTTTTTTTTTTGGTTTAGTTTCTATTGCTTTTGATCAACATTTATGGAATTTACTGATATTTTGTTGAGTATTAACTATTCCATTGTGTAAATACACCACTATTCATTCATCATTTTGTCCTGGGTTTGAATAGTTTCATTGTTTCACTGTTAGGATTAGTACTGCCATGAGATTGTAGTTCAGTGTCTTTGGTGAATATATTTTTGCATTTTTATTGGTTATATAACTAGGCTACAATTACTCTCTTCTAGGGTATAAATATATTCAGTTTTAATAGATACCACTAGGGACCAGCAGTTAGCATAATAGATACCACTAAACACTCTAACCAGAGACATGTAAGAATTAAACTTCCCTGTCTCCTTAATAAGTGACATTTTTTATCTTTTTAATTTTAGTCTTTTAGGAGGAGGTACAATAAATTTCATTGCATGTGTTTTGTTTGTTTTTTGAGACAGAATTTTCTTTTTGTTTCTATAAATTGCCAGAGAGCTTGTGTGCCCACTAGAGAAGATGGAGAGAGAGAAAGATGGGGAGAATGCACCGTTCCAGTGGGAGCATGATGATTCTCAAATCCCTTCTCCTCAATTTCTCCATCCTCTTGAGATTTGGGTACAAACACATATATGCTTTAGGTGTATTTTAACCCACTGGTGCTGACATATGTACTGAATATGGCCATTTGGGATCTGACTTCCTTAACCACTAAGCTATAGGGCCAGCCCCAAACAGAACTTTCAAACATTCTATTTTATTGAGGTGTAATTTATGTACAGCAAATGCACTAAGTTTAAGTGTATATTTGGAATTCTGATAGGTACACACCTGTATGATTACCAACCCAGTAAAGATAAGAAAATTTTCATCATCCCAATACTTTTTCTTAATCAGGCCTTATCCTCCACCCTATCTCAGGTTGCTACTAATGAAATTTTTATTACTCTAGCTTAGTTTCTGCCTGTTTAAAAACTTCATGTAAAGGGCGTGGTGGCGTCTGCCCTATGGCAAGAACTTCATGTAAAGAGTATATTAATAATAATAGTTATTATTACTACTACTATTTTAATTTGGTGTAGGGCATGTGTGCCACTCCACCAGAGTGAGAGAGAGAAAAAGCTGCCATGTCTGGGACTTTAACCATGGTTGGCTATGTGGTAATCCAGCATCTTAACCACCATGCCATGTGCTGGTCCTTAATGGGTTTAGTTTTTATTGGATTTAAGATTCATTTAAATTTTATTTTTACGTATTATAGAGTAAGGTAGAGGTCGAGATTTTTGTTTTCTTTTATTCTCATACAGATATCTAGTTGTTTCGGGACAATTTATTGAAAAGATTATTCTTTTCCTCTTTTACTGCTTGTGGATCTACCTCTGAATGTATTCGTTTCCATTTGTATATTGTCATGCCTATATCATAATGACGTGACAATGATACCATATAAGTATTGAAACTAGGTAACGTAAGTTGTCTGATTTTGTTTTTTCATTTTAAAATTATCTTTTCTATTTTATCTCTTCCATGTTTATTTAAATCTTACATTTAGCTTATTAAAAAAAGAATAAATAAATAAGAAAAAACCTAAAGGGATTTTGTTGAGTATTGCTTTGAATTTGTAGATCAGTTTGTAGAGGATTGACAACTTAAACAATGTTGAGTTTTCCAGTCATGACCATAACACAAGTAAATCTTATAGATCACCTTTAATTTCTTTCAGCAGTGTTTTAAAAAGTTTCACTGTATGGAGTTTACCCATATCTTGTTAAATTTATTTCTAAATATTTCATTATTTTGATGTACCTATTGACTTCATTATAGGATTTCTTTTTTTCATAGAAGCTTTCTATTTTATTCTGTAAAGTGGTAGATTATAATGATTGAATTTTTGTGGCATAAAATTGATTTTTACATTTCTGGAGTAAATCCTACTTTGTCATTGTGTCTTTATTATAAATTGCTGGGCTACCATTTTTCTAGAAGTTTCAGAATGATTCTTAGTCTCACTTACCTCAGTAACAACCACTGTTGTGATTTTTCTTTTTGGCCATGGGTTAGTTTCACCTGTTCTAGAAATTCATATAATTTTGGAATGAAATGTAAGGTCCCTTTTTTCGTCGGACTTCTTTCACTTAGCATGTTTTTCAAATACATCCATGTTACTTGTATGAATAGTTTATTCCCTTTTTTTGCTCAGTAGTTTTCTCATGTATGAAAATACCACAATTTATATTCCTATTGATGAACACTTAGACATTTTCCTGTTTGGGGGCTATCATGAATAAAACTGCTGTGACATTCTCATTTGGTCTTTTTATATTCATATTATGTTACTTTTTCTTGAGTAAATTCTAGGAATTAATATTGCTAGATTACGGAAGATACATGTTTACTTTCTAAAAAACTGCCAGGCCTTTTATAGTGAGAGTCTTGGTTGTTCTGCATCATTGCCAACATTTTGTATTGTCAATTAAATTTCTCCATTCTGGTATGTATGTAGTGGTCTCATTGTGATTTTAGTTTGTGTTTCTCTGATGAGTAATGAGCACTTTTTTCATGTGCTTATTGGCCATTGCATACTTCTTTTGTAAAGTATCTGTTCACATCTTTTTACTTGCTATTTGTCATCCCAAGATCCCGAGGGGAGAATGTAGAAGGGATTGAAGTGTGATCATCCCTGTTGACGGGTGATTTCCCGCTTTCTGTCTCCCTGTTTCTGTCTCTCTGGCAAGTGCACGCATCCTATAGCAAAAATATCTCTCTTTAAAAAAAAGAAAGAAAGAAAGTTGTCTTGGGCCAGCAGGGGTGTGGTGGTTAAGATGTTGGATCTCATGTGGCCAACCATGGTTTGAGTCCTGGACCTGGAAGCTCGAAAATCATATTGGGCTCATGTTTATTTGTGCCCAACTCATGAGACAAGAATGGAGCAGAAGGAATTGCCATGTGACCCTCCCCACTGGAGAGTGTTGTCTCACTTTCTCTCACTCGCTTGCTTTCTTGGGAGCATATGTTCTCAAAGAAAAAGAAAAATTAGTTGTCTTTTTATTATTTGTGGCTCTTATTAGAGTTCCATCATTCTTTATCTGTAATGCTTAGATTGAGAAGTATTTCAAATTTCAGATTTTTTTCAGGTTTTAGAATATTTGCATATATATAATTAAATACCTCAGCGAGAGGATCCAAGTCTAAATAGCAAATTCATTTATGTTTCATATATACCTTGTACACATTGTCTGAAGGTAATTTTCTACAGTATTTTGTGTTGCAGTGTTTGTACCGAACCATGACTTGAGGTTAGGTGTGGAATTTCTTGCGAGGTTGTGTTGTCATTAAAGTTTCAGATTTTGGAGCCTTCCGATTTCAGATTTTCAAGTTAGGAAGGGATGCTCAGTCTGTATTGTGTTCAAAGAGTTCTTTTTATCTTCTGGATAAAAGACTTTGTTGGATATATGTTTGCAAATGTTTTCTCACTTTTCTTACTGATGTCTACTGATGAGTAGATGTTTTTAATTTTGGTTAAATTTAATTGTCAGATATTTTAAAAAATGATTATTTAGTTTTATTTATTATTTTTTTAATTTGACCAGTGAGAGAGAGACAGAGAGAGAGAAAGCAAGAAAGTAAGCCACCAGGTCTAGAACCGTGATCACCCACATGAGAGTTCATCCATGGACTCTTCACCACCATGCCACCTGCCAGCCCCTAATTGTCATTTCTTAATCTGTTATTGCTTTGTCCTGTCTAAGAAGCCTTTGCCTATAACCAAGTTATGAAGATAGTCTTCTATTTTCTAGTTTACTTCGTTTTTACATTTAAGTATTTGATTCATCTCAAATTAATTTGGGGGTATAGAACAAATAGTTCATTTTTTGTGGTTCATTTTTTCTGTAAGAATTTCCAGTTGTACTAATACCATTTGAAAACACCTTTCCTACTGAATTGCTTTAGCAATTCAATTAAAAATCAAATCACTGTATACGGGACCAGCAGTTGGCGCAATGGCTATGTTGCTAGACTCCCATATAGTCGACCGTAGTTCGAGTCCTGGACCTGGTGGCTTAAACTCAAGCTGGGCATGTATGCGTGCATACGTGTGTGCCTTAGATCCCAAGAGGAGAATGGAAGAGAAGGGATTGCAGTGTGGCCATCTCCCCTGGGGGGTGATTTCTCACTTTCTGTCTCTGTTTCTCTCTGGCTTTCTAGTGAGTGCACACACCCTATTGCAAAAACCTCTCCCCCCCAAAAAAGATTACTATATACATGAGGTTGTATTTGAGGGTTCTTTGTTCTGTTCCATTGTTCTGTCAGTCATTAAGCCAACATCCCATTGCCTTGATTAGTGTAATTTGTTTTATCTTCTCACTTTGTGCATGTGTGTATTTGTAGTTTTATATAAATTTTAGAATCAAGTTGTCAATTACTACAATTAAAGAACTAGTGGGATTAATTCCGTTTTTAAAATAGATACAGATTTGTGTGTGTATATATATATATATATATGTATATATATATACACACACGCACATATATATAATATGTATATATGTATATATGTATGTATATATACATACATTTCTCTCGTAGTTTATTTTTTAAAAGATATTTGCCCATTCCATGTAGATTGTCAAGCTTATTTACATGATATTAAGTCATTATTTTTTTAATGCTATGATGTCTTGTATTTAGTTATCTGTTTCTTTATAACAAATTATCACTAAACAGTGGTTTAAAACAACCAACATTTATTATCTATAATTCCTTTGGGTCAGGAATCTTAGTTGGGTGCCCCTGACTCAAGGTCTCCCTCAGTGCTACAATCATATTTAAGGAAGGCTATTCTCATGTCAAGCCTGACTTGGAGAGGATCCTCTTCCAGTCTGTCATATGGATATAGAATTCTGGATTGATATTTTTATCCACTTTCATCATATTAAAGATGTCCTATTGTTTTTTGGCCTCTATTGTTTTTAATCATAAGGTAGCTATTTTTATATTGTGTTGTGTTTCTTTGATGATGTTCAAGTTTTTTTCTTTTTTTTTTAAGAAGTTTTTGCCTTAGGGTGCCTGCACTCACTAGAGAGAGAGACAGAGAAAGTGAGAGGGAAAGTGAGAAATCACCCCACGGTGGGATGGCCAATCCTATGATCCCTTCCCCTCTGTCCTCCTCCCAGGATCTTGGGCACACATGCACACATGCCTGTCATGAGTTTCGAGCCACCGGGTCTGGGACTGCGGTAGGCCATCTGGGAGTCCAGAAGTGTAACCACTACACTGTCTACAGGCCACCAAGATTTTCTTTTTATCTTTGGTTTTTAGCTGTTCGTTTGTGATATGCCAAAATTGTGTGTGTGTTTTATATTTATCTTCTGTGGAGTTTGCTAACATTCTTGAATCTAAATTCACGTTTTCCACCAAATTCGGGAAATTTTTGGCCATTGTGTCATTAAGTATTTTTTTCTGGCATATCTTTTGCCTCTGCTTGATCTGCAGTTACACATATGGTAAACCTTTTAATATAATACCATATTTCATCATGGCAGATTTATATTATATTTAGTCTCTTCTCTCTGTTCTTCATATTAAAAAATTCTGATTTATCTGTTTTTTAGAGAGATCTTTGCTATAGCGCATGTGTGCTCACTGGAGAGACAAAGAGAGGCAGAAACAAAGAAAGAAATCACCCCCTCGGGGTATAGCGATGCAACATCCCCTTCCCCTCTCAGGATCTTGGGCATTCTCACACATGCACTCAGCAAGTCCAGGACTTGAACTGCAGTGGACTATGTGGGAATCCAGTGATGTAACTATTACGCCATCTGCTAGCCCCAGATTTATCTTTAAGTTCACTAACTCTTCAATTTGCTAAGTCCATTAAGTGAATTTTGTTTTTTAAATATTGTATTAAAAATTCTTAAATTGTCATTTTGTTCTTTTCCTCCACTGAGTTTACCTATTTAATTCATTCTCAGCCCATTTGTTTGATGTTATCTGAGACATAGTTATAATAGCTATTTTAATATCTTTGCTAAGTTCAACATCTCAGTAATCCCAGTGTTAGTCTCCCTTGATTACTTTTTCTTGTGGGTAGTTATGATTAGAACACAACTGACAGCGAGTATCCAGCATGACATTGAAAACTATAATTACATAACATCATTATGAAATTTTGTTGTACACTCTGTCATTCCCTTGTTACTACCAACAATAAAGGATTTTCAAAATTCACTTTTTAATGTGGTATTTGCTTTCTTTTCCAGGACATCTTCTCTACATTCAGTTTCATCCAAGTCATTCCGTAATTTCTTACTGGAAGAAAAAAAATCTGTTACCAGCCATACTTCAGGAGATCATGTCAAAAAAACCTGCTCTAAAGGAATCGAAAATTCCCAAGTTCCAAAAGCTGTAAGGTAATATTATAAATTTAAAACAAATATATTGTTTATTGTTCTATCTTAAAATACTCTAATGGTTTTATGTTCTGAAATCTTTAAAAACTTATGAAGCAGATTTTTATCATTCTTTTGCATTTAAATTAAAATTAACATATGTTCCCTCCCCCTTCTTTTTTGAAGCACTTATTGGGATAAAATTGGCTTACAATAAACCGTGTATTTAAATGATATAATTTGAACTTTTGATATATGTATATATCTGTGAAACCATCACAGCATTCAAGATGGTGAACATAATCATCTTTCTCAGAAGTTTCCTTATGCTCCTTCGTAATCTCTTCTTCCTTTCTGTGCTTATCTCACTCCCCAGGCATCTACTAATCTGCTTCTAGCAATATATACTAGCTTGTATATTTTAGAATTTTCGATGGGAGGAATCATATAGCATATGCTGTTTTTCAATTTGTCTTTCATTCAGCATTATTATTTTGAGGTTCATAAATATTCTGTGTATCAACAGTTGATTCCACTTTATTATTTGGTAATATTTCGTTGTGTGGATTTTTTTTTTAGGAGAGATTTTTGCTATAGGGTGCTTGTGCTCGTCAGAGAGACAAGAGACAGAGAGATGGAAAACTAGAAATCACCTACCGGGATGGCTATGCTGCAGTCCCTTCTCCCTCCATTCTCCCCTGGGATTTTGGGCATGCTTGCACGCATATCCAGTATGAGTTTTAAGCCACTGGGGTCCAGAACTTGAACCATGGTCAACTATGTGGGAGTCCAGAGACATAATCATTATGCCATCTGTTGGTCCTTGTTGTATGGATATATACCACAATATATTTATCTGTTCATTTGTTGGAGGACTTCGGGGTGTTTTCAGTTTTTCTCAAACTATTCCCCTTATGGGGGGAAGGCCACCCACAATTCCTTCTCCTCTATTTTCTTCTCAGGTTTGGGCACACATACATGCACTTGGCGTGTGTTTTAAGCCGCAGGGTTTGGAACTTAAACTGCAGTGGACTATGTGGAAGTCCAGTGACATAACCGTTACACTGTCTGCTGGTCCCAACATTATGTCTATTTTTAGTGTATTGAACAGTAATATAATTTGTCTAATTGAAACAGGAGAAGGGAATGGGAACTAAACTAATTTAATCATGCCTTACCACCTTCAAGCAGCTCTTGAGGAACTATAAAAGTCTTGTAACAACAATGTTTGGAAACTACTGGTTTAGATGAAATGTTTTGACAAATTTTTATTGTTGAAATTGTGACTAGCTTCCTTATTACAGATATGTACATTTAGAGGCTGATTTTTTTCAGCCATTTTCTTACAACATAAAATCAGAGATCAGAAAGAATCTGAAAAAAAAATTGTAGGGTCTCTTTCCCAAATTTTCCAAACATTTTTAGCAATAGAATGCTATTCTAAAATAGAAATCGTAAATGGAATTCTAACATATAAAATAAATTAAGCCTTTTTACATATAAATTTGTAAGTTAAAATTATAATGTTTATGTTGGTTCATAAATATAAAAATGGGTATAATGTAAGATTTATAATTATAAAATTAGCAAGCAAGTATTTATTGAATATTTGCTTTGTATCAAACATTATGTTAAGTATTAGAGTTATAGTGGTGAGCAAAATTAATAAAGTCCATGCCCATATAGAACTTACAGTCCAAAAGGGAAGAAAACCCTTAAATAAATAAAGTATATAAATCTTATCTAACATAAATCCTGAGAGCTGACTCTGTGGTCTAGTGGTTAAGGGAACCAGATCTCACAAGGCCATCTGTGTAGTTTGAATCCTGGTCCTAGCAGCTTGAAAAATACATTGGAATTTGTGTGTATACCCCAAATCCCAACAGGCTGGAAAAATGGAGGAGTAGGAGTTGCAACATGACCACACCCCATTGAAGCATGCTATCTCCCTCTCCTTCTATTGGTCTGTTTATCCTTCTCTGGCAAGCATGTACACTTTTTGGCAATTTTTTTAAAAAAAGATTTTGATTGAGTTAAATAAGTACTTTAAATCATCTTCTTTTAATTTCAAAAGGGCATGTATAGTGACAACACCTCTCCGCCCCCACAAAGGGCGTGGTCATACTACAAATCCCTTTTCCTCTATTTCTTAATCCAGTCAATATTTAGGGCATGCCCACGCAAGTACCTGGGGTATATTTTCAAGCCGTTGGGCAGGGACTGGGACTCAAACAAAGGCTGGCAGTATGGGATCCAGCTTCTTATACAGTGTTTAACTGGTGTGCTTTACGACAGGTTCTAAAATGATATTTTTAAAAAATCAACTTCTCTTGGTAGTTCTGTTAAAGCACTTTTACTTAAACTGAGATCATAGCCGGTTTTATTCTAGAATTTATATTAAATGATTAACCTGGCAACAAAAATAGATGAGCTGATAATTTTCAATGTATGGAAGAATTCGAATGCATATTTTTTATTAGTTTCAAAAATTTATATTTCAGGGACCAGCAGTTAGCGTAATGGCTATGTCGCTGGACTCCTACATAGTCAACCGCAGTTCGCGTCTCGGACCCGGTGGCTTAAAACTCACACCGGGCGCATGTATGTGTGTGCCCAAGATCCCGAGAGGAGAATGGAGGAGAAGGGATTGCGGCGTGGCCATCCCCCATGGGGGGTAATTTCTCGCTTTCTGCCTCTCTGTCTGTATCTGTCTGTCTGGCGAGCGCATATGCCCTATAGCAAAAACCTCTCAAAAAGACAAAATTTATTATTTCAAAAAATATATATATGCCAACAAATATTTATTGAACATGTTACATCTTTGCCAGAAGACACATGCAAGTGAGAAAGAGAAAGAGCATGCACAAGAGACAAGACAATCCCCCAGTGGGGCATGATCACACCATGATCCATTTTTCTCCATTTCTTCATCCCATCAAAATTCTGGGCACATGTGCACACACTCCTAGTGTGCACAGGTCCCCCTGGCCAAGATCCAAATCAAGGTTGGCTATGTGATATGACTCCCTATACACAGTGTTTAACTGCTGCAAACCAGGGCTGGCCCCTGAATATTTTATGATAAGCTGAAAACTAGATAACTTAAACTACTTAATATTTTGTAAGTTATTTAATTGAAGAAAAGGTTTTTAATTCATTCCAAAGTGACAGGTAAATTGCGTAGTGTTGTGAAACTCTCACAGTAAATGTTAAGTAATGTTATGTTAAGTAATGTTTATGTCCAACTACATTTGAGTGTCATTTGTATACATATTCACACTCATATCTATTGTATATTTATTTCATAAAAATATACGTAATACAATGAACCAAAAATAAATGTTTTATAATAGTCATTATGTATTATCTCTAATAGGTTTTCTTCAGACAATATTTTTCTCATTTTTTAAAATTAAAAAATATGGGACCAGTAGATGGCATAGTGGCCCAGATGCCAGGCTCCCACATGGCCGACCACAGTTCTAGTCCTGGCCCTGGTGGCTTGAAAATCATGCGAGGTGCATATGCTTGCATACCCAAAATCCCAAGAGGAGAATGGAGAAGGGATTGTAGTGTGGCCATCCCCCTGGGGGGTGATTTTTTACTTTCCCTCTTAATGCCTTTCTGTCTCTCTCCAGGAAGCACACATACCCTATGGGAGAAAAAAAAACCTGAAAAACAATTTTTAAAAATTTGGTATTTGTTGGGACCAGCAGTTGGCATAATGGCTATGTTGCTGACTCCCCATGTAATCGACTGCAGTTCGAGTCCTGGACCTGGTGGCTTAAACTCATGCTGGGCGTGTGTGCATGCATGCCCAAGATCTTGAGAAGAGAATGGAGGAGAAGGGATTGTGGCATGGCCATCCCCCCCGGGGAGTGATTTCTTGCTTTCTGTCTCTTTCTGGCAAGTGTACACGCCCGATAGCAAAAACCTCTCCAAATAAATAAATAAATAAAATAAAAAACTGGTATTTGTTATTCTCTGTAATGACCTCAGTTCTCATTTTTCACATTTATATTATTATTATTATTATTTTCTTTTTTTGGAGAGGTTTTTACAATAGGGCGCATGCGCTCACCAGAAAGACAGAGCGAGACAGAGAGACAGAAAGTGAGAAATTACCCCCTAGGGGGGATGGCTACGCTACAATCCCTTCTCTTCCATTCTCCTCTTGGGGTCTTGGGCACGCACACACACACGCCCAGTGTGAGTTTAAGCCACCAGGTCCAGGTCTCGAACCGCGGTCAACTACATGGGAGTTCAGCCACATAGCCATTACTCTAAGTGCTGGTCCCACATTTACATTATTTTTTTAATCTGAATGTGCTGCAGTCCTTTTGAAATAAGAAAAACCTAAGATTACTATTGTTTCTATAAGTATCAATAGTTTGACAAATGATGTTCTGTAGACAGTTTTTAGATAAAAAACATGTATTTATTTATTTTTCTATCTGAGATACACAAATCTGCCTGTATTTGTATTTATCTTATCTTCCTTTGGTTTTGCAAATAGAAAAGTTACTCTTTCTATCTAGGACCAATGTCTATACTTCTGCTTTTATCTTATTACTTCCCACTTAAGAAGTCTTACATTATTAATTATTCCTTTTCTTTCTTTCTTTCTTTTTTTTAACTTTATTTCTTTGCTTATTTTAGAGGAACAGAGTGTGAGAGAGAGAGAAAGTGAGAAAGCGAGAAAGCAAGCTGCTGGGTCCGGGACTTGAATCACAATCAACCATATGGGAATCTAGCACCCTTAACCACCGTGCCACCTGCCAGCCCCCCACCCCTTCCTTTCTTTCTTATATAAATTAAGCCTTTTCCTTTTAACTAAATTCTTCCCATCTGGTTTTGAATGTGCTCAGGATTTTCCTGTGGCCTGGGAGGATAATCAGTCCCTTATTCAGCCCTCATACTTTGTTTTAGCAATTGCTCTATCATTATAATCCTCTACCCCTTCACAGCCATATTCCTCCACATAATCTGTTGGCTCCCTCTCACTTATTAATTCATTCTGGCTGCCAGCCTATTACTAAACTGAAACAGTTCAGTCTAAGTTCAGCAGTATCCTTCATATTGCCAACACCATGGACTTTTTAATATGACTCATCATACTTGAAGTTCAGTTACAGGTCATCTTTTCATTTCAGTTTATATTCTTTCTACACTATCCACTTTATGTGAGTATGTTCAGTTATCAGATACATACTAAAAACTCAAAATTTGTATCTCTTGCCCACCAGTCATCTGAGCTTCAGATTTAGTTATTCAACTATTGCTTGACCTTTCCATTGTATTCAGATGTTTAGAAAACCTCAAACTTTATGTCCAAAACAAAACTTAATGTTTTCTTCATTGCCCCCTTCATAAAACCAAAATCAAATAAAAATGTAAACAAAACATAAAGCAGTCCATTTTTCCTGATTTTTCTTCCTCAGTAAATAGCATTTGCAAGTCTGTGATATCTCCATCTTCTTCATTAATATGTACTCTATAATCAGAACATGCTGGTTTTCTCTCTTTAAGAACGTTCAAATGTATGTGCTAACTTTTATCTCCACACTGTCATTCTTGTTCAGCCTGCTATAATATTTCACCTGGGTCACCATAGTGGCCCTCCTCACTGTCTTGCCATAGTCTTTCGTCCTTTCCTCTAATATATTGAGCCATTGTGTTCTTTTTAAATATAGAGCTACTGCTTTATAAAAGGTGGAATTTATATATATCTATATATATATATTTATTTATTTAATTTTTATTTATTATTATTATTAATTTGCTATAGTGCACATGTGCTTACCAGAGAGCGAGGGAAAATGAGAAAGCAAGCCTCCAGGTCCAGGACTCGATCCATGGTCTGCCATTTGGGAGTCCAGCACCTTAACCACCATGCCACTTGCTGGCCCAAAGCTCAAATTTTTTTCTTTGTTTTCACTGTAGGGCGCGTGCGCTCGCCAGACAGAGAGGGACATAGAGACAGAAAGCGAAAAATCACCCCCCGGGGGGGATGGTCATGCCGCAATCCCTTCTCCCTTCTCCATTCTAGGGATCTTGGGCACGCACGCACGCACACACGCCCGGTGTGAGTTTTAAGCCACCAGGTCGACTACATGCGAGTCCAGGGACATAGCTATTACACTAACTGCTGGTTCCCAAAGCTCGAATTTTTTATGTGGCCTTGAAGATCTACACAGTCTTGTTCCTGCCAACCTCTTTAACTTTCTTTATCTTGCAACATGAGCTCTGTATTCTAGATAAGTTGGTCTCTTCATTCTTAAAAGTACTTTGCTTCTTTCCAAGTCCTTACCCTTTAACTAACTGATTCTGACTCTTCTTTCAGTCTGTTAGTTACATTCTTTGGAGAAGGCTGACTTTCCTGTTTGTTATTTTATGGTCTCATAGTACCTCTCCTTCATCTTATCTTCTAGTTGCAATTATTATTAGCGTGATTCTTTGTTTGCTATAGTTGGATATTTAATGGTATGTCCCTGAGAGCAAGTAAAACGTCTCTCTTTGCTCATCATTATATCAGGAGTGCTTTAAATGCTTCCCAGCATGTAGTAAGTGCTCATTGAAGTTTTGGTGAATGACCGAATGAACAAAAAAGTTAAAATTGTAGCTGTTTCAAGTAATATTTGTTACTAATGTACTAAATTATATTGCATGCCTTAGATGTATAGATTTCATGATATGAAAATTAAATTCATTTTTGTAATGTTTTTATATTTCAAATATTAGCAATATACATTGCAATTAAAATTTTTCATTTGGATAAATATTTTATGGAACTCTTAAAATATTAAGGATCCGTGGTTTCATAGTTGATCACTAGAGTGTGCTATAACATCAGGGCTCTTAATAGTGAAAACTGTTGTTATACTGCTTTGGAAGTTGGAATTAAAGAAATATGTATGTACCCATGTATCATAAGTTGATGTGACAGTTATTATTTAAGATAACTATAGCTATCCCTGATAGCGTTCTGAAAAAGAAAAGATATAGCTTGAGTTTGTTTTTATTTCATCATATATAAATATGTAATCATAAGTGAGCTTCTTTTAAAAAAGAATTACAAAACATTACAAAGGAAAATATTTACTAATTTATCAAATTATGGAACACCTGATATAATATTTTATTGGCTTCTATTGGGTATATATGAAAAAAAATATATACATATATGCCAGCCTTTAATGTGTTTGAAATCTGTTTAGTAAATCTATACATGCAACATGTAAGTCAAATGACAGAACAAAAATGAAGTTACAATATATTATAACAACATTAAAGAGGTCACAAAGCAATTAAGATCAAGTGTCAAATGAATCGTTCAGAGGAGGAAAAATGACCATAGGCTACAGTTGTTGAGAAATACTTCATTAAGTAAGATATGCTTGAGCTGTTAGTTCATAAATACTTTTGCATTCAGTTTCAGATATTTGATCATAATATTTATGACCATGTCAATCATACTAGGAAATATGGTTCACTTAATTATTGATCTCTTTTGTTGTCACAAGTTGTTGAACATAGGATGGGATTTTTAGAATAATAAAGAGGAGGAGGAACAATATAAACAGAGGAAATAGTAGGAGTTAAAGCAGGAAGGAAGACAGGAATGCTTATGGTTCTTTGGGGAGTTAGGGTGGCAGGGGTGAGGGCTCATCTCAGGAAATTCCACAAATTATACATTTTTGTTTTAATTGTAGGAAGTGTGATATTTTTTTCCCCCAAGGCTAGGGCAAGAATGGCCATGTTGTTGGGAGGGAGGGAGGTGTTTTAAAATATGGAAGAGTGAGTTGTACCGTTTTCATTTATTATTACTTACGTGTTCTCTTTCATTTTATATGTTATGTTTTCCTTGTACTGAAATACTCCCTTATGTAATTTTGGTCAGAATATGTGAACTTGTGTTTCTAATTAGTAAGGAAAACTCCTTGAGAGACAAAAATCATTATATGATCATTACAACTTTAATCTTACAGAAAATTCTTTGTAATTAAGCTAGTAAAATTTAAAATAAAAATAAAAGCTAACTATATGAGTAAAAGTAATTTTTTGTTATTCTCTTAATGTCTGACAGTAGTAATGTTCTTGAGTTTGAACAAAAAACTTTTTTTTTTTTTTTTGGAGAGATTTTCACTGTAGGGCGCGTGCGCTCGCCAGACAGACAGAGAGAGACATAGAGACAGAAAGCGAGAAATCACCCCCCAGGGGGGATGGTCACGCCGCAATCCCTTCTCCTCCATTCTCCTCTCGGGATCTTGGGCACGCACGCACACATGCCTGGCGTGAGTTTTAAGCCACCAGGTCCGGGACACGAACCGCGGTCGACTACGTGGGAGTCCAGCGACATAGCCATTACGCTCACTGCTGGTTCCCACAAAAAACTTTTCAAGAGGATTTTAGCTAACATGTTTTTTTTTCAAAAGGCTAAATTTTATCCGTATTGTTTATTGGGATTGTCCGTTTCTATGTTGCTAATATCTGAAGTTTAATAACATTATATTTATTATTTGAAAGCTTAGAACGTTTTTGGTATTTGTTTAGTCATAGCTCCATTTACTTAACACATTTGTTTCATTATAAGATGAAATTTTGACAGATGCCAAATTGTTTGGATGACTTTATAAACAATGAAATTATCCATTGAATAATTATTAATGGAAAGAGTTCTGAGATTTTAGTCTTAAGAAACAGATTCGAGTTTCAGTCTAACACTATAGCCATTTCTGGATCTTTTCAAACCTTAGTTTTGTATGTATGAGTGAAGTAGTAATACCTATCATGAGGGTTTACTATAAAGTTTATATCAGTTGGAATATATAAAAATGCTTCATAAATTATGAAATGTAACATAAATATATTGTTATGTTTAAGCTCTGATTGCTTCTCTTGGATTGAACAAAGCCTGTGTGAGACACTTCAGTCCTAAAATTTAGTTTTATTATCAGGCGACATACCATTTTCAAAGATGGACCTTGTAGCTGCTGCTTCTCATTTAGCAGTTAAATAATTGGTTCTCTTTTTTTGCATTTCTTTGAAAGTGTCAAAACATTTTAATTTATCTCCAGAATACCAGAGTGATTTCAGAGCACAGTTAAATAATTATCTGTGTAATGTTTCAATGCCAGAAAACCTCTTATCTCTAGGCTTGGACCGTTTGTTTTGTTTTTAAGAGAGATTTCTGCCTAGGGCATGCACACTCACTTGAGAGAAAGAGACAGACATCCTGGGATCTTGGACACACTTGTGTATGCACCCAGTGTGATTTTGAAGCCACTGGGTCCAGGACTTGAACCAGGGTCAACCCTGCGGGAGTACAGTGACATAACCACTGCACCATCTGCTGGTCCCAGGCTTGGACTGTTTTAAAGACTTAATCCAGCAGGTTTCAAGTCACTGAACTTCATTAAATTTCAGGACCCTATAACTAGACCTAGTCTTCATTTTTTTATTTCAGTACCCATATCTGAAAGAATAAGTTATTAGCAATTAAAAAAAATAAGGATTTAAAAACAAAACTTTACTTTTATTTTATCCTACTCTAAAAAATACTTTGGATTTTCTGTTTTAATTATGTATGCTTTAAGAACTTTTCTATAAACAACTACATTCTAGATATTCTGCTAGACATTGAGATTCAGGGATGAGTGAAATACAGTCCTGCATCCTGAGAGACAAGTAGTGAGGATAAGTGTGGAAACAATTACACAATGGTGAAGGTTTATCATAGTGATTGGAGTCCTGTGGTAGGAGAAAAAAGGTGATAGTCGAACCATTCCTTAAAGAATGAGAAGGCATTTGGAATGGAATGTATTCCAGACTAAGGGGAATACTAGAAACAAAGGCTGCAATATGATAAAGGAAAACACTATATCCTTGAGTGGAAAAGGCCTGAATTTGAGTTCCCTCTGCCTCCTGTCCAATTTGTGAATCAAACAAGTAATATATAAGATCATATTTTCTATTTCAGTCCTATGTATAATCTCTAGTTCAAAGTGTATTAGTCACCAACACAATCAGACTATTAATTATTTCTGATTCCTGTATTTGAAACTTAGAGTTAATTTGACATTCTTATTCACAAAATATTAATACGACATATTCTTCGTAGTTTTCTGTGTTGCCTTATATATGGTTTGGTTGCTATAAATGACTGTATGGGGGCTAGCAGGTAGCATGGTGGTTAAGGTGCTTAACTCCCACAGGACTGCCCGTGGTTCAAGTCCCAAACCTGGTGGCTTCCTTTCTCATTTTCTCTCTCTCTGGTCAAATTAAAAAGTAATAATAATAAATGGGACCAGCAGATGGTGTAATGGCTACGTGGCTGGACTCTCATGTAGCCAACCGCAGTTCAAGTCCTGGACCCAGTGACTTAAACTCACACCAGGCATGTGTGCATGCATGCCCAAGATCCCTAGAGGAGAATGGAGGAGAAGGGATTGCGGCGTGGCCATTCCCTCGGGGGGATGATTTCTCACTTTCTCTCTCTCTCTCTTTGTCTTTCTAGATGCATGCGCCCTATAGCAAAATCCTCTCAAAAAAAGTAATAATAATAAATAATATAATTATTTTTAAAAATAGAATAAATTACTATATGAATTATTAGAAAAAATGATTTGGTTTAAGAGTTTCATCTATTGTATTCCATATAAACTTTTATAAATATTCTTAGGCTATTTTATTTATAATTTTAAAGTAATCCTGATTGTACACATGGATTTACCTACTGAATAGGAGTTTATAGTTCCTCCTCTGTATCTATTTATAAGCAGTTTCACTAAGATTATTAAAAGCATTAATCTCAAAATTGGGTATTTCTTTTGTAGATGGTCTATGCATGGTACTCCAGGACCAGAAAGCAACCATATTTCAGATTTACCAGTTCTAGACAATACCAAGTAAGTTTAATTGGTGATTTTTTTAACCTCCAAAATTAAGTTACTTAGCATTGAAAGAGAATATGAAGAAATTGGGAATAGTATGTTGTTGGGCACATCATATTTTCTGAATACTCTCTGTTCATAGTTGAGTTACCTTTCATGTAGTTACATTGCTTCTGTTCCATCCCCACTTTCTGGCATTTTTCAAAATAATCTCTATTAACACTAACCCTAATGAAATAGTCTCCTTTTTCTATTTCTCACCTCATTATTCTACAGTCTCTGCAAAAGCTTGTAGGTCATTTTATATACTGTAAGTTACTGAAAGAAAATACCGCATTACTAATGAGTGTTTCTAAGGGAATTTTGTTTGCAAAAATTGGGGGAGATGAATAAAGGTCATCGTCACTCTTTCAGCCCTTGGCTATCGTCTTCATTGACTGCTCCTTCTGTGGTAGCCCCAGTCACTTTCGCATCTATTGTAGAAGAAGAGCTACAACAGGAAGCAGCTCTTATCAGAAGTCGAGAAAAACCCTTGGCTCTGATTCAGGTAAATTACCTACTCATTAGGGTTTAATTTAATGAATAACTATATTATATTTCATCCTTAAGTCCTAAGAAAATTGTCTGCATTGGACAGATGTATACATATCTATCAAGTTATATTTTAAAAGAGTAAATGCCAAGTAATACTAACTGAGGCATCCAGCATTTAAGTATTAATTGAAAATATTCAGGATAATTAATTTAAAAATAATAAATTTTGACAAAGCTTATATGTTTTGCTTTAATGATGCTTTGGACTATTTTAGTGTTTAAAGTGACCAGTAGAGAATTAGGTAAAACAGCACCACAATTAGTTTCTGTATCAGCGAGAGCTCTTAGGTTATAAGCAACACTCTCCAATTCTGGCTAACTTAAGGAAGAGAGAATTTATTTGAGGCATATTAAAATTTCACAGATTTAGGTAAAAAAAATCAGAGAACTGGGAACCAGCAGTTAGCGTAATCGCTATGTCGCTGGACTCCCACGTAGTCGACTGTGGTTCGCGTCCCGGACCTGGTGGCTTAAAACTCACGCTGGGCGCATGTGCGTACGTGCCCCAAGATAACGAGAGGAGAATGGAGGAGAAGGGATTGCGGCGTGACCATCCTCCCTGGGGGGTGATTTCTCGCTTTCTGTCTGTCTGGCGAGTGCACGTGCCCTATAGCGAAAATCTCTCCAAAAAAGAAGAAGAAAAAAAAATCAGAGAACTAAGTGGAAATTGATGGAGTACATAGTTGCACTGGAGAGCTCAGAAAGCAAAATTTAGAGGACTTGTACAATAACAGGAAATATCTCACAGACTAAAGCTTTTGGAATGAATGGATTACAACATTTTTTTAACTTTTGCTCAAGATTTATATTCAAGGGAGGGTGAATGTCTGATTATACTAGCTCAGGTCTCAAATTTTCTCCTTACCAAGGGGATTGCAAAATACCTGATTTAATTCCACTGTATTCTATCTATGGAAAAATGGTTAGTTTCTCAAAAGGAAATTGGAAAACTAATGTATCCTACTTAGTTTATAATTAAAAGAGTAATGCAGGCTTTATTTTTTTTTTCTTGTCCTTTCAGATTGAGGAGCGTGCGATACAAGATTTACTGGTTTTCTATGAGGCATGTGGCAACCCTGATGAGTTTGTCCTTGTTGAAAGAACACCGCAGGGACCACTGGCAGTACCTATGTGGAATAAGCATGGATGCTAGTTCACTGTGGAGTTGAGATGCATTTTCCGTAATTGTTATTGTTAATTGTGTAAAGAAACACTGTGGAAAAGTGTTCTTACAGACTTGGTAACAGTTCATTCTAGATAGAGTAAGAAAGGATTTCTTTTCTTGACTACTATTTAAGCATATGATGTTTTTATGATTACAAAGAAATTCCTCAGAATTGTGATTTTAGTAACTTGTAATGTATGAGTATGTGAGAGGAAAACTTTACTAGGTTAAGGTTAAATAGGATCATTTGTTCTTAATAATCCTACAGAGGAAAATAATAAGTGAACTGTAAAACTTAAGAGTGATGCAATAACTTTTTCATTTAAGAATTTGGGGTAAATAATTTAGAAGATTCTGCCAGATATCTTTTGTCACTCTGCTTTTTTAAGTGTGGCATTGATAAGCTTAAAATAAGAATATCAGTAATTACTTGTAACCCATTAATAGTCAGACTTTTTCATTTGCTAGGGTAGCTACATCTCCATTCTTGCTGCTTTTGTTTATTAGGCTATGAATGTTCTAGGCCTTTTTCAATCTTGACCTGCACAAATGCTGTATTTCAGTTTAGACTGGACATCCATGTTGCATTAAGCCATGGAGTACAATGGAAAGGGAAAAAGAATATTATTCTGCATAGTTAAGTCCAAAATAATAATTTTTTTCTAAGATTTGGAGTCACTGTGGTTTTTTTGTTTGGGTGAGGAGGATTTATAAAGGCCTGATTGTGAGAGAATAATTTTCTTGAAGTGTTACAATTTTCTAAAATAAGTGCTTTATTATACATACAATAATTGAATAATTTGCAAGAGGGTTGGTTTGTAGTTGCTTTTACAATATTGTTTAATCAGAAATTTTCTGATCCTGGGTTACATATGTAGACAAAAATTGATGGCTGTCTTTACAGTGTTTTATTTGTGGTTATTAAAATCTTTTAAAGACAAATGTTAAACCTGTGCTCCAATACCAAAACAAATTGGGATGATTGCTTTTCTGATTTCTGGAAGTCAAACTAAAGGGAACATGTAGGCAATTCATTGCTATAATTTAGTGATGGAAAAATGACTGAAACTAACTCAATATATCAAGGTTAGCTCTACCCCAAAGCAACAGACATGCAAACAAATGTGCAATAAAAAATAATCTTGATCGATTTCACTATTAATGTGTGTTTGATGTCTTGTATTTTATTGGCATGGGAAAAATCCCTATTTATTCCTCCCGATATGCTGTACTAAGCCAGTATATATTTAAGTTGATGCTATATTAATTTCCAGATTATTTAAACAGGGTAGTCTTCCATATATGAACCTGTGAAAAATTTGTATTATGTGTGTTTGAGTAAACTGAGAAGAAATGAATTTTGGTTTTTTGGTATTGTAGTAAAGAGACCTTGTAAGGTGGTTGATTTCCCTTGAAGCTTTGATTCTTCTGTGCATATCGGCATCTCTAATATTTTTAAAAATGTTCGAAGTGATGATTTTTTTTTTTTTTTCTGTATTCCATGCTTCCTGGGAAGCACCCTGAGTGGTCGTTATTGTTGTAGAGAACAGCAAGGGTTTTCTTAGTCTGTGAGGTTTTAGGCCTTTATAAAACGGCAACCCAAGCAGTTGCACTTATGGTCTGTTATTTATAGTGAGGTATTATATAAAATTTCATTTGAAACAAAGGAGTTCTTTTACTAGTAAAGGGAGAGATAAACACTGTTATAAACTATATTTTTTATAAACAATTCCATGAAGATAGTAGTCCAATACATTGCCACTAGAAAGTCTAGGAAAGTGATGATATTTTTTCTAACAATAACATTATAATGCCTATAGTAATAAATTCATCTCTAATTTTATAACCTCCAGAGAGTCTTAATAGAAATGAAGAGATTCTAGAAATGGCTAATTTAAGTGATTAGTCTGAGGGAGAGGGCTTTAAAACTGACCTGAGCAATCCTAGGACTTTTCAGCCTGGAAAGCTATTGGTTGAGTCAGGCATTGAGGTGAAGGGATTTTGGTGTCATCTTTCCTGTTGGGACTCTGATTAATTCAAAGACAATCTGAGAAATGAAGAGTAGAAAGAGAATGTAAAAGTTTTGGTTCAAATAAAGTTTGCCTAGAAATTTGGAAGTGAACAGGTGCATGACAGGCAACAGATGATAGCTAGATTGAATATCTGTTTTACATTTTTTTTTTGAGAGGTTTTTCTTTTTGCTATAGGGTGCGTGCGCTCGCCAGACAGACAGACAGAGACATAGAGACAGAAAGCGAGAAATCACCCCCCAGGGGGGATGGTCACGCCGCAATCCCTTCTCCTCCATTCTCCTCTTGGGATCTTGGGCACGCACACACATGGGCCCGGCGTGAGTTTTAAGCCACCAGGTCCAGGACGTGAACCGCGGTCGACTACGTGGAAGTCCAGCGACATAGCCATTATGCTAACTGCTGGTTCCCTCTGTTTTATATTTTTTAAAAATAAAGATCCATGCATCCAGAATACAGAAATGGAGAAGTCAAAAGTCAGAAAGACTGGGAATGCTAGAAATAGAGGAATTAATGGCAAAATGGAGATGAGGGGTGGAACCAAGACTACAAAGTTAAACTCATTGGAAAGGAGAGAAGTGCTATTTATTTATTTGTTTATTTTTAAACTGAGGGAAAGTAATTTAGGATAAGTGTAAATCAGTGGTTCTCAAAGTTTGGTCTCCAGATTAACAATGTGAACATCACTGGGGACTTTGAGATATACAAATTCTTGGGCTTCATCCCAATTCTGTTGAGTCAGAAATTTAACAGAGTAGTGTCCAGCAATCTGTCTTAACAAGCCCTCCAGGTGATCCTGGTGCGTTCTGAAGTTTGAGAACCACAGAACAGGGAATAGATATTTTTAGGTAAAAGAAAAGAGAAGATATGGGTAGGCTTAATAGAGATTTCTTTCTTCTTTCTTAGTTTTGTTTGGTTTTAATAATTTACTCAGCAGTATAAACATTGCTTCAGTTTCTCACACTTTTAGTCTCTTAATTACAGTATATATTTACATGTCTAGATAGATATCTGTGTGTCTGTGTGTATACCTATATTTACATTGGCTATTAGATCATTAGTGTCATTAATGATGAGGCTGACTACTTGAAGTGACAGGAACAGAGAGTAGAGTTATTATAAGGTATGTTTATATCTCACATTTACTTCTGTTAATTAATGAGTCTGATTTTGGTCAGAAACTTCAAAATAATGAATGACAATTGGAATTTCTGAGCACATCTTAAACTATACACAAATTAGTAGTGATGAAGAAAAGGGGCTTATATTTAATAGGGTTAAGTTTGAAGACATTTCACATTATCATTAGAAAAGGAAAGATAATTGTTATAGTTGTTTGAGATACTGTAATATGTCTACTGATATTCCCAGTTTAACTAAATTGGCTGTCTTTTCCAAAATCCAAGTGAGACCTAGTTTTTCAGCATATGCATGCTCTAGTGCTTCTATAGCATTCTAAGTATGAATAATCTATCTCAACAGAACATATGCTACAGTTTTCGTTTTAATCAGTATTATTTTCACAGAGTCTTTCATCTTAACCCTCTTCAGTCTTTTTCCGAGCCTGAACTGCATGACAGTATTCCATATTCTTAATGAAGTCCAGTAAATCTACAACATGGGGCTGGGGAGTGATTGATTTTAAATGTTCGAGCTCATATTCTTCATGCTGGCCAAATGCATTCAGAAGATTTTTTTTATTTTAGCAATTAAAGACAAACTATGGAGTCAGCAGGTGGTATAGTGGCTAAGGCAGTAGCCTCGCACATGACCGATTGCAGTTCAAGCTCTGGAACCAATGGCTTGAAAATCATACTGTGTGTGTGTGTGTATGTTCAAAATTTTGAGAGAAGACTGGAGGAGAGGGGATTGTGGTGTGGCCATCCCCCCCTCTCTGGGGTAGGGGTTGATTTCTCACTTTCTCTATGTCTCTTCATCGAGCACACATGCCCTATTGCAAAAACTTAAAAAAGAAAAAGTCAGACTGTTATCTGGAAGGCGACACAAGGAAAGCACTCTGTTTTTCTGAGTTGTCCATAGTTGATAATGACTTGTGTTCCATCTTTATAACCTTCAAGCCCTGCTGAAGAACAACTGCTTTGCCAGTGTCTGTTCCATCTATATACCTTTTTTTGACTCATCCTGGCATGTGACTCTGCTGTTCTCACCACATCAGAGACTGCTTCCTCATCAAACACATTCCCCTTATCTCCATAGGCATGGACTGCCTATGTAGCTTGAACCACAGCATCACCAAAGTAACTACAGGACCCCATGCCCACTAGAGAGATTTTCAATAACAGCAAAGTTTGGTCACTGGAAGGAGTAGAAAACATGCTTGCTATGTAGACTTAAAAGCCTCAAATTTTTATATTACCAAATTGGGGGGGAGGGACTTTTCATTGATATGAACAAGGGATATCTGTAAACTGTTTTATTTTTATACCTCAAATAGTAGGGCCTAAAATGATTTTGGGTGCTTTAAAGTTCACTAATTATTTATAACTTCTGCTATGAAAACAAAAGTTTTCCCAACAATATTCTCTATCAGAAAATAAAAATAGGGCCAGCAGGTGGTGTGGTGGTTAAGGTGCTGAATTTCCACAAGACCTATCATGATTCGAGTCCTGGACCTGATGGCTTGAAAACCATGCTGGGCGCATGTGTGCATGTGCCTCAAATTCCAAGAAAAGATCGGATGAGGAGGAATTGTGCTGTGACCATCCCTCCTGGGGCTGATTGCTCACTTTCCCTCTCCCTGAGCATGTGCGCCCTGTGGAAAAAAAAAAAAAACAAAAAACAGAGAAGAGACTTAAACTAAGAATGTATGGGAGAATTTACAGGGCCAAGCTCATTTCACATAGTAAAGACAAACTATCAGTTGCCAAGTTATCAGGTACTTTGGTTTATAGCTTTTTCTTCACCCATTTTTAGTCACTTAATTATGTGTATTGCTTTATTAATCTTATACTTGGTACAGTTATCTCTGAGTTTGAGTTTAATTTCTATAGAAAATAACAAATTGGATAAATTTTGAAATTATAGTTTGAATATGAACTTCTAATGCAAATGTTTTCCAAAATATTTATAACATGCTTTAGATATAGAGCTCAATTTATATTGGGTTTGGAGCTCACAAAAGATAAAATCTGATAAATATGCCCATTTTAAAATACATGACATTTTAAATAGGTGTCAAATATACATAGTACCCCTTTAAAAGGAAGGATGAAAAAATTAAGGGTACTCCCTGTATAATGTAAGTGCCACAGCCATTTACTCCGCCAAGTGGTTTTCACTTATGTGTGCATATTCTATATTTTTATACTGACTCAGTCTTACAGACATTTTCTAGTTTAACCGAAGTTGAACTTGTGTTTGCTTTTTGTTTTTCATGTTACGTTGTGATTTTCAAGAGGAGGCCGCAGATGTCTTTTCTCTGCCATCTTAAAACTGAATCGTGGGCCAATTAGTGACATGATGGTTAAGATGGCTGGAGCCCACATAATTGACTGCGTTGTTTGAGCCCCAGACCCGGTGGTTGAAAAACACAACAGGTGCATGTGTGCCAAAAATACTGATAGAAATGGAGAAGAAGGGAGTGTCGAATGGCTATCCACCATGGGAGGGGGTGACTTCATCACTTTCTCTCTCTCTTTTTCTCCAGCAAGAAAAAAAATAAAAAGGAAAGAAAGAAAAAGAAAAGACTGGAAATCTTCCTGCACACTAAATTGTACCTCTGAAGTCTTTACTGAATGAAAGAAAATTACATAACTGCCAAGTCTTTCATCATTCCATGTGCAGCTGAAAGGGTTGAAACATTCATTTTAATTAATCCCTTCATTTTTTTGTGGATTTCTATAAAGCTAGAGAAAGATGCTATGAAAAAAGAGCAGTGAGAACCAGAATGAGTTCTATGTGATAACTAAAAAATTTTTAATTTATGGAAAATTAAAAAATAAAATTGAAATAATCTAGCAGTAGAAGTGAAAAGACAAGATGGGTAATATGAATACAATAATTAGTCTAAGAGCTATAGCATCCAACTTTTCTCAGAAAAAGAACAGAGAAAATAATAGAAAAGAAATTATCAAATAAATTAAGACATTTCTAGAATCGAAGGATGTGTCTCCAGCTTAGAAAGGTCCACTGAGCGTCCATCATCATCATAAAATCCACCAAGACCGAATATTGGCAATTTTCAGAACACTAAGAATGAAAAATTTCTTAAGCTTCCAGAGTAGGTGAAGAAAAGCACCTACTCCCTCTTCCTTGAAAAAAAAAAAAAAAAAAATCAGGATTCAGAATTATATCAAACTTTTTAACAATAGTATTATAATTGAAGAATTGCCATCATGACTTAGAGGAAAAATAATTTTCAATCTATAATTTTGCATCTTGCTGATTTCTTATTAAGTATAAATTAGAAATCATTTTCAAGTAAGCAAGGTCTACCATATGAGAGATTTTGTAAGATGCTATTGGAGAATGTACTGCCCTAAATGAATGAATGGCATGGTGTCCAGAAAACAGTGCATCCAACCTTGAAAAGAGGGAGAAACAAAGGTATTCCCAGGTTAATGGTGAAGATAAAGTTTACTGGGTCCAGAGCAACCTATACAGATGGACTGGGAAGGATGGGCAGCTCCTCGAGGTGACTCAGAGCAGGAAACTGGATTATCTGATGGCTTAACAGGTGGGAAATTATGAGAGAGGGAGACTTTACAGAGCTCTCAGTGATTGACTAAATCTTTTATCCAAAAGTTTAAAATAACCAAAAATAACCTACTAAGCAAATCAGCTAGAGGCAGTCAGAAGAAGAGAGTTAAAAGAGTTGAAAGTGGTTGGTTCTGAGCTGAAGTCAGGGGACAATGATTTTGGCATAAATCTTTTTTTAGAAAGGTTGACTTTCGAGCTTTGCAAATGTATTTTATTATAATGTATTTTTTAAGTTAGCTATAAACTCAAAAATGTGATAAGTAGATGGACACCTGTACAGAAAAGGGAATACATAATTCTTGCTCAGTATAAATATTAACTTATGATTTTAAGCTTTTTAAGTTTCAAAAGGTGTAATATAAATACCCTGAACTTGGTTAGGATGAAAGCTGTAATTATTAAGCCAAACTTCTTTAATAAAATAAACCCCAGCTTCAGAAAATGTATTTATCTTCACCCTGTCTGGTAACTACCACATACTTTAAGGCAAACTTTTTGGTGGAATTTAACATAAGCATTTTGATTATATACATATAGTAATTCTTGTTTCACAGTTATGAGTAGTTTTCAGATTTATTATAGCTAAGCTTTTGAGTCTTAATATGACACATTAATAATATGAAGTGACAAGTGAATTATGTATTCTGATAAATGATCAATAAATGCCACATAGCAGGTTTGAATAAGCCCGTTTTTAATAAACGTATTGATTGCTGAGTCTTCTTTTATGGGACTACCACACAGCATAGAAATTAATTCAAAGCAAGAGGTTAGCAAAATCAGTTAAGATTTATGAATGCTTATGTTCGTTTCTGTTAAATACTCTTAAAATTGGTTTTAATTTTGCGCTTCATCTGGGCCTCAGATTTTATGGATTCATAGGAACATATGAAACTTACTCTTAAATTACAAATTGGCACTTTTGTACAGGATCCTGGTTCAAAAGTCTAAACGTTCATGCTTTAATGTAATAAAAGTTTCCAAACGAAGCAACATCTTTTAGAGTCATAGCAACAGATGGTATATGAGTTTAGAATTAGAAGTTGTGAATTGTATCACAATTGTTAGCTTAAAAATTGGAAAGGCAACATGTATTCTGTATGAAAACATCTAAAACTGGTAGGTAGATAAGTGTTTAAATAAAATTACACAAAGTAAATTTATCTATTGTTTTTGTTTTCATTGTATTTTGATCCAAATAAACTTAGAAGATAAAATAATGTCTTTAAATATTTAAACCAAATTATAAGTTCCAACTTAGAATTACGAATTCCAACTAAATTTTGCACCATTCTGGAGTGTAGCTTGCTTTAATTTCTCTCTTTTTTTTTTTTAAGAGATTTTTGCCAAAGGGCACGCGCACTCACTGGAGAGAGAGAGAGAGACAGAGACAGTGAAAGGAAAAGTGAGAAGTCATCCTACTGGGGGGCGGGGTGGTGGTGGTGGCCACACTGCAATCCCTTCTCCTTTCTTCTCCTGGGATCTTGGGCATGCACGCACACTGGCCTGGCATGGTTTTCAGGTCACCAGGTTCAGTACGCTAACTAGTGAGCCATGTGGGAGCTCAGCAACGTAACGGCTACGCCAGCTGCTGGTCCCTAACGTCCCTTTTTCAGTGTTCCAGGAGATGATAAATTCTGGTGGTCATAGGAGTATATTTTATGTATTTTTAGTAGTTTAAGACAAATAAGTAATCTTTATCCTCACTAGAAAATATTTCTTAATAATAAAACAGAAACTATGATAAAACCATCTTAGGTTTTATTCGTATCAACTTTTGCCTGACTCTAAGTGCCTGGGCGTATTGCAGGTTGTTGCAGGTGGTTCTGTTAAAACTATCTTAGTTATTGTAACTCAATTCTGCATGTCTCTTCTAATAGAGAAAATAAAACATTTTCATTTCAAGTAACGTTTAGAGAAAGTGAATTTATACCTATCATTGTATCTCTAAAGTGCTGTTATGTGTCACTGACTTCTGCAAGGTCATTTAAGAGTTTAAGAAATATCTTTAAAATAAGTTGTTAATTGCTCTTATTAATAGAAAGAGAACAACATACACGTTTTATAACTCTAGTATTCCTTTTATTTCCAGCCTAGTGAAATGGAAGTACCAGTAATCTGGAACGAAAAGTGAATTTTCCTTTTCCTTCTAAGAATAACAGCCATGACCAGCCTAGATTTACTTACTACACTGATTTTGTTACTATAGTATTTGACTCAGGTTGCAGTCATATTAAAAGTGGGAAACTTTTAGGAAAAAAGAAAGGTTTTAATGATTTTATCTTAGACGTTTGTCCATAACTATATACATAAAACCATCATTATCATCATCACACCCATTACCAAGCATACATTTAATTGGCTATTCCACATAGCGTAAGTTAAGGACAGAATAGAAAGAATAGTAATTGTCTTGGGACTGACATGTGAGCTGAGAGTAGCAGAAAATAATATAGTGTAGTATGGTCTAAGAGTCATGTAGAGATATAATTAATACTAGAATTAAAGTCAGTGACTGAAGTTTTAAATTTTGTGTGTGTGTTGATAAATTTTAAACAACCTATTTGCTTGACTTAAATAAAACCTCCAAAATGACCTTATCTTCAGCTTTTCAGAATAGTATACCATTCTAGGTGAAAAGGAGGCTTATTAAGGAGTATTGATAGTCTTTAATATCACTTGCCCTTACACTTGCTGGTGTAAACTTGGTCCTCTTCTAGGGTTATAGCACGTGTGCATGTTTGCCCAAAATCCTGAGAGGAGAATGGATTACACCGTGGACATCCCCCTGGGGGTGATTTTCACTTTCCCTCTCACTGTCTCTCTTGTCTCTCTCTAGCAAGCACATGCACTCTATGGCAAAAATCTAAAGAAAAAACTGTGTGTGTGTATAGTGTTTTCAAAAAGTGCATGAAAAATGCGTATTATGAAATAAACTACATGGATTTCAAATTTTCACTAAGTTGGTCATAGGATTATTAGTTTCATCAGAAGTAAGATGTTGTCATGTCATAATAAATGAACTGTTTGTAGCGTTCATGTGATGCTGTACCACTTTGGCACGCTCATATGAAGATTAGATAGTTTACAGAAATATCAAACATTTTAAAACAAGCCAGAATGTATGCTCAGTGAGGGTTCCTTAAAATGTTTTCTATGGAATATGGGGATTGTGTTCAAATTGTCTAAAAAGCTCTGTGGTTGATTTGGGAAATTCAGGATTAAACAAATATTTTTCATTGCAGGACTTCTTGAAACTTTTTATATGCTAACTTGCATTGCAAATTCTCAAGAAGGAACATTTACAGCATGCTTTATTTTTAAATTTATACTAAATTTCTTTAACCAATAAACCTTTCGTTTGAATAATATATCTAGGAACTAAAGTTCCATGCCACTTTTTCAGGATCACATTGGCATCCGAATTAGATATAAAAGTTCTGAAATGAAAAAAAAAACTAGGAAGTCATTTTACCTCTTTGATTTCAGGTTTCTTACTTTATCCTATCTAAAGAGAGTATTAGAGATTACTATTTCATGAAAAGAGCATAGCTTATTACAAGTACTAAAAAAAGTGCTTAGCAAAATAGCTTTAATTGCAAATGCAGCCAATATCATCCTTTAACAGAATGTGGCAAGTCTAGAAGAGAAGAACTGAGCAGTATGTCACCAAAGATAACAGTGATAGAATAGGGGGAAAAAGCACTATATATTAAAATATAAATTCTACTTTGGTTCATATTCCATAATTTGGTCCTATAATTGATTTACTATTTATTAAATTTATTAAATTGAGTACTTTCACATACATTATTTCAACGTAGCTGAGGAGGTATATCTATTTTTAATTTAATTTTTAGATAAGAAAACTAAATAAATGACTGCCAAGTTCCAGTTACTGATATTTGGAGTCTGTATTGAAAAATCTGATCTGATTCCAAAGTCCATGATCTATATTTTAAGCTAATATATTCATATAGTTCCAAAATAATATAAAAATTCAAAAAGTCACACCTTTTACTCTTGCCCGTATCGTGTTTTCACACATGTTCCCATACTTTATTAGATACGTGTCCCTCCAGTCTTTTATGCAGAGTGAATCACATGCAAATAGTTTTTGTTATTCGTTTCTCCTATGGATGAAGAGATTTTTCTTAGCCATGACATCAAACGCATGATTCATAAAACAAAAAAATTAATAGATTTGAAAACATTTGTGTTGCCAAAGACTCTTAAGAAAATAGGGAACCAGCAGTTAGCGTAATGGCTATGTTGCTGGTCTCCCACGTAGTCAGCCGCGGTTCGCGTCCCGGACCCGGTGGCTTAAAACTCACACTGGGCGCATGTGCATGCGTGCCCAAGATCCCGAGAGGAGAGTGGAGGAGAAGGGATTGCGGTATGACCATCCTCCCTGGGGGGTGATTTCTTGCTTTCTGTCTCTATGTCTCTCTGTCTGTCTGGTGAGCACACGTGCCCTATAGCAAAAATCTCTCCAAAAAAAAAAAAAAAGTACAGACTAGATCTAGAATATATAAAGAGCAATATCTAAGAAAAAAGTCCAGTCCTGCCTCCTGGCACTGAAGACATGCAGGGCCTCCAGCCCTGCTTCTCTTTCTCCACCTGCCAGAAGCACTGGGACCATTGGGCGAAAGGGGCAGAAATACCAGAAGTAGCATAATGGAGTTCTTTTGTGATGATGAAGCAATTCTGCGTCTTGACTGTGGTGGTTGTAATACAAATCTGTATTTATTATAGAATGGCATAAAGTTGCATAGATTCACATGCACTTACACAGAAATGGAAATGAAAACGGTGAGTTTTGTAGGCTAATTAACAGTGGTATACTGTTAATTATATCAACTTCAACTTATAATTGTGTCATCTTCCTGATCTTGACATATTACTTTATAAATGTAATCATCAAACTGTAATTGTTATACTGTACTATAACTATACTACTTCTGATATTACCATTTGGGAAAATTGGTTGGCACTACTTGGGACTCTTAGTTTTTATTTATTTATTTATTTATTTTTTGAGAGATTTTACTATAGGGTGCGTGCACTCTCCAGAGAGACAGAGAGACAGAAAGTGAGAAATCACTCCCCCAGGAGGGGATGGACATGCTACAGTCCCTTCTCCTCCATTCTCCTCTCAGGATTTTGGGCATGCATGCCCATGTGCCTGGAGTGAGTTTCAAGCTGCCAGGTGTCTGACAAAACTGTGGTCGACCATGTGGGAGTCAAACACTTTAACCACTATGCCACCTGCTGGCCCCTCTCGGTAGTATTTTTTAAGCTTCCTATGAATCTATAATTATTTCAAAATAATAATAAAAAGAACTTTTTTTTTTAAAGGTGCTTGTTGGAAAGCAATAGTCCTTCATGGAGACAATTACACAGTCCTCCAGAGAAGTGAGTAATAGTGGTACGGAGATTGAGAACTTGGGATCCTGGAACCAATAAATAGGAATCGTGAACCCAGATGATGTGCCCACATTTGACTGAGCGTGCAGTTGGCAGAAGTCAGCTTAGAAATTGGTTGGCAAGAGCCATTAGGGCTCCATCTCCATTGACTCAGGCTCAGGGTGTAACAGCAGTTTTTGAGGATGAAGAATCTACTCGACAGGGCCACTAACTGACAAATATTGAAGGGGGACCTACGCAAAGACCCAGTGTTGAAAATGAGGCCAAATTGGAGAAAGAAATGGCAGTATGGGGATTAGACTTACTAATGGAGTTTTTGTTTGTTTGTTTGTTTTTTGGAGAGGTTTTTGCTATAGAACACGTGTGCTCACCAGAAAGAAAGAGACAGAGAGATAGAAAGCGAGAAGTCACCCCCGAGGGGGATGGCCACACTGCAATCCCTTCTCCATTCTCCTCTCAGGATTTTGGGCATGCACACAGATGCACCCGGAGTGAGTTTAAGCCAGGTCTGGGACTCAAACCGCAGTCGGCTACATGGGAATTCAGCGATAGCCATTACACTAACTGCTGGTTCCTCAAGGAGTTTTGATAGTAATCTCAGCAGGGGGAATCTGAACCAGTATGTTCCATGTTGGGCGGTATGATTTATTACCAAACTATACAGTGTAGGCTTCTGAGACAGGTAAAAATCCACAGACTTTTGAAAGATGTTTGAAATTGGGACAGACCCAAGCTCACAGCTTTGGTAAAGGGCAAGTGAATGTAGACAATGGAAATCAATCAAGGGTCCATGCACAAAGAGGAAAATGTGTACTTTCCTCTTACCGAAAAATTTTGCTTACTCCTTCCCTTTTTAAAATCGAATTATTTTATTTAACCCTATCTATTAATTTATTTCAGTTTGACCAGAGAAGAACAGAGAGAAAGAACGAGAGAGGGAAAGTGAGAAAGCACGCTGCCAGGTCTGGTACTAGAACTGTTTGGGACATGTCGGAGTCCAGTGCCTTTAACCACCATTTGCCTCCTTTCCTTTATTACTTGCATCTCTACATATGTTCATATGTTTTCAATTAAGAAATGCCTTAGTACTATATTTCTTTTTTTCTTTTTAAAAAGTTTTTGCCATAGGGCACATGCACTCACTGGAAAGATATATACACAAGAGAGAGAGTGAGTGAGGGGGAAAGTAAGAAATCACCCCCAAGGGAGGGATGGCCATGCTGCAGTCCCCTTTCCTCCATTCTTCTCCTGAGATTTTCGGCACGTGTGCACACGTGTTCAGTGTGATTTTTTTTAAGCCAATTGGTCTGGGGCTTGAACCACAGTTGACCATGTGAGAATCCAGCACCTTAACCACCATGCCACCTGCTGGCCCTGTTGTTACTATGATCACTATTTCTTTTAGAAAGTTTACTTACTTATTTTTCCTATGAGTGAGACAGAGAGATGGCACTCCTAACGGGCCCAACGTCACGATGCACACCAGCTTCAGCTGGCTCCAGATCATAGATACATGCGTGTCTGGTGAACCCAGGGAGGCCTCTGGATACAAATCTGGCACCTTCCTGTGTGGAGCAGCCTTGCAGAGTTTTATCTACATGTTTTACCGCTATATTATCTCACCCCTATTATTTTTTTTAGAGTTTTTGCTATAGGGCAGGTACGCTCACCAGAGAGATCGAAGGCGAGAAATCACCCCTCCAAGAGGAATGACCACACCTCAATCCCTTCTCCTCCATTCTCCTCTTGGGATTTTGGACATCTGCCAGATCTGGGACTCGAACCATGGTCAGCTACATAGGAGTCCAGTGATGTAACCATTATACCATCTGTTGGTCTGGCACCCCTATTATAGGTATTACTTTTCCATGTGTTTTAATGCTCCTTAGAGTAGTTCTTACTAGTCAGTGATAGACTGATATCTTCTTCAACTGCACACTGCTGACCAGAGCACCTAACTTTTAAACAAACGATGATGCTGACTTGCCTTTCCAGCATGCAAGGCTTTAGTGAAAACCCTGAAAGAACCTATGTGAGACGGGCTTTAGCGAAAACCCTGAAAGAACCTTTTTAAGACGGTCTTAAAAACCAAAGTTCTGATCTCAGTCCTCAGCTCTGTACTTGCTGTGTGACTTTGGAAAAATGCATTAGCCTCCATTGTCTCAACTTAAAAATGAGACAATGGAGGCCAGCAGGTGGCATGGTGGGTAAGGCAGCGGGGCG
>NW_006159559.1:5268830-5272481 GCF_000334495.1 Tupaia belangeri chinensis | reverse complement strand
TCTCCCGGTTTGTCTTGTGAGCCCACGTGCCCTATAGCAAAAAACTCTCCAAAAAAAAAAAAAAAGTACAGACTAGATCTAGAATATATAAAGAGCAATATCTAAGAAAAAAGTCCAGTCCTGCCTCCTGGCACTGAAGACATGCAGGGCCTCCAGCCCTGCTTCTCTTTCTCCACCTGCCAGAAGCACTGGGACCATTGGGCGAAAGGGGCAGAAATACCAGAAGTAGCATAATGGAGTTCTTTTGTGATGATGAAGCAATTCTGCGTCTTGACTGTGGTGGTTGTAATACAAATCTGTATTTATTATAGAATGGCATAAAGTTGCATAGATTCACATGCACTTACACAGAAATGGAAATGAAAACGGTGAGTTTTGTAGGCTAATTAACAGTGGTATACTGTTAATTATATCAACTTCAACTTATAATTGTGTCATCTTCCTGATCTTGACATATTACTTTATAAATGTAATCATCAAACTGTAATTGTTATACTGTACTATAACTATACTACTTCTGATATTACCATTTGGGAAAATTGGTTGGCACTACTTGGGACTCTTAGTTTTTATTTATTTATTTATTTATTTTTTGAGAGATTTTACTATAGGGTGCGTGCACTCTCCAGAGAGACAGAGAGACAGAAAGTGAGAAATCACTCCCCCAGGAGGGGATGGACATGCTACAGTCCCTTCTCCTCCATTCTCCTCTCAGGATTTTGGGCATGCATGCCCATGTGCCTGGAGTGAGTTTCAAGCTGCCAGGTGTCTGACAAAACTGTGGTCGACCATGTGGGAGTCAAACACTTTAACCACTATGCCACCTGCTGGCCCCTCTCGGTAGTATTTTTTAAGCTTCCTATGAATCTATAATTATTTCAAAATAATAATAAAAAGAACTTTTTTTTTTAAAGGTGCTTGTTGGAAAGCAATAGTCCTTCATGGAGACAATTACACAGTCCTCCAGAGAAGTGAGTAATAGTGGTACGGAGATTGAGAACTTGGGATCCTGGAACCAATAAATAGGAATCGTGAACCCAGATGATGTGCCCACATTTGACTGAGCGTGCAGTTGGCAGAAGTCAGCTTAGAAATTGGTTGGCAAGAGCCATTAGGGCTCCATCTCCATTGACTCAGGCTCAGGGTGTAACAGCAGTTTTTGAGGATGAAGAATCTACTCGACAGGGCCACTAACTGACAAATATTGAAGGGGGACCTACGCAAAGACCCAGTGTTGAAAATGAGGCCAAATTGGAGAAAGAAATGGCAGTATGGGGATTAGACTTACTAATGGAGTTTTTGTTTGTTTGTTTGTTTTTTGGAGAGGTTTTTGCTATAGAACACGTGTGCTCACCAGAAAGAAAGAGACAGAGAGATAGAAAGCGAGAAGTCACCCCCGAGGGGGATGGCCACACTGCAATCCCTTCTCCATTCTCCTCTCAGGATTTTGGGCATGCACACAGATGCACCCGGAGTGAGTTTAAGCCAGGTCTGGGACTCAAACCGCAGTCGGCTACATGGGAATTCAGCGATAGCCATTACACTAACTGCTGGTTCCTCAAGGAGTTTTGATAGTAATCTCAGCAGGGGGAATCTGAACCAGTATGTTCCATGTTGGGCGGTATGATTTATTACCAAACTATACAGTGTAGGCTTCTGAGACAGGTAAAAATCCACAGACTTTTGAAAGATGTTTGAAATTGGGACAGACCCAAGCTCACAGCTTTGGTAAAGGGCAAGTGAATGTAGACAATGGAAATCAATCAAGGGTCCATGCACAAAGAGGAAAATGTGTACTTTCCTCTTACCGAAAAATTTTGCTTACTCCTTCCCTTTTTAAAATCGAATTATTTTATTTAACCCTATCTATTAATTTATTTCAGTTTGACCAGAGAAGAACAGAGAGAAAGAACGAGAGAGGGAAAGTGAGAAAGCACGCTGCCAGGTCTGGTACTAGAACTGTTTGGGACATGTCGGAGTCCAGTGCCTTTAACCACCATTTGCCTCCTTTCCTTTATTACTTGCATCTCTACATATGTTCATATGTTTTCAATTAAGAAATGCCTTAGTACTATATTTCTTTTTTTCTTTTTAAAAAGTTTTTGCCATAGGGCACATGCACTCACTGGAAAGATATATACACAAGAGAGACAGTGAGAGGGAAAGTGAGAAATCACCCCCCCAGGGGGATGGCCACACCGCAATCCCTTCTCTTTCTCCTTTCAGGATTTTGGGCATACATGCACACAAGCCCAGCGTGATTTTCAAGCTGCCAGGTCCAGGACTCAAACTGTGGTTGACCATGTGGAAGTCCAGCACCATGCCATCTGCTAGCCCCAGTATTTGTTTTTATAGGACTAAGATCCCTATTTACTAGGAAATTTTAGGGTTATACTTAAATGGTATCAAACCACACATTGTGCCTTAAAGTCATTCTATTTCTTTAATGGAGGGAGATTTACTCAGTGGTAGTATATTTTATGGACACTATCCCTGTTTCTTTTTTTCTTTTTTTTTAATTTAATTTTTTTTTTTTTTTTGAGAGGTTCCTGCTATAGGGCATGCATGCTCGCCAGGAAGACAAAGAGAGATATAGAGACAGAAAGCAAGAAACTCCCCCAGGGGGGATGACCATGCTGCAATCCCTTCTCCTCCATTCTCTTCTCAGGATCTTGGGCACACACGCACATGTGCTTGGTGTGAGTTCAAGTCATCAGGTCCAGGACTTGAACAGTGGTCGACTACATGGGAGTCCAGTGACATAGCCATTACGCCACCTCCTGGTCCCTTTGTTTTTTCTTTGAACAAGAAAGAAGAGTTTTTAAAATACTCTCAATGTAATCCTGTAACAAAACTATGTCACTGTATGTAAGTATTTGGGGTTAATATTTTTCCTGATCGAATAGCTCTCACTTACTTTCCAAGATAGTAAGGTGAATTACTTTCTTTTTCAGTCCCTCCCTGAGCTCCAGGGTACTTGGAGTAGACCAAGAATTTAAGTTAATGTGTCCAGTAATTGTGAATGGTTATGAGAATAACTATTGATTATCTTATTCAGTCCTTTCCTTTCTAGCCCTTCCTTGAGAAAAATGTGTTAGATAGAACCAACTCCATGGCTGGGTAGTTGCCCAACCACATGCTCTTCACGCCCCACAGCTGGGATGTGAACCCCCATTCTCATCTGAATGATAGCAATGTCAGATACAGGTACACACTCCCTGTATGGGACACATGTCAGTAAGAAGCATGACTGCCGAAGGCAATGTGTCCGAACACCAGGCATGTCCTCCTTCCTTTATTCTGTGGAGAGGAGGTAAGGGAGTGAGAACTCATAGGACAACTAGGAGGAGATGGGAGTATTCTTGCTCTGGGACAACCGCTAAACCCACTAAATGGTTAAGGACAATTTGTTCTCCTCTCACAACCACTTGTTATGCAGTCCTTTAATTCTCAGGCTGTTTCCTATCACAACTTGGAAACTGAATGTGTAAGTTAACCTCCACCTCACATATGGAAAACATAATTATGCTATTCTGGTTGTTGTTAAGCTCTGCTAAAAATAAATAAATAAATAAATAAAAAATACAGCGATGAATGTACACTACACATTATACTCAATCACTTTAAATATTATAGTTTCCAAGGCAAACT
>NW_006159559.1:5267411-5267970 GCF_000334495.1 Tupaia belangeri chinensis | reverse complement strand
AAGCCCTGATAAAAATAAATAAATAAATAAATAAATAAATAAATAAATAAATAAATAAAAACAAAAAACAATCAGGATAGCATGTAAATTTACATGGAGCCGCCCAAGTGCTTTACTTCAACTTCTTGAGAGAAAAATTCGCTAGTCAATTATTCCCCACAGAGGCCTGCTTTCATTGGCTACTGAATAAGCAGTGCTTCACAAGCTTGGATTAGTGCAGAATACTATTTTAAAGTGTGCCCTCAGTTAGGCTAAACACTGGAAATAACAAAACCTAAAAAAAATTGTGAATAATAGTCCTAGTAGGAAATACTTTATTTAATTGAACTTATGGCTTTTACATTTGGCATTAATTTTATACATGTATTTCCATTAGAACATAATTCTGTGGTATCAAACATCACAATGGCTATATTTTGACAATAAGAGTGGTGATAAAGGCCAGGGTTTCAATTAGCAGAAGTTTTATACACTAATTTACCAGGAAGCAAATTCTGAATTTAGTTCCGCTGTTCTAATAAGTGTGTTGCATGTGAGTCTGAAGTGATGCTTCAGCAGG
>NW_006159559.1:5236747-5267380 GCF_000334495.1 Tupaia belangeri chinensis | reverse complement strand
GAGCTTTTGGCACATGGACTGTGAATTAGCACCAAGGTGTTTAACCCCAGTTGTTCAGTTGTACTGCAGTTTGCTCACTGGCATAGCATACCCTTCTCTACCTCATTTTACAATCTTCCTATAAGAATCTTGTCAACAACTGTTCTTTATCTCAGTGGGTTGCCGTTCAAAGTCTTTTTTAGAAAAAACACAGGGCTGGGACCAACATATATGGTGTAATGGTTGTGTTGCTGGACTCCCATGTAGTCTACCACTATTTGAGTCCCAGAGCTGGTGACTTATATCTCACTCCGTGTGTGTGTGCATGCATGCCCAAAATCTCAAGAGGAAAATGTAGGAGAAGGGATTTTGGTGTGACCATTCGACCCCCGGGATGCAGGAGATTTTTCACTTTCTGTTTTTCTGGTAAGTGCATATGCCCTATAAGTAAAAACCTTTCTTAAAAAAAAAATACAAAGCTACTTGAGTTGTTCCATAAATGGAAATTACTTTTCACTTTCTATTCTTTTTTTTTTTTTTTTCTTGAGAGGTTTTCACTATAGGGTGCGTGTGCTCGCCAGACAGACAGAGAGAGACAGAGAGATAGAAAGCGAGAAATCACCCCCCAGGGGGGATAGCCACGCCGCAGTCCCTTCTCCTCCATTCTCCTCTGGGGATCTTGGGCACACACGCACACAGGCCCGGCGTGAGTTTAAGCCGCCCGGTCCAGGACTTGTACCGTGGTCGACTACGTGGGAGTCCAGCGACATAGCCATTACGCTAACTGCTGGTCTCTTCACTTTCTATTCTAAAAAAGACTACTGGGAAAGGAGGGCCTGAAATTCTGGGCCTAGACCCAGGCCCAGGCCATAGTGAGTAACTAACAGGGCCCCTCACACATTGTTGATGGACATTGGGTATTTGATTCCTCTGTAGAGAACACAGTACAGCCCAGCCTTGAAACCCCCAGCCTTGAAACCCTCACTACTGGAGTCAGCAGTGTTATAAACTGTTGGAAGAGTCAAAACTGTTTCCTATGCCAGTGGAAGAGATCTATGATCATTATTATTATTATTATTATTTTTTAGGAAAGGAATATGCCTAAGAGTTGTGCCTACTGTTACATTTAACTGTTAGATCTTTGTTTCATGTCCACAAAGCATCTTTCAGTACCTCCTAAAAAGATTTGAGTGACCAAGTATATATTGCCAGGCTCTGCTAATCACAGAATGTTTGTTTGTTTTTAGAGAGAGATTTTTGCTAGAGAGCATGTGTGCTCACTGGAGAGGCAGAGAGAAACAGAGAGACAGAAAGTAAGAAATCATCACAATCCCTTCTCCTCTACTCTCCTCTTGGGATTTTGGGCATGCACACAGAAGTGCCCAGCATGAGTTTCAAGCCACTGGGTCTAGTACTCGAACTGCAGTAGACCATGTGGGAGTCCAGTAACATAACCATTATGCCATCTGCTAATCTCAGCACGTTCTAATCAAAGAGAAAAACATGAATTCTGTCTGCATTTTGAAAGTCAACAGAGAACCCATCGGTGTTTATTCTGAACACTGAATAAAGATTTTAGTAATGAGACAGGGAGTGGGCTGCTTTTATTTATACACCTTCACTGGGTAAATGCTATTTGACTTTAATCCACTCAGAAGATGTTTATAACCAGCAGTACAATTTATAGGCTAGAGACAGTATAGGACATTTTGGTCTGTTTAAATAGAAGTGTCTTCTTTGTCGGTGTTTTGTGGTTACATTCTATAGATGTCTTTGCACTTCATCTTGTGAGTTTGCAAACCTCTTATTGCAAGATAACATGGTAAGGCATACAAACCAGTAATTTGCATACACCATTCTGTACTGACATGCAGTAGGTTGTTAATAACTGCTTGACTTTTCAGAAAGCATCCTCTTGATGTAAAGTTCTACATTAAAAAGTATGTGAGGACATTAGGGGTTTTTACAATACTTTATATGGATGAACGTATTATTCAGGAAGGTCAAAACTCATAGTTTTGGAAGTGAGGGCTGTAAGGTGGTTGTCCTGATGTTAAGGCCAGTAGCTTTGATGACGTGACTTAAGAAGAACAGATTCTGGGACCAGCAGATGGCGTAATGGTTACATCACTGGACTCCCGCATAGTCAACTGTGATTCGAGTCCTGGACTCAGTGACTTAAAACTCATGCTGGACACATGTGCGTGCATGCCCAAAATCCCAAGAAGAGACTGGAGGAGAAGGGATTGCAGCATGGCCATGCCCCGCCCCGGGGGGGGAGTGATTTCTCACTTTCTGTGTCTCTGTCTCTGTCTCTCTGGTAAGCGCATGTGCCCTATAGCAAAAGCCTCTCTCAAAAAAAAAAAAAAAAAAAGCAGATTCTGACACCTGCAGTGATATATAATGTAGAACCTTAGGACTGTTTTTAAAACCAAGAACCAGTTTCCACTCCATTGGCCTTCTGCCACTTCCATTAAAGTGTCAAGTGGAAGCTTTCAGCCACACTGACTGTTCAAGCTCTGTAACCTCACAGTGTACCACGGCTACAGTAGTTTTGGCCAAAGGCTTTATAGAAAGCCCTGGAAACTTAAAAAGACCAAGCAACTTAAATGGCTTGCACTTTCTAAGGAGGTATCCAGAGGATCTGCTGCTTTGGGTGTAAAACAGCCAAAGACGTTTTCCAGTTCCTACTGAACATCGTTGACAGGACTTACACATCCTGGCTGTGTGCTCACTTTCAGAGAGGGGCATGGAAGCCTCCACTTAGTCATATGCTCTTTCTGAGCCATGTTAATGAGAGGAAGGGGGTCACTCAAACTAAACAAGGTTTGCTAAGTCTTTCTTGCACTTACAGACATTTACAAGCGCCATTACAAATTGGGCAGAATCCTAGGCGTCTTTCCTGGCACCCTTGAAAGAGCGTTTAATTCTTCAACTAACTCAGTCCAGGTGGGGTGAAGAATGATGGTAAGTAGACGCATCATCACCGTGCAGAACAAGACATATGGAAAAAATTAAAGAGGTGGTGTTTTGGCTGTAGGTTATAATCATCAGTGAGTGAGCAAGGCCCTTCTTTACCAGTAGCAAAGAGCATTTGTGTTTGAACTTCAAACTGGAGATTTTCTGGATTTTGCTTAAACTTGGTTTTTAATTTCTTGGCATAGCTTTGGAATTTATAGTTGAGATAAAGATATTAATTTCAGAATATTGATTTTGCTTTTAATTACATTAAGGGATATTGGAAGATTTTAAAAACTTACTTTAATATTTAGGCATAGAACAGGATAAACTCAATCAGACTATGTTTACTTTCGTTTACTTTCCCATTGGCTCTTGCATCGTGTGTGTGTGTGTGTGTGTGTGTGTGTGTGTGTGTTTGTGTGTTGACTGTTTTTTGTTAGGTTTTTAGCTATGTAGGGCACATTGGCTTATTTTACTCCAGTGTGGTGAGCAATAGGGTAAGCCTGTGGTTCTCTTGGATCCAGTAAAGCTGTGATTCTGTGGGAACATTTATAATATCAGATTTTCTGTCTCTTTCCTAAAGGCCGACTGAGGGGACTGATCCCTCTGGGGCTTTTGGATGAGTCAGTCTGCAGTCAGCACTGCTGCTTGTGAATTATTGGTGGATACGAGCCACTCCCCCTCCCCGGCCCCCACCCCAACCTCTGCCTTTGTCCTGGAAAATACAGCTTTATCATTTTCATGCATTCCTCTTCTGCTCTAAATTTTTTTCTTAAAAAGAGAGGTGTGCGTGTGTACACATGCACACATATTTGTATTCATACATATGTATGTCGTGTGTGTGTGTGTGTGTGTGTGGGATACGAGCCACTCCCCATCCCCGGCCCCCACCCCAACCTCTGCCTTTGTCCTGGAAAATACAGCTTTATCATTTTCATGCATTCCTCTTCTGCTCTAAATTTTTTTCTTAAAAAGAGAGGTGTGCGTGTGTACACATGCACACATATTTGTATTCATACATATGTATGTCGTGTGTGTGTGTGTGTGTGTGTGCGCGCGTGTAGGAAGAGGGAGGCAGAAAAACAGGTGATTTATGTACTTCAAATTCTCTTCCACTTTGCAGGCGGGTTGGATGCTATTTCCAAGACAGAGACATCCTATGAGAAACAGATTTCATGAGCAAGTCTGAAATGACAAGAATGGTTTAAATTTAGCACTGGAGAGGGAATGCTGCCTCTAGGTAATGTACGACGAAAATGATTCCAAATGTGTTATCTGATGCCAGCTGGGCAGCCTTCTGGATAAATCGTTTCACATCATATACTTCAGTGCAGATGTATCCTTCTGCCATAGAGGTCCTTAAGCAACCGCTGTGGTGCTACCACCCCAGAAGAAGCTGCTCCCTCAGCCCCATTGATTACAGCATTTCCAGCACCATCCCCTCATCCCCGAGCTCGGTGACAGGCCTCAAGTGTGATGCAGACCACTAAACTGCCCGGTGGGACTGAGTTTCCCTGGGTACACTCGCCATTCACTCCTATTTATTTTCCACTGGACCTGGTGAATCATGTGTGCTGTTTTACGCTGTGTGACTCATTTTAGGCTATTTTCTGCCCAGTCTCAGCTTGGTGGTTCATTTCTGGAGAGAGCCCTTGTCTGTTAAATGTCATGGATCACAACATCGCACTTCATAGGAATCCAATGATTACTTCACCGGGGATGCACAGTTAAACAATAAGAAGGTGACAAGAAAGTTGCCTTTGTGGGAATGAAGCTACGGAAACTGCTCGCAGGCTTATTTGTGGACCTTAATTTGCATATTGCTTTATGGTGATGACAATGTTGGACTTCGTAATTTTGTTTTCCCTCTGCTTTTAGTAGGACACATCAGTGTTTCAAATGCAGAATGTAAAATCAACATCTGCTTAAAGAAACTTTCAGGGCAGTCAGGGCTAGTAGTTGTTCTCATTTCCTCAAGGCCTCCCTTCCCTTCCTGGTTCCTCCATGTACATTTTGGAATAAAGTAACAATTCTTATTTCTCCTCGCAAGCTCCCTTGCCCTTCCTCCCTTCCTCCTCCTTCCCTCTCTTACGTCTTGCTCTCCCTCTCTGCTTTCTTTCTTGTCTTTCTTTTTCATTACCAGAGTGCTAGTGCACTTGTCAGAAACAGGGAGAGAGAGAAGGAAACAGAGAAAGGACCCCCCAGTGGGGGGTGGTCATGCACAATCTCTTCTCTATTCCTCTATCCTGTCGGGATGTTGGGCTGGGCACACACGTGTGTGTACACATGCATGTGCGTGTGTGCCTCTGGGACTGGGGACTGGGATTTGAACTATGGTCTGCCCTACCCTTTCCAATTTATGACAAAATAGTTTTTCCAGTGGAAATATTAGTTACATACAAAAATAGGAGTTTGTCTAGCATGCCTGGAATTGATAAACTTCATATGTGATGCACTGGTCGATAAACTGGCTGTAAGGACTGAGATTTGAGGAACTTTTGACGTCTCTCTTAGATATTAAAGGAGCAATTGCTGCTTCTAGGGAAGGACCAGAAAAAGATGCAGCAATGTCTGCTGACGTTCAGGTGTGCAGGGCGAGGTTGGCCACCTTCCTGTTTTGGCTGTGATTCTCGATGGCCAGGCTGGCTTATGGCCTTAAGGCAAATGTTGAATTTTCTCAGTATAACAAAGGAAATCTTTTTCCAATTGTTTTATTTAATCACATTTGTTTTCAGGGCAAATTTTAGGTTTAAACAAGGGTAAGACTCAGCTTTTCCTGGATTAGGAAACGGATTGTAAAATATTTTGCTGGGTCAGGACACAGAATACCTCATTCTGAGATGAGCTCAGGATCTTGCTTAAGGCCTAAATGCCTCGAAAGTTTAGGTTCTAAAGAAAACATGACAAGAGAACGGTGTCTCCACGCTGGACGGTTACCTAATGAACAAAGGAGGTCCTGTGTTATCTATGCAGCAATCCTGATGAATGTAGAGTATTGCTTTTAATAGACTCTTCCCGACCAAACTGTGGCTGGCCACTCCCACAGCTGCAGCCTAGGGAACGTAAGGCATGGCATGCTTTTCCTGTGTGTTTTAAATTAGCTTAGTCAAACTATAAATATTTTTTTGGTAATTTCTAAAAACCGAAATGTTTCCATCTGAGCCAGAAGACTGAGTTGTGCAATACAAATTAACTTCTTATGGAGGTGAGGTCTGGGAGACAGAACGGAAGTGTGTTTCTGATCTTGGCTGGTCTAATAGGGTTCAATTAGGTTGTCGGAAAAGTCATGATGTCTTTTTCTATGTGTTCTATGCAAAAAAATGCCTCATGACTTTTCTGATGACCCATTATATAATTGGTCAAATTTACTTTGAGGATTTCTCAATTACTGTAGGTGTAAAATTCAAATTTCTGTCCATGGAATATTAATGACCACCACCTAATAACAACACTATAACTTCTGTAGAAGTGATTCCATCTCTTGATGCACACCTCCTCATGAGCTGTTTCTAATCTGATTGATTTTGCCCCAATTCAAGGCTTTTCTCCTAATTAGGATAATTTTGTCTATCTGCCATACCCATGTCTCTATTTTTCTCATCAATAACAGTGGAAATCCTCTTATTTTAAGAACTTTCCCAAAGAAATTTAAATAATTCAAAATTACTTATCCTCACTTCTTTTCTTTTCATTCTATAAGTGTCATTGATTATACACAAAATAGACCTTTGGCATTTACTGGCTATCCATTCTAATGGTGTTTAAATTTGGAAAATGTTACAAATACTATATTATATTAGAATAATAATGTTTGAGAAAGTACAAATGACATGACATACATAGCTTTTCTTCCTTTGTTTCTTTTTTTTCTTTCTTCTACTGCCTTGTAGCATAAAAGAGATAAGGAATTATTATAGAAACACTGGGCAACACTGGAGTCCTTGAACCAAACAAACATAGGCCGAAAACATTGGGTTAAACTTGGTGATGCTAAGATTTGTTTAGACTTTGTAACTAGTCTTGATGTCCTAACTAGAGCTCTGCTCAACCAGACTTTAGCTGGGATCATGGTAATATTATCTATCATCACCACCTGCTTCTCCCAGTTTCTCTGGTCAGGAAAATCAAATGTCAATGATGTAGGGGGCAACTATTATTTTTTTTAAGAATTATTAAATTAAATTAAATTAATTAATTTATTTTTGAATTTGACAAGAGAGGGACAGAGCGAGAGAGAGAGAGCAAGAGAGAGAGAGGAAAAGTGAGAAAGCAAGTCGCCAGGTCCAGGACTCGAACCATGGTTGACCATGTGGGAGTCCAGCATCCTTGACTACCATACCATCTGCCAGCCCATCACCTATTAATTATTGTAGTAGGCAGACAATATTGCTAGTACCAGAGTGTGTGTGGCAATGACACCAAAAGGGAAGATATAAAAGAAACTTACAAAAATCTATCATATTCTAGGTCATCAGATCATTATCATCTGTTGGGTTGGGTCTTGTGCTACAATGGGTACATCCATTAGCAGTCATACACCCATACTCTTTTGGTCCTAGTGACTGAAGTGGGTAGAGTAGTGGGAATAGGATTGATAGGGTGAGGTATGAGAATTCAGATGAAATAACAGGGTGATGAAGTGTAGAGAGCTTGTCTTAATTAGAGAGAAATGACTTGCAGGAAGGAGAAAGCCTGGTCTGAGATGACATTCAGGTTTTTATGCTGAGAGTAAGGGTGGATGATGGTGTCGTTTTGCTGAGATGAGAATGTACCAGTCTAAGTACAGCACTGGAATCTATGAGGTCTGCATTCATGAAGACTACCAAAGACTTTGCAAAGTTAACATGGCCAAATTAAAAAATCTCAATTTCCGTTCCTTACCGCCAAGCCTATTTATTAGCAGTTTTTCTCTGTCTCAGTCAGCGGCACTCATCATCAATTCAGTTACTCAAAAAAGAAAAATGCAGGATAATTCTTGTGTTTTGTTTTTATTGCTATCTTTTAAATTTTCTTTTCCTCAAACACAAGATATGTCAATCTACTTCAAAAACACATCCCTAAGACATCCCCCCCATCTTCACTGCTTCTTCTTGTCTCCCCAAAATGGAAAGCTAAGCCAATGAATGTTTTAATGATATTATCTCAATTCTCTCTTCTCTTCTGGAAACAAAAATATAGGGACTTGCAGATGGCATAATGGTTATGTTGCTGGACTCCCACATGGCCAACCATGGTTTGAGTCCTGGACCCGAAGGCTTGAAACTAAAGCCAGGTGTGTGTGCATGTATGACCAAAATTCTGAGAAAAGAATGGAGGATGAGGGATTGTGATGTGCCCGTCCCCCTTGGGGGAGGGGTTCTCATTTTCTGTCTCTTTGTCAAGCACACATGCCCTATAGGAAAAATCTCTCTTAAAAAAATACAATAGGAAACTACTAACAGAGTTTAAGGCTTTAAGTTCTTTCGGCTTTGGGCATTTCACAATGTCTAATACCATCTTCTTTTCCAACCCTTATATGGTTACCAGTGAACAGTATTATGTATATGGCATCTCTTTGACCAAGGAGAAAGAAGACACAAGTGGATATTGTATAACTTTGTTAGGGTGCAATTTTTCTCCCCATTTGTTGTGGTAGGGTTTGTGGGGTAATGTTGTATGCTTATGAGCTATTAGAGGAGTGCCTTGCTTCTCTCCTCCTCTCTCATTTCCCCTCAGCCTGGGTTCTTCCCATGAGTCCCTTTTCTGTCCTCAGCAAGGGAACCTCAGAGCATAAATCTCATGGCACCTTCATTGCAATGGTAGGTTATCTGTCTGGGGATAATTCTGTCGTAAGAGAAGATTGAGTAATTCTCAAACTCAGGGGTATTTAGGGTGGAGAGAAGGAGAATAAAAGCTATTTTTTTCCTTATTCCTTTCTGCAGTTTGAACTTACAGTAATAGATTTTTGTTAAGATTTCATTTATTTCAAAATGTCTGTAATTTTAAAAACTCTTGAAAATAACTAAAAACACACTTTATCTTTTTAATTTTAATTTCAACTCTCATAGACATGGTGACTATTTTCTAAGACAATCTTTCCTCAGGTAAGTAAGTCAAAATGGTAACTAGTCATGCTACTTAGTTTTCACCAGTTAAGATTAGCATCAAGAAGTTTAAATAACATGACTGTTACATTATCACGTATATGAAATATCCAAGCTATTTCAAAGAATTTCTAAAGGTTTTTATTTAAAAGGTATGAGATATGTATTTTTTAAAAATGGATACAGCTTTACACAATTAACTTAGATTCCACAAAAATGTCCAGGACTCAGTGTTTGTTCTTGATTCATTTCATCAGTACATGCATACTTTCATTCTTTTTGAGTTCAAAATAATTTGAACAGACTTTTTCTCTATGTAGTTAGGGCTAAAATTAACAATGATATTCTTTTTAAAAAATGTGTATTTATTTATTTTTTGTGTGTGAGTAAGAGACAGAAACAGAGAGCCAGGCATTCCCAAGAAGGTTTTCACATTGTAATCCACCCCAGTCTCAGCTGCCCTTGGATCATGGGCATCATCAGGGAGTTCCCAGGACTCCAACCCATCCAACCAGAACTTTCCTATTGTAAATCCATTTGCATCACCACTAAACCACTGCTTGGATCCATTAACTATATGTTTTTTGATGTGTACTTTTGGAAAAAAAATTAAAAGCCTAATCACTACTTAATAGGTAATGATCAGTTTGTGTTGCTATTAATTTTTGTTTGTTTGTTTGTTTTTCCATGCCTCAATCCCTTCTCCTCCAGTCTCCTCTTGGGATTTTGGGCACACACTCATGCACACCCCGGTCACTGGGTCCAAGACTCAAACTGTGGTCAGCCTTGTGGGAGTCCAGCAACCTTAACCACCACACCACCTACTGGCCCCAAGTGGTGCACAAAAAGAGGGACCTTGCTTTCTGTGGTTTTGCTTTCTGTGGTTTCAGTTACCCATGGTCAACTGTGGTCAAAAATAGATTAGTATTTTGAGAGAGAGAGAGAGAGAGAGAAGAGAGAGAGAAAGAGAAGGGCCACATTTATATAACTTGTATTATAATTTATCATTATAATTATTTTATTTTACTATTAGTTGTTTATCTGTTACTGTGCCTTGTTTATAAAGTAAATCTCATTATGGGTATGTATGTATGCACAGAAGAAACATATAGAATGGTTTAGTCCTATCTGTGGTTTTAGGCATCTATTGGCAAACTCAGAACATATTCCCTGTGGATAAGGAAGAACCTCTGTACTTAGAAAACTTAGACTGCAATTCTTTTTAGGACACCAGAAAGAGAAATGTCTATGTCATAGAAACTCACCCAAATCCAGACATTTGTGAACTTTTTCAGTAACATCAATTACTATAGATGGCAATAGAAATTGATATAGTTAAGCTCCAATGGCCATCTGGACCAATCTTACCCTTGCATCTCAAGCAAAACATAATCAAATAGAATTAATCATATTTATTTCTGCCTTAGCTTATTATTACATTTTAATCCAACTATCCAAGACTGAGCAATTTATAAAGAAATAGAAGTTTATTAATTTACAGTTCTGATAGTTGGAAAGTCTGAAAGCATAGGCCTGGCATTAGGCTGGCCTACAACAAGGCCTATGGCAGTAGAGAGGATGTCAGGCAGGTGTAGAGAGAGATTGAGCTATGGGAAACTCTTTTATGAACTAACCCCCTTTTAGGAGAGCTAGAACTCACTAGGTCTTCCAAAATACCATCCATGAATTCACTGAAGTGGTGCCTGCATGATGCAATCACCACAATCTAATCATCATCCACTAGGCCTCACCACCTTCTAACATCACATTCCAAAACATAAAGTTTTCAGGGACAGACCATTATCCAAACTTTAGAACACCTTCCAGACCCATTCTCTGATACATTGATGGCAAAAATCAAGGCACAATATTAGAGAATGTACAGTCCCTTCAGGACTGAGATAAAAAACGTAGAATATAGAAATTTTGACCTAGGTACCAGTCTGGCATGAATATTGGTTGTTTTATGTTAGCCAGGATAATCCTTTCTCACATCATAGCTATTGATTCCAGTACCCTAGATTTAAAGCCGGTCTGCAAATGGCATTACCCTACCCAAAGAATTTAGATCAGAAATAGGTCTGCAAAACACCCAGGCAAATGGGATGTATAGCATCTAATATCTGGGATCTTTTAAGATAGAATATTTCCTTTTATGAGAGAAAGCTACCGTAAGTCAGCCTTCTCTTTCATTTCAGATGGCATGATTTGTGGATATGAAGTCTGGAACTGCTGCACTCATTTTGTCAACATGAGGGTTATTGGTTTGAGCATGAAGTTAATAACATGAAAGAGAGAGAAGGAAACCGATTTCCCTGATGGTAAATCATTGAACCTCAAAGATGACCTTCCTTCTGGACTTTTCAGTTATGTTGGCCAGTAATCTCCCAATATTATTTAAAAAGAGTTGGATTTTTGTTTATTTTCAGTGTAAGAGTACTAACTGCTGACTCCTGAGTCATTAGCACATTGTATTTAAAGCCACAAGACTAGATGAAATAACCCAAGGAAAATGTAGAGAAAGAAGATGGAATCCTGAGGCATTCTAACCTTAGAGGTTGGTCTAAAGAAGAGAAGCACACTAAAAGAAAGAAACTGGCAGAGGCATAGAAGGAGAGTGAGGAATGTCTGGAGTCATGGATTCCCAAAGAGCAAAGTGCTTCAGGAAGGAAGAAGCAGACACTTTGAGAATTTCAGATTGGGTAACAAGAAGACAGACCCTTGGAAACGGCAACATACAGCTTCTTAGTGACCATGGCAAAGGTTGTCAGTGGAACGTAGGAGAAAGACTGACAGGAGTAGGCTGAAGGTGAAAAGAGACAAGGAAGTGAAGACCATGAATGTATATAAGTTTTAAGAAGTTTTTGTGTGAAGGGAAGAGCAGTGAAACAGAGAAATGAATATCTTCAGTGTATAATTGGGAGGTGGAATTAATAGAAACTACTGATGGGTAAGTTATAGATTATGGGGTAAAGCAATAGAGGGTATCATGGGTCTAGGGGAGTGTGGTATCATTGCTATTATTATTTTTTGAGATTGGAAAACATGAGCATGTTCATACGCTGATGGGATGATCCAGAGAAAAGGCGTAAATAAAAGAAGCAGTGGGAACCAGCAGTTAGCGTAATGGCTATGTCGCCGGACTCCCACGTAGTCGACCGCGGTTCACGTCCTGGACCCGGTGGCTTAAAACTCACTCCAGGAGCGTGTGCGTGCGTGCCCAAGATCCTGAGAGGAGAATGGAGGAGAAGGGATTGCGGCGTGACCATCCCCTCTGAGGGGTGATTTGTCGCTTTCTGTCTCTATGTCTCTCTCTGTCTGTCTGGCGAGCGCATGCGCCCTATAGCGAAAACTTCTCCAAAAAAAAAAAAAAAAAAAGAAGCAGGAAATAAGAATTGCTGACGTGATTTCCTTATATGGGTAAAAGGGGTTAGACTCCCAAGAATAAGAAGAAATACTTCATAAAGATACCTCTTTGTCAAAGGAGAGAACAGAGAACATGAGTGTGTAGGATAAAAGTCGTTTGTAGATTGGTAACAAGAAGAGGGAGAAATCTGTTTTATTTTCTCAGGAGTCTCCATCACAGATTGCACCCACGAGGCTGCCTAATCTCAGGCCACCCACGCCCAGCGCCAGAAACTTTGGAGTTAGGGTCAAGCATCCTTCATGGCAGCCTCCCGACAGCAAGGACTTCGCCTTCTAGTCTTAAAGAGCCCCCCAGTTCTACCCCAGGAGTGAACGGTGGACTTTAGCAGTTTTGTCGTTAGTGTTTCTAGTTCTTGAATCTTTGATTCATTTTGTTTTTGTTTTTGTTTCTTACTGTATTTAGGTTTTGTATGTGTTGTTTTATTCCCGTGATTCCTCAAGTTTCCTTTTTAAACATTTGCATTTGCTGGACAATTGCATGTCTTTTTCAATTCCCTTATCCTTGTTTAAAGCTGAAAACTACATTTGGTTTCTGTGCATTGTTTACAAAGCAAAAAGAAAAAAAAAGAGAGAAAAAAAGACAAAAAACAGCGTGAAAGAAAAAACACAACTTAATATATTTTGGATTAATATTTGATATTTCTTTTAAAGTATTTTTTTTGTGCTGTGAACATTTTCTGCCAAAGACCATGATATGTGTCTGTATGTTTAAGTTATTGTAAATATTTAAAATGTAAACTTGGCTGTTTTGTTATGCCACCTTATACCAGATTGCTGCTGCATTCCATTGGGTATAATGGCATTTTAATAAAAAAGTGAATTGAAAAAAAAGATGTATGGCAAGAATGTGATTAAAACTTCATTCCTTTATGTCATTATTCCCCTATAGAACAGAATTTTTGCTTATTAGGCTTTTGAAAAATGACATTTTAGGTTCTTGGAATTGCAAAACTCCCCTATCAATTATGAAAGCATTCTTTTATAATGTGAAATTATGTCATGAAAAAGTTGGGTTAGAAGGGTAATGGAGGATGGCTGTTTCTTTTATTATAAGTTTATGATTTAGGCAACTAGATTCACAATTTCTTAAAGTAGAAAAGAAACCTAGTAAAAGGGAAATTTTAGAATTACCACTCATAATATTTATAAGCCAGTGACATATACATTATTTTCTTTCCAGTGAGGAGTACCTGTTCACTTCAACCGAGTAGCTTGCACTTCTGGTCTTTCTTGACACAACTCTAGCCTTTTCTTCTTCCTTTGAATTTCTTCCAGTTCTTTGGTATTGTTAGAAGTTGGAAAAAATAATTTATAACATTTGTCTCAAGCTATAATTAAAATATATATTCTTAACAGCCTTGATGAAAAATATAATATCATATTACATTTCTCAGGACAGTTTTATAATAAGCATTAATTTGAGAAACTGTTTGATATTTCAAAATGACTTCTAGTTATAAGTTAGTAGGAGGCTCTTTCTTATTATATCTCATTTATAGGTTTTAGCTAACAAAATAATAAATAATTTAAGTTAATTAGGCTATTATGAAGACTATGTGGAGAAGAAAAGTGTGGGTTATTATTTTTGTGAACACTGCTGGGTGCCTCATTTTAGCCAGTATGTAATAACTTGTTCTGCATAAAGTCATGTAAGGGACTTGAAATACAACTTCTTTTGTATGTAGCTTTTCTAGTTGTGCATTTTTGAAGAGCCAGCATGTCCGTCATACCTGCAGAATTGGTTTCAAATCCTAGTAACACATGGCTGAGAACAAGGACTAGTTTCATTCAGATAAAGTCAAATTCAGGTCAATCCCATTGTCCATGAACAGAAGAAGCTTTGGGCTGAGATCAAAATACAAGACTTATTAGTTATGTTATTTAAAACACATGGCCCAGGAGAGAGCAAAACCACACATTCATAAAACACTGTCACTGAGCCAGTTCTTGGCTTTTTGAAAGGACACCAGTTCAAGTTACCTTAAAGATGTTTTGTTTGAATGGAAGATTTCAATCATGGTCTTCTTAGCTAATTATACATTATATATAACATATAACACATAAAATATTGATATAATTTATATTATATATGATATATAATGTGTAGAATATTTCATATGAACATATATATATCAAATTTACAATTTAAATTCAAATGTATATATGAACTTTAAGTTGTATAACTATATATGATATACATGTGTGTGTGTTTATTAAATACAGGGACTTTTATTTTAGATTTTTGCCAGAGTGTGTGTACTCACCAGAGAGCGACAGAGACAGAGGGAAAGTAAAAAATCATCCCTAAGGGGGAATGGCCACACCACAATCCTTTCTCCTTCATTCTCCCCTAGGAATTTTGGATATTTATGCACATATGCTGGGACATTTTTCAGTCACTGGGTTCTGGTCTTGAACTGCAGAGTCGGCCATGTGGGATCCAGCACCTAAACCACCATGCCACCTTGGTCCAGATGCGGGACTTTTAAGGATACGGGAAGTGGTAGGTGAGATAGAGTCCAAATGGCTATAATCAAAATTTTAAAGTTGATTTTGAAAACAGTTCTCTTACTGCATTGAATGAGCAACAGCTTCAGGTCATAAGTGAAAAGGTATATTTTTTAAAGAAATGGAGGTCACTGAGTGGTCCTTACGTGTAAGGATGGTATAGATTCATGGGAATGGAATTGTTTTAGGAACTACCAGTAGAAAAATCACTGTGCTTTAAGGTTGCAGTCAGGAGAGTGAAGTTTAGGATCAGTAATTAGCATACTTTTTTTTTTTTAATTATTTCTTATCAATTGGGATAAGTTATTTTTTTCTCCTATCCAGTTCAGAAACAAAAGAGGTGAGGACAAGAAGTAGAAAAAGAGAGTAAAATCCTAATTATAAACCTTAGATTTATGACTTTTCTCTTGACTCCTCTTTTCTTTTTTTCCCCCCAGAACAAGAGAATGCCATGCTTTGTCAATGGGATTTTGAGGCCTTTAACCAGCTTTGTTATTTGTTCAGATATAGCTCAGAGTAAAGAAATTATTCAAGTCACCTAGACATATCTGCAGCCTCATATTGGCAAGACCAAGTGGGGAAGTATAGGCAGGCCTGTCAGAAAAGATGAACCATGTGTAGTGAAGAGAACAGGCTATCAGTGGTCCAAGTTAGCCTGTAAGGCAGGGTGCTCAGTCCCAAAAACAGCATAAAGAATAAAACCAAACTCTATTCCTTTCCAAGAGAGCAGGCAGGATTCCATTTTCTCTTGGATAAGTCTGACAATCAGAATTTGTATGCAGACGACAATGGAAGATTTAGTTTTTCTTCAAAAAAAAATTTAAGAATAGTAAGCTAAAAAAGTAAATTTTGGATAATTATGACACATTTATTTTGTTTACTCTTTTTCTTCAATTCATGTAAGAAAAGCATGAACTATGAGTGGAACTGATAGAGAATGAAATCTACCATATGTATGTGTTCTAATTTTGCACTGCTCTATGGTTCTGATTCCTTCCTCTGCCATGGGGAACAGAGGGTGCCCCAGGCCCAGAGAAACTTTTGTTTTATGTCCCTAATGGGGGGTTTCTCAAAGAGTGTTCCCAGAACTAGTTCTGCCAAATGTTCCATGTTGTTGAGTGATATATCTTATTTACATCAGGCTTGGCCAAGTGACTTGCTTCAGCCAGTGAAATGGCACATAGAGTACCAGGTATTACTTATAGTGGAAGTCTTAAAATCATCACATCATTCTACGATTTTCAGTTCTTTCTCTGAGAAATTAGGAACAGCCAGTAGGGACTGTGTTTTCAGTCTTGATCTAAGAATGAAGGAGTTTAATGGAGTCAGTAGGACTGCTCTGAGCTCCAGCAGGCCCACCAAACCGTTATATCCCCATTTTGCTCAATCTCTGTCCCTGGAAAGAGGTGTGACTTTGAGGAGAGAAGATTTTTCTTCAGCCTAAGCAGTCACCATACTTATGGGGCAAACGCTGAGGGTGCTCTGCTGGGAGCACTCCCAGCAATTCTGGGACAAAGGCCTTCATTCCTGAAAAGGGGAAACAGGAAGGTGCATTACCGAATCCATTAGTACTCCTCACCAGCCTATTCACCAGCTACATCCAAGACAGCTACTTTTTCTAATTTTTTTAATGTAGATTAATTTTGCCTGTTTTAGAACTTCATGTAAATGGAATGATACATACAAAATGAGCTGTTCTGGGTGGTTTATTTGGCTAGGTGTAGTATCCATTACAAACATTCATATTTTCTTATGTATTAAAAGTTTATTCCTTTTTATTACTGAATAGTATTCCATTGTGTGAATATGCCACAAAATGTTTTTCCACTCTTAAATTTATGCTATTTGGATGATTTGTTTGGGGACGTTATGAATAAAGGTACTATGACCATTAAAAATAAGGAACTACCCTAATGTATTTTTTTTTTCTTTCATTTATGAGACACTGATTCAAGAAGCTGGTGGCTTTTGTGAACTTTTGGAAGCTATTAATTATAAGCTTAATTCTTTGCCTTTCATTCATTCATTCACTAATAAAAAAAATACCACGTTTCAGTTGGTCAGTTGGCGTGGTCTCCCACTTTTATAGGACGTGCAAGAAATATTACTGTCATTAATTTCTGTAACTCAATTTGATTTCTGAGTTTTCTAAGCTTTGACATAGTAACAAGTTGGGGAAGTGCAATTACGGTTGGTCATTGTACAAATATTCATTGCCAAGTACTACATGGTGGCTTCAGGACTGGGGACTTTGACGATGTCATGCTAGTTCCATGCCAAACCTGAGATGTGGGAATATTTGCATGGCTTCCTGTGATTCTGTTTTGGGACACATACCCAGCCATTCATTCCATGGCCCTGATGCTGCTACGAAGAAGCAGGCTTCTGTTCCTTGACCTGGAACTATAGTAGACAGAATTCTGTGATGGTCTCCACAATTCCTGGTCCCTGTTATTTAACAAACACCAATCTAGGTATTGCTATTAAGGTGTTTTGCAGAGGTAATTAAGTCCCAAATCAGTAGACCTTAAATTAGAGAAATAATTTAGACGGCCTACTTTAATTGCTTAAGAACTTTAGAAGAAGAGAGGTTATCACTGTTGGCTGCAGAAAAGCAAGTCAAAGATTCAAAGAATGAGAAGAATTCAACACAGAGTTCCTAGCTTAAAGATGGCCTGGGTCATTTGGCCAGAAATGCTGTTGGCCTCCTGGAGCTCAGAGCAGTCCTACTGACAGCCAGCAAGGAAATGTGGGCTGCAACTCTACAGCCCAAGAAGTTGACTCCTGCCTATCTGAATCAGCTTAGAAGGAGACTTTGCCCAGTCTCTCCAGATAAGAACTCAGCCTGACCAACACTTTGATTTCAGCTTTGTGATGCCCAGCACAGAGAACCCAACCACCTCAGACTGGATCTATAGAACTGGGTGTATGGAACTGTAAACTATAGAATATACTGGATCTATAGTACTGTGAGCTAGTAAGTAGTGTTTTAAGCTGCTAAATTTGTGGTAATTTACTGTACAGCAATAGAAGAGTAGTACAGATTCCAAAGGCTTTGCTCTTTCTTCTGTTTCCAGTTTTGAGGGGAAATCAGAAAGGAAGAGAGAATCCTGTGCTTCCCTATTTCTCCCAGGCATCCTCTTTACACCCTCTTCCTTCCACCTCCTTCAAAGCCCCTATATGTTTTCTTCAAGTTTAGTCTTTCAGAAGGCAAAATCCAGAGAGACTTGCGGGCTGCTTCTGACACAAGCTCTCCTTCTTCCATCCTCCAGAACACATTTAGAGCTACCACCTGCTACCCCTGAGACAATAAGAACACATTTAGAGCTACCACCTGCTACCCCAGAGACAATAAGATCAAAGCCTACAACCAGCGTGAAAGTGGAGGGATGAAAGACAGAAGTACAGAGAGAAGAAACACTCCACAGATGACCTCTTCACATATTGCTCCACCCTTGACTTCTTCTATCCACTTCTATGTCCAATTAGACATTACAGAGACATTGGATGCAGTGTCTGAGCAAGAGGATCAGGCCTGCCCCTTGCTACATTTGCCAAATGGTTCAGGATGTAACACCAGCTCTGCCAGCTGGGAAACAGAACAGAAAACTGTGTCCCAGCTCTGACCAGTGGGCCCGGCAACTTCAAGGGCTTTACCTTGAGGTAACAGCAGCAGGTAGCAACAAAAATTATGAAAGTTAAAAATTATGAAAGAGTTAGAGATTCCTAGTCAAATGTAGGGACTATCTAGTGAAATCTGTTACCAGGATCCTGACACTTGTGGATGCTGTGCTGATGGGTAATTTCATAAACACAAATATCTCTGTGGGATCCAAAGAGGAGGTGACTGCAGGTCCTGAAAGTGGGCTCTGAAGGATGGCACTTCTGAGAATCACAGGGGAAGCAGCCCTCGCATTTCTTTCCCTGAGGCACCTTCTACGGAGAAGGGGAAGGTAGAATGAGCAGTTCCCATTCGTCCAGTGTTCATTTTTGCCAGGCAGTCTGCTATGCACTTTCTGTGAATTAGATAGTTTAGCCCTCATAATAAATCTTGAATGTCAGCAAGTCCCTACTTAAAGAGAAGTTAGGTCACAAAGAGGTCAAAATAATCTGCCCAGTTTACATACTTCTTAAGTGGTGGAATCAGGGTTAGTCAGAAAAAAGGTTAGTCAGAACTTGGCCCAGTAGAGCTCACTGACCTTGTTCTTCACTTGCTAAAGCAAGTTTCCTCTCACACGAGGAACCTCAAAACGCTGTGCTGTGTGGGTGGGAGAGCTGAGGGCACACTACGTGGCTTGGAGACAGTGTGAATGGGCATCTGGGTGTATTGGTTTAAATTAGTTGCCTAAGTCCAAATCAGAGGGGGAGTTGTGATTACAAGGGTGTTGGTGGCTGCAGGATAAGCTGGCCTTGCTCCCATGGAGCCCAAAATGCAGTTATATTTGCAGTCAGTATGGCTTCCTGCAAAACTTCAGAGTAGCACATTACTGGTTTAGGTGTCTTTTTTGTTGTTGGTAGAGGTTTTTGCCATAGGGCGCGTGCGTTCGCCAGACAGACAGAGAGAGACAGAGAGACAGAAAGCGAGAAATCACCACCCAGGGGAGATGGCCATGCCACAATCCCTTCTCCTCTGTTCTCCTCTGGGGATCTTGGGCACGCACGCACACGCCCGGCGTGAGTTTAAGCCACTGGGTCCGGGACTCCAACCACAGTAGACTATGTGGGAGTCCAGCTACATAGCCATTACGCTAACTGCTGGTCCCTGGTTTAGGTGTCTTTTACGTGTGAGATAGGACACCTACTCAGGGTGGAAAAGGTCAAGGATTTGGTCCTTGGAGCAAGATCCGAGGCACTACCTGGGGCTCAGGTGTAAGTTGTGGGTCTGAACTGCAGATGAATTAAGTTCATTTAAATGAACCTCAACCAATAAAATCAACAAGAAAAATCTTGATCGCTACTAGTCCATTGGGCTTCCAAAGGAGATCCTGCTAAAAGCATTACCCCAGAAAGTAAGTGTCCTTGAAACCTCTGCTTCACTACATAACCCTCCTTTCCTCCCCAATTTAGTCCTTTCTGCCACCCCTGCCTAAGTCCTCCTCCTCCCACCTTCATCAGGCCCAGTGGGAAATGACTATTCTTGTATAATCCCAGTTGCTGCTCCTCACGGGGTTTGGGCTTTATAATCCCCATATCTGGAGGGTTGCATGTACTGCTCTGCTGGAGGCTTCTCCTTAGCCAAACTCCACCCTGCAGATACTGCGTGCTTTGCAGAGGCCAAGTACTTCTGCACCGGCCATACTGCCTTCACTGGGACTGGTCTGTTGCGTGCTGGGAGGAGTCCTCCTGTGACTCAGTGGGATTGGAGTGGGGAGGTGGGGAAAGCTTTTTGTCCCAGAACTGGGGAGAGCAAGAGGGTTTGTCTTTTTGGCAAACTGTTTGAGGCTTGTGACGTGTTTTCCCAGAAGCAATGATCATTTTAGAACATTGTTAGAATATTTTGACTGTGTGATGAGCACCACTGGCTATTGTGGCCTGGCTTAATGTAGTTCCATAGGAAAATATGTTCTGAGTTCTTAAGGACATCTTCAAAACGAACTTTGGTTCTCCAACTGATTGGGAACTGTTTCTCAGGTTTATCTCAAAGAGCTTACTGATTTTCTGTGTCATGATTCTGAACTAGTTCTGGTTTCATTACTAGTATAAATCAATTGAATCTCAGGTCTTGGAAATGAGTAATGCTGAGAAAAGAAGTATTCCGGAAAACACCTTTTCAGAAAGCAACACAGAAGTTGAACTCTTCATTCTGAACAAAAACTCAGAACATGTTGACCTTGGATTTGACTCCTGTTTTGAGTATTCAGGAAGAGGCAAGAGTGACAGAGATTTGAGGGACAGCCCAAATTGCATTGGCTATGGCCCTGGATCCCAGATTTTGGTGAAGTTACTTCCTCTTCCTCTTCTGACACCTGCTCTTCCTGTTCATGTTCTTCACAAGGTAATATTACCAGGAAGTGTGTCTAATGTGGTTAAAGAAAGGAAGATTTTTAAAATATCTCTTTATTGGAGCATTTGTTCTTAACTCTCCTGGGTCAGATCTAAGTTGTAAGTTGTTTTCTGAATGAAAGAGATGTGGTCATCAATTTCCTTAACTTGATTCAATACTGGAAAACTTGGCTTAACATGCTGGCTGAGTTCTGAGGAATCATTAGACTCAGTTCATATTTTCTTACAGCTTGTTTGCTCACTTTTGTATCATATATCCCCTTGAAATTTTACTAAATAAGCTACAAAGAAATCTCTCCTTCCTTTGTTCTTCCCTTCTCGCTTTCCTTCCCTCTTTTCTCCTCCAAGTTTATTGATTTTTTTCTGTGGAATGAGAGTGAGAGAGAAAAAGAGAACTTGCACAATCCCAACAGGGTCTTGACACCATGATCCACTCCCAGCTTCACCCAGCCCAGGGTCTTGGGCCTGCTCATGCCTGGATGCTCAAGATGATCTCTGGACTTGAGTTGCGAACTTTTTTATGTGGGGCTGCCTCACAGAGCATTGTGGTGTTTTTGTTTGTTTGTTTTTGTTTGTTTGTTTTGTTTTAGTTGAAGCAAAGCGAGTTTATTGAGCAAAGTTAAGAATTCATAGGCAGAGCAGACTGTTCCATACATAGGAAGAGAGAGTCCTGAGTGTCTTTAGGGGGTCCCCCTTATGGAAGACTTACATGCATATTCATAAAAAGAAGTTGGAGTTTCAGGGCTTCGGGGTTGTCTTGAGGACCGTGTAAGGGTGCTCAGTTGTATGCATGCCCTCTAGCTGAATGTACTTGAATGAAGGGTATATTTGTTATTGGCATCTCATCTCAGGGGTGTGTTTCTAACATGCTAATGAAGCGAAGGTTTACTCTATGTCATCTGTGGTGCTAGTGGGCATGTGTGGCCATGAAACTGCTACAAATTATGATGTACAGATTTCTATAATTTCTTTTTCTTTATAAAGCATTGTGTTTTATTGCTGCGCCACCATCTGGCTGCCCTTCACTCTTCTTTCTTTTCCAGTTCTTTGGTTTCCTTCAGCTTGCTGACATTGAAACTGGTTTAGCAATTCCATTTTCACTACATCCAGAAGTAAACTGACTGCCTGTTTAGCACTCTAAATGTTAGAAGGCCAGAATTTTCACTATGCAAAGGAGCAGGTGTGACTGTGTTATTATTTTATTAACAAGACAGTGTTGTTTCTCTGGTACCCTTGAAAGAAATATAAGGTGAGCTTTTTATCAACTAGGAAAACTCACAGGCAGTGAATATCCTTCTCTTTCATTTTCATTCCATGATTCCTACTTGTCTTAAATTAGAACAGTGAGAGGGATCAGCAGTTAGCATAATGGCTATGTCACTGGACTCCCATGTAGTTGACCGCAGTTCGAGTCCCAGACCCGGTGGCTTAAACTCACGCCGGGCGCGTGTGATCTTGGGTGCATGCCCAAGATCCCGAGAGGAGAATGGAGGAGAAGGGATTGCGGCATGGGGAAAATGGAGGAGAAGGGATTGCAGCATGGCCATCCCCCGGAGGGTGATTTCTTGCTTTCTGTCTCTCTCTGTCTGTCTGGCGAGCACACATGCCCTATAGCAAAAACCTCTCCAATAAAAAATAAAAAAAAAATAAAAAAAAATTAGAACAGTGAGCTCAAACACAGAAAAAGTGAAAAACAAAAGAAACAAAAAAGCCTCCCACAAATAAACCAAAGCCCTTTCAAAACTGCCTGTCAACTCTCCACTAGGCTCTGCCCCATACGTAATTCCCTACTGGAAGAATGGAAGTGGAGTCAGAAAGCGGTAGACTGAAAATCAGAAATTGAAGCTCAAGGCTTCCTTAAAAGACAGGCCTGTCTTGGACATTTTTGTTTTTCTCCCCAGATCTTTCACAGCAAATTTCATTGCAAAAATGACTCTGAATATGAGGCAATAATTACCACAATGGATATTTAATATTTATCATGTTAAGTTTTTAATAACCTTTAACGTCAATAATCATGTGAACTTATTAAACATCCCAACAAATCCATGAGAAGCCATTTCCTAGGGTGATTTATAAAACCACAGAGACCATTTAATTTGGAGAAATCATTTCATGAAGTGAAAATAATTTAAAAATGAATATAAATCAAAACCAATTTGGTGTCTGATTGTGACTTGAGTGGAATACTAATGTGAATTCTTCAGTGTTATTGTAAGCCATGAAAAAAATAGCTTTAGGTTTTGATTATTAACAATAAAGCAATTTTACTGAGATATTCATGATTCTGAAAGACTTGCAAAGTCTCAATGGTTTTATAGTCAGTAATATTGAAGGTAGGAAATCCTTTTCTGTGAACATGAAATTTATTTTGTTTTGCTTTTTAACTGAGCACTTATGTAGTAGGATAGTGACTAAATTTAAAGAAAAGGTGAAAATTGGAACCAGCAGTTAGCGTAATGGCTATGTTGCTGGACTCCCACATAGTCGACCGTAGTTCGAGTCCCAGACCCAGTGGCTTAAACTAATACCGGGCGCATGTGCGTGCGTGCCCAAGATCCCAAGAGGAGAATGGAGGAGAAGGGATTGTGGCGTGGCCCCCTGGGGGATGATTTCTTTCTGTCTCTCTGTCTCTCTTTCTGTCTGTTTGGCGAGCGCATATGCCCTGTAGCAAAAACCTCTCTAAAAAAGAAAACAAAAAAGAGAAAAAAAGAAAAGGTGCAAATTCAATGGAAGTTCACACATAAGAACTGACGGATCACATATTAAGAAATATGAATTAATCCTTTTTCTAATTTGTATGACTTGGGGTTTAAAAAATATCCCAGGGACAGGACCAGCAATTGGCATAATGGCTATGTCACTGGACATATTTTGAGAGAGAAAGAGACAGAGGCATCTGTAGCAGGGTCTTCACAGCAGCCAGCCCCTAGTATACATAGGGAGGCTTTGGAACATGAACCTGGGATATGAACCTGGGATCTTTCCTTGTGGGTCTGGCAATGTTAGAGCCTTGCATTGCTTCTGAGCCACTGGCTGGCCCTTGTTTTTGCTTTTAATGATAGCCCCTCCTCACCTTCTACACCCTCTTCCAGATTTTCATTATGGGAATGCCTCATGATGGGTGCAAGCATGTTTTCTTAATGAGAGAAAAGTTTCCTTCACATGTCGAGTTTCTGTATTAAATCAAATGATACCCCTCCAAATTATCCATGGATGTTAATTATGGATCTTCACAGCCAGTTAGTCCTCTGCCCTCTGTCTAGGAGAGGAATATAGATTCCATTTTCTAAATAACTGGGCTTTCTTTTGGTATAACTTATAAATATTAGATTTGACACAGATTCTTTTTTAAAAATATACTATTTGCATTTTACTTCTGATTATAAGAATTATAATAAAGTTTGGAAATTTCAGAAACGCTTAATGTAAATAGGAACTAGCAGAAATTTCATAACCTAGGAAGAACCACCAAAGGGCTAGTTGGTTCTGGGTCATGGAAGCAAACTTTCTCATTTACTTCCCTTCTGGCTTTTAGACTAGTAAAAGGAAACTTTGCCTGTTTGCTATACTTGTTCTTCAGATTTGAATCTGAAGAATAACTAGGTGGTTATTAACCTTCCCTTAAAATGTCATAGGTATGAGAGGGCCTACGATTAAACTGATGAACTGTGTTTTCCTATGTGCTGGCTGACCTTGCGGTCATGCCTAATTAAAGAGACCCTTCTACTGTTTGGGCATGTATTCAAAAGAAGATGTCAACTTCAGAAAAAGTAAAACGTTAACCAAGGTAGTGATGGTGGGGACAGATACAAACCATATTTCTATCAATAGAATTTAGGAGTAAATGTGTAAGGGAAGCAGAACAACTCCCAAGTTTCTGATTTTTGATATTGGGTAGATGATAATATGACTCATTAAGAAAAAGAAAATAGAAGGAGGGACTGAATTTGAATTAGGTTTTTTGGTATTTCAAGTTAGAAGCTTGGGCAATAGTCAAATAAGTCTTTGCTAGTTTAGAGGTTTGAGAACCATCAGTATTTGAACGTTATATTGACCCTAAGACCTATCTGTGGTGTTTAGAAGTCTCTATAATAGGCATAAACAGGCTTACTTATTTAAATATCATCTTATGTAGTGATTTATAAATATTTACAGAAAGTTATTTTTATAGATTTTAAAATATTTTTGTTTTTAGTATTTCATGGTTGTCATAATTCTGAATGATGATAAAGGCACCATTAATCTTACATTATTGATGAGAAATCTAGGGCTCTATTTGAATGACTTTTCTGAGGTCATATAGCTAGTAAAGTTACTCTAGTCTTCTTGCTTCAAATCCGGGACTCTTTCCTTTGCACCATGGAGCCTCTTATATTACAGTGAACAATTGTATAACTAAGCATATCCTCCCTGTAGCAGGCATATGTAGGCCCTTTAAGAGTTTTAAAGCCCAAAGGTACAATGCCCACATGAGGATTATACCACAGCACTCTCGGTATGGTGAACACTATGCTAGAAGTCCTTATTTTGTTACTAAATGCATTCTTTGTAGAAGCTCGTTATCTGAAATATACTATTGGGATGTCAGAAAACTCATGACACATTTTTGCATAGGAAAACAGAAAAATACATCATGACTTTTCATATATATATATATAAAATATTGTATATTATTATAATTATTAATATATTATCATATTATTATTATAATTATTAATATATAATATATATGTTATATATACACACACACACACACACACACACACACTCACACACACGTTTGTGTGTGATATAAAAGGGTGGTTTCATAAGGACTCACTCCAGTTTATCTGTGTTCTGGCTTGTACCTTTCTTCCAGTACCTTGGAAATTAGAGCCCCTGGTGTTGGTACAACTTTGAAATAAGGTCATGATACATGGAGCGCAATGCCTCTCCTGCAGTTCTCCTGGTGTACTTGTGGCCACTGGAAATGGATTCTATGGGAGAACCATGAGGGTATATGGGTGTGCAGTGAGTTCCCTGTTTCATTTCCTGGAACAGGAAACTGGATGGTTTCCTGAAACTGTGATGGTTATGAGCTCTTAACTTCCCTCTCTTCATTCACAGATGAGGCCACAAACCCTCTATGAGAGCCCCTCAAAGACTCTCTTCAGGGTCAACCTCCTACTCGCCTTCTGAGCTTGGTTGGCCACTCTCTTGGCCTAAGCATGCTAGACATAGGCAAATCGTACTTCACTCTCATATCTTGGAAACTCTGGCTGGTCCAGCAACCTCAATTTCAACAGTAATAGAGAGGTGAAGACAGTCACATGAACTAAGGAAAAAAGGAGCCTCAGGATCTATGACAGATTTGTTTTGCTAACTTTAGGCATGAAGTTAGATTAATTAATAATAACCTTTATTGTTACCATAGTTTACTTATCTTTTTTTCTATCATTAAACATGTTCATGATTTATAAACTTTTGTTTATAGATAATAGAACAAAAATATTTGTCCACAAATCATTTTATTCCTGAATAAAGACTTTTTAATAATTTACTACAACTGGTAGTCTTGTGAATTCTTCAGAGTTCCTCTTCAGGGATCAGCAAATGGCGTAGTAGTTATGTCATTGTACTCCCACATGGCTGACCACAGTTTGAGTCCCAGACCTGGTGGCTTGACGATTTCACTGGGTGCATGTGCATGCATGCCCAAGATCCCAGGAGGGAAATGGAGGAGAAGGAATTGCAGCATGACCATTCTTATTGGCATGTGATTTCTCACTTTCCCTTTCACTGTCTCCATCTCTCTCTCTCTCTCTCTCTTTCTCTCTCTCTTTGGGGAGCACATATACCCAAAGGCAAAAAGCTCTATTAAAAAAAAAGAAAAAGGAATTCCTCTTCAGTAAAATCAATTCTCATGGGAGATCCACTGATATGTATCTCTTTCTCACTCTTGTTTTTATTTCATGGTCATAATTTAATTCCTTATTATTTTCCTTTGAATCATTGTAATAGCCCCCTAGAGAATCTCTGTTTCATATCTGACACTCAGACATTCCTCTTAATAGGCCATACTACCTCTCCTAATACACATACTTAATATCTAAAAACATGAAGAGTCCTCACATCACAAATGACCAGTCTTGGTAATTCAGGAGATCCATAAAGTAGACCATGGTCTCTGACACATAATTGCATAATTGGCTGTTCCTCATGAGCAGCAAATAGATGGGGATGGAGGGGTTCCTGGGCAATGTCACAGGCTTGAATCTAATAACAGTCAGGTACTTGTGATTTCTTATCTTAGTTTGGACAGTTAAATGCCTAGGCACACCTGATTAAGCATATTCTTCTTATATCAGTATGGGATTAAGAAGAATACCCCTTTTGTGCAAGTTTTTAAATCCCTAATTTCTGTTCAGGGCTCTGTAAATTTTTAAAATAAAGGACTTCTATGATGACTCCTTCTATGACGTTCATAGCATCATTGCTGACATCTTAGTTTCCATGTCTGTAAAATGGCAACATTAATACATGTACTCTTGAGGAGGTGTGGTGAGAGCCTCATATGTCTGAGGACACATGTCTCGGTCTGAAAACAAAATGTACTCCAAGAGGTTTTTAAGGTGTTGGGATGTAACTGTTAACTCCTAGCCTCAAAGGCGCCAGAACCAGTTTATCCTCTCCACATGTCATGGCTCAGAACTTTGGAAAACCAATTGAGTTGTTCTCAAGCATTCAAATTCATGGTATATGTGGGAGACAAATCAGATTCTCTGATTTTTTACTCCCATGTCAACTTTGCTTTCTACAAGCCTAGCTGTTTTGCATATAAAACTGCTTTAAATCAACTATACAGTACCTTCTTTTGCATTCTAGTGATTCTAATTTTAACCCTTTTGCTTTGTGAATCTTAAACAATGTATACTCAACAGAGAAAGATAACACAGATACTAGAACATGTTAATGATGCATTGAGCACCCCATCTTCTTTAGCCACATTATCTGAGAATGGTAGGACAGTAGCTTTGCAGATAAATGCTTTCATCAATTTTTAAAAATAATTACATATTTAGTTTTATTAATTGTTATTATTATTTTTCAATTTGATCAGAGAAAGAGATAGAGATGAGAGAGAGAGAGAGAGAGAGAGAGAGAGAGAAAGCCCTCAGGTCTGGGACCCAAAGTGTGGTCAATCATGTGGGAGTCCAGAGTCTTCACCACCACACCACCTGCCAGCCCTCTTTCATAGATTTTTATATTTAGCAGTATGTCCTTGGCTTTTGTGTCAGTGAAGAAGAAATCTACACTTGATTAAACTGGTGCCGAAGAGCAGGCCATCACTTTTTCTATAATCCTGCTTTCTAAGAAGATCTGCATCTCATGGCCAGGACAGTTGAGTTAGATCTCATTCAGCACTGTGGCTCTACAGTGTGCTTCAAGCATCTCTAGGACCTTTAAACTGTGGTCTCTGGGAACCTGCTATTCATGAAAACAGGCCTTGGGAGATAGAGTCGCATGGATACCAGGGTGGACTCCACTCCTGCTCAGTCAGAGCAGTTCTGCTCTCGTGTGTTGTCTAGACTACGCCTCTTTCAATGGTTTTGCTTAAGGGAAGAGTTCAGTTGCTTTTCTTACATTTAAAAACCTCTGGTTCTCAGGCAAAAATATGTGAGCTATGGCATCAAACAGTTCTGAGATTAATTTTCTGCTCCCTTACTTGCTAGTTGTGTCACTGGCCATATAAACAATCCTCTCAACATCTTAGTTTCCATGTCTGTAAAATGGCAACATTAATACATGTACTCTTGAGGAGGTGTGGTGAGGGCTTAGCAAGATAAAAGGTGGTGATCAAATATTTTGTAGCCAATACGCTTTTTTTTTTTTTTAGAGGTTTTTGCTATAGGGTGCATATGTTCACCAGAAAGACAGAGAGAGACGGAGAGACAGAAAGTGAGAAACCACCCTCCTGGGTGGGGGGGGGGGGGCCATGCTGCAATCCTTTCTCCTCCATTCTCCTTTCAGCATCTTGGGTATGCACACACACACGCCCAGTGTGAGTTTAAGCTGCCGGGTACAGGACTCAAACCATGGTCGACTATGTGGGAGTCCAGTGATGTAACCCTTTCACCATCTGCTGACACCAACTTTGTTTATTTTTATAGAGAAATTTTTTGCTATAGGGCACATGTGCTCACCAGAGAGACAGAGAGAAAACGAGAAATCATTCCCCAAGAGAAGATGATCATACCACAATTTCTTCTCCTCCATTCTCCTCTTGGAATTTTGGGCACACATGTACATGCACCCAGCGTGAATTTTAAGCCACCAGGCCGGGACTCAAACCATTGTCAACTCTGTGGGAATCCAGTGATATAGCCATTTTGCCATTTGCTGCTCTCAGCCAATAAACTTTAGTTTCTACATTTCCCTCTTATAGGGTTAGAAAATTCTAGAAGGCAGATTCTGGGTCTTATTCTACTTTGTATCCCCACTTCCTAGCTTGGTAGTTCTTAACTTTTGGTATATATTTAGTATTCTTAGTAGAGCCCAGGACCCAACTGCACTGAACACCCAATTCCTCTCATATCTATATATAGCTTAAAAATAATCAATAATGTAATTGATACTCAGTAAATACTTTCCAACTGAACTCCTTGAAACTGTTGCTTCTCTTTATTAACAGTGAGTACAGTATAAAAAATCTCATTCTTGGTTTTGTTTTTGCTTCCAGAAAGCTTAAATTTGATTTTGTACTAAGCTTCTGTAGGTTTCCTTAGCATAGATGGTCTGGTATTAATATCTCTAAACCGGCTTCATTATTCAGCACTTTTTTAATCTGTCTTTTTTTTTTTGGTTTAATATTTTTATTCCATCTCCATTTTTCACTGTGTGCCATCTCAAAAATAATTTGGGAAATATTTAGTGCATAAGTGATTTTTAAAAAGTAAATATATTGTCCTTCACATAGCCTTTTCTCCTGCCAAACTGAAGTTGACCTTCTTTATGCTTTTGCTCGAAGGGTTTTCTTTGCTTGAAATGCCTTTCCTCCCACAAGCTCAGACGTTAAAAATCCCTGACTCCCTCAAAGCCTAGTTCCAATGCTCTCTTCTTTCAGGAAGCTTGCCTTGAATGTCCTTTGACCTTTCAATGAGGAGTGGCAGAACACCCGTGAACTCACTTGTGGTGTGCGAAGTTCAGATAGGAGGTTAAGTCCATCGTTTGACATTGTGAAGCTAATTATTTTTAGAAACTTCTACCAACAATTATGACTATAGGAAGATATTGTAAGTTCCAGGTCTCATTTGAAGAAGCAGGGGCAAAGACCAGAGACAAAAAAAGTGGAAAGATAATGGAGTCTTGGGAAACAGGTGTGGGTTGGAGTCATGGCTGTGCTCCATATTAGCTAGGGTGACTTTGGTCAGTTAAGCAGAACCTCAGTTCCTCACCTACAGAAATGCTTGTTTCAGAGCTTGTGTTTGGCTCATATAGTCAAAATGACACTGGATGAAACACACAGGGATTTATTTTTTGTCATAAAAAAAAGTGTAGAGGAAGCAGCTCAGGGCTCAGTCTTTCTGCCCTGCAATTCTTAGCTCTGCTTCTTTTTCTCATGATTGTGAGATGGCTCTTCTACCTCCAAACACAATGCCTTTGAGACAGAAGGAAAAACATGAAGGGAAAG
>NW_006159559.1:5195969-5236335 GCF_000334495.1 Tupaia belangeri chinensis | reverse complement strand
GGAAAGAGGAATGGGCCATTTGGATTTGCTCCCTTTAAACAAGATTTCCCAGGAAGCTACCCATTGACCACCACTTACATCTCATTGATCACAGCTGTGTCACATGGACTTAAGGAGCTACCTGGGAAGCTAGAAAATATTCTCTGTGTGCATGTTCATATTTGTGGGTTTAGCCTGGGTACACTGCTCCCCCCCTAAACAAAATTAAGCTACTAGTAAGAAAGAAGGGGAGAGTGGGTACTGCGTAGTACTGTCTGTCACAGTGTGAATGAGCGATGTGCTTCTTTGAGGAACCAAGACTGTTTTTGACTTCTTTTCCTCAACTGCCTGAGTTACTCTGTAACTCAATTTTCTGTATGTCACCATTTCTTTTTATATCTTGACTTTTAAATAGAATTACCAGGCAATCTCACCATTTCAAATCATATCTCCTTTCTCCTAAAGGATGATTGCTCAGTTCATGTGTGAAATTTTCAGAGTAAAGTATGATAGACCAGTGTCAAGTACTGTTACGGAGTTTTATGATCTTATAAAGATTCCTTTTCCTTTTTAAGATGTTTCTGGGTTATACAGTAAGGAAAGAGCTGATTCATAAAGCAGTACAGGACACTGCTTACTTATAAGATTTAAGTCCCCAGCCAGCACAGGTTGCAGCAAGATTTGTTAAGTGATTCGAGTATTTTCACACTGACAGCTTAGCTGGAAGTAAATGGATCCCACCACTTCTGAGGTCTGAGCTGCTGTAAGCAGCCACTGAGCCATGGTAAAGGCACAATTATTAAAAGGAAAATCACATCCAATGTTCAACAAACATGCCTCTTTCCTCTAAGAATGTCTCTTCCAACCCTTATGCTTCATTTTTTAGTCTCAAATGAAGAAGATGCCAGATCAAGTTCCCCAGAAAAAAAAAGTGAATCTGAAGGAGTTTTAAGGGGGATGAGAAGTAAAAAAATGAAAGAGGATCATGTTGGAGATCTATGAGCTGCAAAATGGGAGAATGCCTATCAGAAACCATAATGATTGACTCCATAGTGACCTCTGCCTGTAAACCTGCAATAAAGAAAAAAACTGTTGTCTGAACCACAGTCATCCACCCCCTTCAAATTGTATTGTTATTTTTAGTTTAACCATAGTCTTTGTGGCAATGGTTTCCCAAAGTTATTTCTAACTTTAACTGATAGTATTTATGGTTAGAACAATCAGACCTACTCTATCCTCATTCATTTTCCTTCACATATCATTATAGGATTAGCAGTAAATTCCTCTAAAAAGATTACATTTGAGAGAGAGAGAAGGGAAATAAAGAGCATGAATCATATCACATTCCTATTTGTAATTGTATCATCTAGGAAATTTTAATTCTAATTTAGAATGCAATAGTCTGATGCATATACTATACAAAGAATCAGTTATTTAATATGAGGTTAATTAAGTCTATTTTCAAACAAGATTATCTTTTATGAGGTGTTAATATAAAATAAGCTTTAAGAAAAAAACATTTTTGTTCATAACTTACATTGAATCCAGAGCAAGAGGTAAACAATAAAATCACTTGTGTTATCTTTACTGAATTCCCTATTTGTTCATTCAATCTTTTTTTTTGGAGAGGTTTTTGCTATAGGGCGCGTGTGCTCACCAGACAGACAGACAGACATAGAGACAGAAAGCGAGAAATCACCTCCCAGGGGGGATGGTCATGCTGCAATCCCTTCTCCTCCATTCTCCTCTCGGGATCTTGGGCATGCACACACACACGCCCGGTGTGAGTTTTAAGGCACTGGGTCCGGGATGTGAACCGTGGTCGACTACGTGGGAGTCCAGTGACATAGCCATTATGCTAACTGCTGGTTCCCTTGTTCATTCAATCTTAATACTTCATTCCACAAATATTCTTCAGTATACAACCTTATGGTGACAATTCTTATTGCTGGTTTTTCCACAATGCTGAGATGGAAGGTGGTGGGCTACAGGGGTATAAAGTTCATTTACAAATATTTATTTAATTTTATTTATCATCATCATTATCATTACTATTTTTAATTTGATACAGACACTCACCAGAGACAGACAGAGAGAAAGAGAGAGGGAAAGCGAAAAAGCAAGCCACCAAGTTCATGATTTGAACTGTGGTGGGCCATGGGGGAGTCCGGTGCTCCAACCACCATACTACCTGCTGACCCTGTATGGTCTATTTTTAATCACTAGGGCTGCTAGCCTGATGTCTCTGAATGGCTGCTGAAAGGATAAAATCTGAGCAGATATTAGTCATTGACTAATAAATGGATTCAGTGAATCATTCTCATGTCACTTGTTTTCTACAGCAAATTACAAGTGAATGCAAATGATCCCTTCTTTCTGAAGAATGCTGCCAGATTTTATGAAACTCAAAGTGAGAAAATTGTTGAAAACTACTCTTTATCACAGCTCAATACTTCCCCATCTAATTGTTAATAATGCTTTTCTGTGCCAAGTGACTTGTACATGTCATGTCAAGAATTTTGGCCTTCAAACCAACCAAAGAAGAAAGAAGAAATACTGCACAAAGAATGTTTTGGTTCATATGAATGATTATGCTTAAAATTTGAGTCAATGGTATTATCAGTGATGTAAATGTAGATAATTTCTGCCCAAACATTTTAACTCTGGAAACAGGCATCACAGAACACACTCCTGTTATGACTCTCAGAACTGACTTAGTTTACAAAAGTAGTTACAGAAGAAGTGTTGGAAAGCTACAGCCCATGGGCCAAACCTGGCCCCGCACCTTTTTTTTAATATCGTTGAAAGCTAAGAATGACTTTTACTTAAAAAAAAAAATAGGCAGAGCATTCATTAGGGGTTGCTGTTGGGTTGGCCAGGGGATGGGACAGAAACAGGACTGGGCAGAATGAGAAGCTGAGCTATGAGGCAGTTCCCATGAAGACCTCCACTGTCCGTGTGAGGAGCTCTGGAGCTAGGGTGGCTCTTCAGAATAGGAATAAAGTAGCTGGGTCTTTGTCTTCCCACACCGATACTTAAATCAGAGCTGTTCCTTGAAGGAAGTACAACTTTGAGCAAGGCAGTTTTCTTCAGCTAAGGCAATCCTCAAAGAGGGTTATTGATTGCAGGTCATATTCCATCAGCATGAGAGGGCCTGTTTTTTTTCTGGCTCTGCCTTGCAGTCCATAGCATGGGAATCACAGAAAGGCAAACCTAAGGAAGAGAAGGGAAGGACGTTTCTCTTTGAGAATTGGAGCGGAATCCAATACCTATTCACCACAAGCTTGCTTAGGGAGCAGCCCTACCAAAAGAGCAAAAATGAAGTAACATTCAATTCCATATACTCCACACACACACACACATACAAATTCTAGTAGAATTAAAGTTGACTGTGTACTACATAATGCAATGTTAAAAATATAAGTTAATGAATATGTTTGTATCTTTGATTTTATATTACACACTGTATTCATGCTTTAAAAGTTATACTGTATCCTACAAAGACGTAGAGCAATTATTTGTAAATCAGAAATTATAATAAAAAAGAGACACTGTCAACCTGAGGAGTAGAAGGGTGAAGAAGGGGATAAACCTGGAGAGGGCACACTTTAGGACTTCATCTGCTTCCTTGTTCCTATTAAGGGTTCCATTCTCTGTAAGCAGGCTCTGTTAATGCCTGACCTGTAATCCATTCAGTAAAGTGACATAGCAGTAAAGAAAGAAATCTTGGGCTCTCTTTTAAAACTGACTGCTGGGGCTGGCAGGTGGTATGGTGGCTAGGGCACTGGACTCCCATACAGCTGACTCCAGTTTGAGTCTTGGACTTGGCAGCTTGCTCTCTCACTTTCCCTCTCTCTGGCCGAATTAAAAAAAAGTAATAATAAATAAAATAATTATTCAAAAAAGGAAAAAAAAAGCTCACTGCTATTTTCTTGCCTTTAACATTAAATTGGTGAACCCTATGACTTCTACCCTCAATCTCTTCTGGTAGAATAGGGATCTTTTCTCATTTGTTGGCAACTTTTTCTGTCCTGTGCAGCTTACTTCAGAGTTGACCTCATCCAGCAGGTAGTCAGACAGATCAAGATTATTTTCCCACTAGTACTGGACTGACTGCTATTACCTCCAGCCCTCTTAGAGTTTGTGGTATAAGTCTACAAAGGTAGAGAGACAAGTAACTCTGAGGTGGCTATCTCACTTTCAGGAGTTGTTCTTTGAGTGTCGTAAGGAACCAGTAAATATTGAACCAACACAACGAATATGATTCATAGACAAATGAATGATTCACCTGACATTACATGAAGAGAATGATTCATTAACACAGGCCGGAGATATTAGTTCCAAACATTCTTCAGTATTACCTAGTTGCATGTTTTATTTTTATCATTATTATTGTTTTTGCTTTTTTCATTTTTTTAAAAAAAAACATTGAAACATTCCATTACTGGAAAATAGATGCTAACATTAATTTTATCTAGAAAACTTGTACTATAAGGTTTATATTTTCCCTTATTCTTTGGTATTTAAAACTCAGTATTCTCAAGTAACTTCTGATCAATCGAGTAAGTTTTCATGGAAGGAATGATTATGTCCGAATGATTAAGAAAATTAAAAAGAGAGTTGATGTGAAGGGCTTGATTTCCTTTTTTGCAGTGTAGGAGCAATGAGGTCTAGCTTTCAATGGGGTTCCAGGCTAGAATAAAGTACTCTACTTGAGGGTGCTTTTTAAGTTGTAAAGAACTAAGCACATATTTTAGCCACTATGGATAAAAAGTTTTAAGAATATGCTATTCCCAGTAATACTTTAAAAATGCACTCCAAAGTATTTATTGTTCAGCTCAAAGAAAAGTATTTAACAGATACTGTGAATTCTAAGCAATGGTTTCTTAATCTTTTTAAAATTGAGCAGGATGTGAATGTGTGCCAGAGAGAATACTATATTTTTCCATAAATTCCGTATTTGGGAAAGTTGTAAACATCTATGGAAAACTGGTGGTGGCAGTGGGGGGGAGGTCACATGCTTAGTTTTTAACTAAGACTTATGACAGAAAGGAAATAAGAGTAAAACATTTATCAGATTGCACTGTTCAGATAGATATGAATATGTTTGTTCTTTATATTTCAAAGAATAAATCATTTACTCTATTGTTTCAGAATGGAGAAGGTATTTAAAGTGTGCAATAAAGCCTAGATACTATCAAGGAAATAATCGATTTGATCATGTAAAGTTTTTAGATTTATCTTTGCAGGTACCTTGACAAGGTCAAATCACAACAAATGAGTGTAGTGAACAGTGGTGCAAATGCATGTTTGATAAGAATACTGAATTTAGCTCTACTTACAGTAACAGAAAAAACAGCCATTAAGACCAGATTTTTAAAAAGTCAGTTACATCTGTATAATGCAATACTATCAAAGATTAATTATTAAAAGCAAGAATGAACACAGAGTCAGAAAAATAAAACAGTCCTACCTACCTGAATTTTGGTATGGTAGTTAAAATACATTATGTTTTTTAACTCACAATCATCACTGATACTTACTCCCCCCTCCTCCCCCCATAGGGTATGTGCGCTTACTTACCGGAGAGAGATGGTGGTGATGAGAGAGAAAGTGAAAAATCACCTCCCCCTCCACAACGGGGATAGACACGCCACAATCTCAACTCCTTCATTCTCCTCCTGGTTTTTTCTTTTTGGCATGCATGTACACACGCCTGGCGTGAGTTTCAAGCTGCAGGTCCTGGACTCCAACCGTAGTTAGCCATGTGGGAGTCCAGCACCTTAATGACCATGACACCTGCTGGCCCATATTTATAATTTTGTGTCATTTATTTATTGAATACTCAACTTAGCAATACAAAGTCTTTTTATATTATTTCAAATGCCCCCTAAAACTATGTCCAATATTCCTTTCCCATTGCATAATAACATTTTGTCTAGAATCTGTAATTTCCTATCATGTTCAGTTGCATAAAGATATAATATGGTCCAATTTCCAGTGCAGATCTCCAAAATCAAATCCATTTCAGACTTCCTTATCTCCTTCTTACCTCCCATGCATTTTATCTCATGGTAGCTAGTCTCCAAAGATGAACCTCAACCAACCATGTTTTCCCCTCCTGCACTGGATCAGAATTAGCTTATGACACAATAGACCGCAATAGAAAGGATGCAGAGTCAGTTCTGGGTCTAAGTCATTGGAAGGTCTGGAAGTGTCTTATTTTGTGTTTTTGGAAGCCCTAAATGACCTCATAAAAAATAGGAATCTCGATATATTATGTAGAGTGACCACCTGGGGAGGAAGAATCCCTGAGCTTGCATGTAGAGAGAGGGAGACCCAGCTATTCCAAAGCCGAGTCCAGTTTTCTAACTGTCTCTTCCAAGGGCCCAGTTATGTAAATGAGCCATCTTGGGCAAGAGAACCTAATCAATCTATCTGATTGTAATTCTAGCTAACTTTGTATGGAGGTTAAGAACCACCCAGCTAAACCCAGTCAACCCTCCAACCCATGAGAGAAAATATTGTGGGATGACTTGTATACAGCAATAGATAACTGAAACATTTCTCCCTTCAATCTCTACCTGGCCAGGGGAGAAGGAACATTATTTTTTTCTTTCTCTTCTTTCCTTTCCTCTTCTGCTTCTAGTTTTTTGCACTGGAGATAGGTAAGAGGAGTGGATAATTAGGAGTAGTATTTTTTCTTACTTGATCTATAGGTGGTGTGCTAGAGTTGGCCTATACTACTGTTGGAATATAAAATTTCCAGAAATTTTATGTGCCAGTTATTGAATTAAGATTAAATTATTAAATTAAATTATTAAATTGTTAAGATTAAATTATAGTCCAATAAACATTTAAAACTTATCACCTTTAAATTATTTTACTGTACTATTAGGTTGTTGGGAAAGTAGTGATACATTTTTGCATAGAAAAACAGAAAAATATGTCATGACTTTCCCAATGACCTAATATTATCTGTCCTCTTAAAGTTATTTACACGTGCTGTATCTGTATAGTGAAAATACTATAACAATAGTGTGCTATTGCACATTTTTTCCCCAATGCCCCATTAATGATGTCAAATTGGTAGTTTAAAATTAACCACCATGGAAGTCTTTATTGCACTGGACAAAAGCAAACATTACAAATCAGTGCCTTTTTCACCTATGGATTGATTTCTGGCTGTTAAACCTTTACTAGCACTGCACTGTCTGCAATCCTCTGTTGTATATCTGTATTATTTCTGACCTGTCCTGGTTAATGGGTAATGCCTCCTCTGAGGTAGAAATAAAAATATTGGCTTTTTTTTTTAAAGAGAACTCTTTATTTAATTTCATTTATCACTATTACTATTTTTTAATTTGACTAGAGACACACACACACACACACACACACACACACACACACACACAGAGAGAGAGAGAGAAAACAAGCTGCCAGGTTTGAGACTCAAACCATGGTCAGCCATGTGGGAGTCCAGCACCTTAACCACCATGCCACCTGCTAGTCCCAAAATATTGGCTCTTTTAAGGAGCACATTCATAAGATCTTTGAGGATGTACTGTGAGATCTCAATGTCACAGTTCCTAATGTGGGAAGCTCCTGATCCACCTCTTCTTGGTCTGTAGAATAAAAGCTCTTAGCCTCTTGCTGCTAGATCCGTTTGCCAGTGAATAGCCCTCATTCGCATAGCACTGGCAAAATTATGACATTGTCATCTCTTTTTATGTATGTCTGGCCCCCAGACAAGGTTGGGCCTAAAGATGAGGGAATATGGATAAAGAGTTTTCTGTTAGTGTTTCATAGTCCATGTTCTTAGTTGGGTTCCTCAGGAAGCAAATTCTGAAATGGAGTTAGTGTACAGGAAGTTTATTAAGTAGGGGATAAAGAGAAATAAAAATTGAACTGAAAGGAAAGTTAGGCATAAGTGCAGTCACAAGGTCTCTCCCTACACTGGGGAGCGCTGAGCTAAAACAACCCTTCCAAGGTGTTGGGGTCAGGGAGGCTTTAATATTGCATTGAGCCATCAGTGTATGTTGTTCACTCAGAGGAGCGGGGGTGGGGGGTGGGTAGGGGAACCTGGGTGGGAAGACCCTCTTCAGCTGAGGCAATTTCCAAATAGAGCTGACAGTCAACAATCCCTCCACAAGAAGGTGAGATAAATCTTTCAGTCTTGAAGGGAGGATCTGCCTGTACCACTGCATTCATCATGGGCTTTTCCTGTTCCACTTAGATCTTCTTACTTAGAATGAATTCTGAGGCCTATTCCTACAGGATCCTGTGGGCCTCTTTTCCTAAGAGACACTTCTAAGAGGATGGCTACTGAGACAAACTATTGGCCCTGACACGGCAGTGAACCTGAAGGCCAAACACTATACTTTATTTTTTTCCCCTCCTGTGCTATCCTCTCAAAATTCCCTTTATCCTTGGCTGATTTAAAGGGCTTACTTGGTGGGAGGACCAGATTGTCATCTCTGAGGAGTCAGTCCCCTTCTTTAGGTGCAGTTGCTGCATTGATCATTAGCATCCTAAGTGGACAAGGAGAACCAAGAAAAAGCCCCAGTGATCACATGGTTGCCTCCTCCTGATTGATGATCAGGGTCTATTACCCCTGCCCATTAGGTGGCTTTCCTTTTTACCTGCTAGACCTTTGGCATGAGTCACCTGTAGCGGTGGGACAGCAGCTTGGACTATTGTTTAGTCTTCAGTGGGATTTGTGCTGTGTCTCTTGGCAGACATGTTTCCCCTGTGGAACCCCAAACTCTAAACTTACATAGGTTAAATTTGTAGGGCTCAGAAAAAAAATTCCCTAAGAAAATGTTAGGGAGTATTATTTAGCATTAAATTAATTAAGGTTTTATCATACATGTTCTTTTGTATATGACTGTGCTAGGAATTAGAAAAGATGGAACTTTTACTCTACGTGAGATAACACATAAAATATACAAATAATAAGACCCAGTTCCTAAATCACTCATATAAAATAAAACAAACCAATTAAGTGATCTGAACAAGTGTGAAGTTTTTCATAAATGAATTTTAGAGCCAATAAATTGGCAACATTTGGATGCCTGTGTATTGCGATTTAGTTCTTTCATTAGGTTCCTTCTTGTATGACTAATATTCTGGCTCTATATGGTATAAGCTGAAAGAATTTAATTAGTAGAAAACAGACTAGTAAATACAGCACATTAGGTCTGCTTCTTGATATTTATATCACAACACAGGTTTTAATTATCATTAGGTCCTAAATTTGTAATTCTCTCTGACTCACTCTAACACACGGCTCTGCTTTTTCTTACTTTTAGCCTTGCTAAGAAAAGAGATCAACAGCATTTACCTGCTTGTAGGAACACTTTTTCCCACGCTCAGATGGATACTAACACTAATATTAACACTAAAAGTGTATTGACAATGGTAAATTTTATTGAGGGCTGTGCTAAACCATCTATTAGGTTGTCAGAAAAGCCATGGTATATTTTTCTACACAAAAATGCATCATGATTCTTCCAACAATTGAATATATAATTTTCTTATTTTAACTCTCACAACAATAGCATGAGGAAATCTTCATTATTACTTTTATTTTATTACTTTTACAAATAGAATGTGCTTTATATCAGAAGAAAGAGAAGAGAGGAGAAGCTGCAACATTTCTTTTGTACCTTATATCTTTTTTATTAGCTGCTTTTCCTGAGTTCTTTTGCTTTAGTGATGGCAATTTCCAAGTCAAACATCAGAACAGAGGGCATAGCAAGTACTTTTTGTGTCCCTGGAAGGAATTTGAAGCAGTCTGTGTCTGAGAAAGTATAGTGACAGAGTGAGGCATGGAGATAGGCTGCCTTGGTCACACCTTGATTCTGTCCCTGTATACCACCTGTGTGCTCTGGGCAGGGTATCCTCTGCAAGCCTCGATGTTTCACTTGTGCAATGGGTTAATGTAGGGCAGTTTTGACAACTGGGTAAAACATCTAATATAAAATACCTAACCTAATGCCCCAGTTATGTTGTCTGGGTGTCAAAGAATTCTGGGTTATTTTTGAGGTTTATAACTCATTGAGGATGATATGTGAACTTTTTTTGAAAAGGTAGAACCCATGATTATTCTTTTTAAGCTTGCCTGGATTTTTGTCCAATTCTTAGCTCAGAATTGAAGTTAATTGTCCTGGTGTTTCTCTTTTGTTCTTTTTTTCTTACTTACTTTCCTCTCGTCGCATTCTATTTTGCAGGTTTTCTCTCTCTCTCTCTCTCTCTCTCTTTACACGTTTATCCTAATGAGTATTAGAATTCTGGTGTTAGAAAGATTTTAGATTCCTGAGCCCATTGTATCAACTGCTAACCTCAAAATTAGAAGAGCTGCCTCCGAAGTGCAGAGGTTTATTGTCTGGGATTTCTGCTTTTGGAGTCTCTTTTTGGATGGTAGGTGTCTCTTTGCTCCTTTTTTAGAAAGACCAGTATCACATGACCAGTTCATTTCTAAATGGACTACTTAAACTGCAGTAAGTGCTCTGAACAAACTTCAAGGTTTGCCAGATCATCAGGACTGGCTTCATGGGCATGACCAAGTTGCACTGGGCTTTGGGCTTACAGGGCACTATGCTTGGAGTTTAATGCAATATGGTCACTGTTTTGGAATTTTAATAGTTATATGTTTGAATTTCATAAGTGAAGAATACCTAACCTAATGCCCCAGTTATGTTGTCTGGGTGTCAAAGAATTCTGGGTTATTTTTGAGGTTTATAACTCATTGAGGATGATATGTGAACTTTTTTTGAAAAGGTAGAACCCATGATTATTCTTTTTAAGCTTGCCTGGATTTTTGTCCAATTCTTAGCTCAGAATTGAAGTTAATTGTCCTGGTGTTTCTCTTTTGTTCTTTTTTTCTTACTTACTTTCCTCTCGTCGCATTCTATTTTGCAGGTTTTCTCTCTCTCTCTCTCTCTCTCTTTACACGTTTATCCTAATGAGTATTAGAATTCTGGTGTTAGAAAGATTTTAGATTCCTGAGCCCATTGTATCAACTGCTAACCTCAAAATTAGAAGAGCTGCCTCCGAAGTGCAGAGGTTTATTGTCTGGGATTTCTGCTTTTGGAGTCTCTTTTTGGATGGTAGGTGTCTCTTTGCTCCTTTTTTAGAAAGACCAGTATCACATGACCAGTTCATTTCTAAATGGACTACTTAAACTGCAGTAAGTGCTCTGAACAAACTTCAAGGTTTGCCAGATCATCAGGACTGGCTTCATGGGCATGACCAAGTTGCACTGGGCTTTGGGCTTACAGGGCACTATGCTTGGAGTTTAATGCAATATGGTCACTGTTTTGGAATTTTAATAGTTATATGTTTGAATTTCATAAGTGAAGTTAGATGGGGCCACAAAGCATGCAAGAGGGGCTTGGAACCTGCTTCATCCAAAGTTTCACTCTTGCCATATTACTGGTCCCTGGGACAAGGGTCTCAACTGCCTGGAAACTACAGTCCCCTCCACCCTTTGCAGCTGTGAGAGTCAGAGGCACGTGTGCAAACCCAATGAGCCGAGTTGGGGAGATTAAGGAGGGCTGGGGGAGAGATTCATGCTTATGAAGGTCTGCATTTGCCCGGTGCGTACCCCGGTGATCAGGAATATGGACATATAATGCCAAATAAAAGACAACCAACCAACCTAACAAAACCCCTCACCATAGCAGGTTGACAGAGAGAGGCCTCAGAAAAAAAGAAACCTAAATTTTTCTTGCTTTTTGAACAAGAAGTCTTCGTTTTCTTTTTTTTTTTTTTGTGATTATTCTGACCTTTAATATAATACTGCCAATAATGAGAGGTGTAAGTTTAAAAATATTTTTATGCACACTTAATGATTTAAAAATAATTTTCACCACATTGAAAAGAAAAAATAAGTTATTTTTCAAATACAAAATAAAGTATTACAAAATTGTTATACAGAAGCCTCCATTTTCATTTTGCACTGGACCCTACACATTAAGTAGCCAGTTTTGCAGGTACTTTAAGGAGGTGCAGCATTTTTGTCTCTTTTTTGGTCTACCTACCACCTTATAGCATGTCGTAATGCTATGAGTATACCTGTCCTTATAACTAATACTCGGATGCTTGTGAGGGGCCTGTAACCTGGGGAGGTCTGGTGAGACTAGGTCTCCCACAGCTCTGTGAAGTGGCAGCTCATCCGTTTTTCAGGCTCTGCAAAACCTTGGAACCAGCACTCTCCAGCCCTGTCCCTTCTCCCAGCACACTTACCGTGAAGCTACATCGTGTGATACAAGCATAGTATCTGTTATTGCTTTTCATTTTAACTGCAGAAAAGACACAAGCATATCTTTACAGAGTGTGCTAGAAACTAAAATTTCAGGAGCATTTACAATTCAGTGAGTTGCTTGCTGGCTTGTTTTTACATGTATTTTCTGCATGTTTTCTACCATTTATGTATATATCGACAACTAAATCACCATCTAGTTACTATTTTAGTTAATGGTCTTTGGCATGCTATTATGTCTGCATAGAGTGCCCAGCTCTTTGGAGTAAGTTGGTAACCCACACCCGGAAGCTATCTCAGGTTCCTTTTTTAAGTCCATCTAGGTAAATATTTGTGTTCAATCTGACGCAGGTTCTCCCTAGGGAGGTTAAGCTGGGTGTTTCAATTTGGTTCCCTTAGGAGGGAGTTATCATGAACTTTGGCTTGTTTCTCCTTCTTAAGAAAATAGTCACTCTGGCCAGTCCTGATTGAGGTTGGTTATACTGCTGCCTTAGTGAAAAGTCTCATTGTGCTCCATGTAGTAACTTTTAATTCCACACAATCGCTCTGAAAGAAATTAAAAGCAAACTGTTCTAGTTTTCAGTTTTACTAAATTGGTTCCTCTTACAAAACGTATTACATAATGTCTACCAAACATCCCTGAGAAAGATTTCCAAATAAGGTCATAAAGTCAACGTGGCCCCTTGATACCCCTTGTTGGTTCAGAAACCTAGGTTCTAACCCTTGCCCTGTTATTGATGACTTGTGGAAAGGAAAAGAAATGACATTTAAAAAGGGACTGACAGAGTTTGGGACAGAATAGCTATTCAGTAATTATATATCACTAAAGGGTATTGAAATAACAGAATTTCTATTACTAATTTTTTATAATGACAAAAATTAATGTATTTATGGTGTACAACATGTTGTTTTGAAATAACAATAGACCATGGAATAGCTAAATCAAGCTAATTACTACAGTATTACCTTACATATTATTTTTGTGGTGGGAATACTTGAATACATTCTTTCAGCAATTTGCAAGTATGTTATATACTTCATTATTAACTATAGTCTCCATGTTGTATAATTGATTCCTCCTATCTGACTGAGCCTTGGTTTTCTTGACGAGTATCTCCCCAATTCCCCTTTCCACACTCTTCAGCCCTGTGTAACTGCCCTTCTCCTCTGCTTCTATGAGTTTGACTTCTTTAGTTTCCTCCTATTAGTAAGATCATGAGGTATTTGTCTTTTTGTACCTGGTTAAAAGAGCTTTTATTTTGTGTGCTTAAAAAAATCACTTAAATTATTATTATGTATTAGAAGAAAGAAACATATTTGTTACTTTAGAATATGATTAATGCCGTATTTAGGATAATACTTTAAGGAATCTAATTGCATACACAATAGTAGGGAATTAGACTTCTGTTCTGCCATTCTCTGTACAAATTTTATAGCAGCAACAGTGGAGATTGGGTTTTCCCATCAGTGAGTTCCAGTCTGCAGTACATATCAGAGCCGAGCTTTTCAGAAGCCACATGTCTATGAATTCTCTGTGGCTCCTTGAGGTGCTCAGCCGGAAAGCTCATGGGCCTCACCAGCTGTGATTCTTCTCCTACTGCTTAGCTGCAAGCTGAAGCTATAAGCTCAGAGCTAGTTTTCCCCAATCATCAGAGAAATCACAAAATTGACTCATGGAAAGCAAACATAACTTCTTTTAGACGAGATATGAAGGGTTCCAGGTCATAGGGCCCTAGGGGGAATATTTGTCAAAGTACCAAAGTAAAGCATTTAACTTCAGTAATAGTACATCAAACATTCTATATAATAAATTGTAAATCTCTGCTAATTCATGATAGGTTGGACAGTACAAAATTGCCAAGATTGAACTGTTTCTGACCTAAGATATAGCAGATTCATATGATTCTAATATTTGCACACATTTGTCATGAATTAGTTTTGCTAATCCTGTGTATCAGCTAAATCTTTAAAATATACATTGTTTTAGTATAATTGTAGCATTAATTACATCTTCAAACAGGATGAATGTCATTGAGGTTTTTTTGTACTATGCCCTGGAATATTGTACCTTTTCCCCAGATGGGGCATTCAAGTCATACTAGTTATTGATTAGCTGAAATGATCTAAAACTTCAAACCCACATTTAGAATATGTGGTAAATCACTGTTATATCCAGAATATTGTCTATAATTTGACCAGGACCTTTATTGTCTGTCCTTGCCAAATAAACAATGCTCAGAGTGCTAGAAACTTCCAAGTCTTCGTTTCGGAATGTTTCCAGAGCAATGATTACCAGCAAGGGCCATCTATTTTGAAGCTAGATATAACAAAGGTATTTCCATTTGATTTTACTACTGATTAAAAAGTCAGGGAAGAAGACACCCATTTCAAAGAATCATTGTACTGTTAGCCACAAAAAGTTATCTTCCATTTTCAGGATGTTGGTCAGTAAGGACCTTTTGTTGGTGCCAGAGGCTTGGGACCCAAAACCAACTTTGTGTTTTCTGTCTGGCATTTCCTTTTAGAGACAGTAAAATTAATCTTCTCCTCCACGCATAGGTACATGTCATCAGTTATTCCAGATATTGGGCTGATGTTATCAGCAGTCTACAGACAACCTGATGGATGATTTCACTTCAATTGCTGCCCGACACTAATCATTGGTTATGTGGAGATGGATGACTGTAATGTGCCATCTGAGAACATGAATGTTGTACTGTTATTTGCATTGTAAGGCTCTTGATAAAAGCTTTATTATTTTACAGTGGGAGTGAAAGTTATTGTCTGCCAACTCTAAAAGGAATAAGGTCCTTTTTTACAATTCTCTTTCTGTGGCCTGATTGTCACCAAATGTCTGACCTTGGCTCTTTGTACCTTGGCTGAGAAAAATGAAGATGTAAGAGGAGGCAGAAAGGTTTTTATAAAAGGTTGATTTTACTGTTGACAGGAAAGGGTTGTATGGGCTTTCAAAAGAAGAAAGTGGACACAGAGAAAATCATCTTTTCATTATGCCAAACTCTACTATTGGGTCATTGGAAAAGTAATGATGGATTTTTGTGTAAAGAAATATGTCACAACTTTTCCAACAACCTAATATTACATTGTTGGAAAAGTCATGACATATTTTTCTTTTCTATGCAAAAATGAGTCATGACTTTCCAGACAACCCGATAGTTATACTAATAAAATGTTACTGTCTGACCTCAGAAAGGAACCTAGTTTTTATTTTTTTTTTTTTGAAGTACCTTAAAGCATGTGAGCTCTCTAGAGACAGAGAGACAGTGCAAGGGAGAGTGAGAGTGAGAAATCACCCCCCGGGGGTGATGGCCACACAACAATCCATTCTCCTCCCAGGTCTTGGGCATGCACGCACTCATATCTGGCATGTTTCAAGCCACTGGGTCCAGGACTTGAATCATGGTGGGCCATTTGGGAGTCCAGTGATGTAACCAGTATGGCATCTGCTGGCCCCCTGAAAGCTAACTTTTCTATGCTTCAATTTTCTTATCCCTAAAATAGGAATACCAACCTTATAGGTGGTCAAAAAGATTAAATGAGTTAATATAATATGTGGAAGGTACTTAGAATAGGGATCTGTAAACTATGGTTATATGCCGAATATAGACAACAGCCTATTCTTTATGACCTATGGGCTATATGTGTGTGTGTGTGTGTGTGTGTGTGTATATATATATATATATTTTTTTATATATATATGTTACATTTTAAAAATGATTGCATTTGAAATGATTATAGAGGTACCTACATAACATCTTCAGTCTTGCCCTTTGGCTCAGAAAGCCTAAAATGTCTACTATCTGGCCCGTTAAGAAATAGTTTGCTGACCCCTGGCATGGAAAAATGAGTGACAGCTGGTGCATGCATTTAAAGTATTCGCTATTATTAATAGCATTATTTACTACACTATACTATGCCATAATAAAGTAGACTCTCACAGTCTCTGCACTAATTGCTAAAGACAAAGAAAAGAGCCCAAGTGTCATTGTAACAGCCTGTTCTCTAGGCTCAAGAAAGTCCCAGTTATCTATTTCAAAAGGTGCTTGGATACTGTAGTTCAGTGAGGCCTTATTCAAGATTAGTGCCCAGATTCCAGAGGCAGGACTCTGCTATTTCTGTAGATTAAATCTTTGTCAGTGGTCTCTGTGTCCTTTGTTCCTGATAGTTTCATCAGAAATCAAAATTCTCCAGATTGCACTTCTGGTTACAGAAGTATGTAGGTTTCACCCTAAGGATAAAAATATAGTATGCCTTGAGATTTTATCTAGTTCATTTAGGGGTAAAGAATATCTCTGAAATAATTTTACCTAATTCACATTTTAAGTTTCATTAAGAGAGATAATTTCAGTTTCATAATGCCAGTTTAATAGACAGTTATTATTAAATCTCTTACTAGTTAATAGACCACTTATAAAAACTTATTTCTACTATTGTATATTCAAATTAGCAGAGGGGTGGTTGTTGATCGAGGTACAGAAAACAGATCTCTTTGGGTTATGGGCTTTCTGATTAGAACATCAACATATCATCCAATCAGTATTAGCACTTGGGCTCATGGGTTAGTTTCAGTAATACACTCAAAGACACATGTTTATGGAGTATACACTAGAGGCATTGAAAATGACCTACTTAGTACTATTTGCTCTGCATGCTTTGTGCCTAACCTTGCAAACATCTAGATTTCTGCTAATTTCTATGTACCCTTCCTATATTTATTGATTCACAGTGACTTTTGATTCATGATTACATTAGATTCAATTCAAGGAATCATTGATGAGAGAGAAGGAGAGTAAAAAAGCACCCCTCAATGGGGTGTGGTCACACCACAACCCCTTCTTCATTCCCCTATCCTGTCAGGATTTTGGGTACACATGCACACATACCTGGTATGTTTTTCAAGCTGCCAGAACCAGAATTTGCATGTATTAAGCCAGATCCCTTAAGCACTAGGCCACAGGACTGGTCCTATTTTAGACTGGCTTCCATGGTTGTCTCTTTCACATCTGTGTAGTCTCGTAGCTAGTAATGGATTTGGGCAGAGTTTATATTCAGATTTTAGATCTCAGACTTTCTATAGTTCTTGTGCTTCCAAATTTTCCACATTACGCTCTTAACTCTGTCACCTACCACCTCCCAGTATGATATGGTTTTCTGCATCTAGAGTTGGGGAGGGGTCATTGATGAATACCCTCTAGGCACCACAAATTTAGATATTATTAAGTTCAGAACACTCTTCAAGAGTAAATTCTTTTCAAGTTTCTTCATGTCTTTGTCTTTGGTCTTTTTCCAGTATCCTCAAATTCCTTTTTCCAAGAGCTGTTCCCGGTTGAAATAACTGTTATCTTTTTATTTTATTTTATTTTATTTTCGGAGAGGTTTTTGCTATAGGGCATGTGCACTCGCCAGACAGACAGAGAAAGACAGAGAGACATAAAGCGGGAAATCCCCCCCCCCCAGGGGGGATGGCCATGCCGCAATCCCTTTTCCTCCATTCTCCTCTTGGGATCTTGGGCACGCACCCACACGCACCCGGCATGAGTTGTAAGCCACCGGGTCCGGGACTCGAACTGCAGTCGACTACGTGGGAGTCCAGCGACATAGCCATTACCCTAACTATTGGTCCCCAATAATTGTTATCTTCAGGAGGAATTGCTCAAATTATGTATGCCTCCATCATCCAAAATTTAGCTTCTTAATGGCCAGTCTCTTTATCTTAAAAAAATAAGCACAAAATAATATCTACCTCATAAGATTGTTATAAGAAGTAAAAGACATAATGCGTAATACTCAGCACAGTACCTATAATATGGCAATTATTAATATTTGGTATATGTGATAAAAGGTATTGTTTAATGTTATTCTTCTCACATATTTATCCAAAGTCATGTACAATAAGCTATTGAAACCAGGTCACTTGATTTCAAATCTAAGGCTCTTTGTACATTTGACTTCCTAGTTAAACTAACACAATTTCCTTTTTTTTTTTTTTTTTGAGAGGGAGGTTTTTGTTACCGGGCACGTGCACTCACCAGAAAGACAGAGATAGAAAGACAGAAAGTGAAAAATCACCCCCTAGGAGGGATGGCCATGCCACAATCCCTTCTCCTCCATTCTCCTCTTGAGATCTTGGGCACGCACGCACATGCACCCAGTGTGAGTTTAAGCCACCGGGTCCAGGACTCGAACCGCGGTCGACTACAAGGGAGTCCAGCGACATAGCCATTATGCTAACTGCTGGTCCCAAACTAACAGAATTTCAATGCTTTAGTCACTTAAATGGCTAGAAGCCATGAATTATATATACAGTAATTATTGGGAACAGTGGAGGAGATGCCACCACATTTCAGAATTATGGTAATAAGAAAGTGAGTGAGATAAATTTATAAAATAATAGTTGGCATGTCTTAGGTATGTATTGTATTAGCACACTGAATAGGGAATTTAGATTATTTAATATCTTTGAAATAGTTGCTATTGTCGTTCCTCTCTTACAGGTGAGGAAACTATCATTTTAGGACTTCTAGTGATTTCCTGGTATTAAAACCCCTGCAGACTGACTTCAGAGCTCTTACCTACCAAAACATACTGCCTCATTATAGCTAAATAAATTCAGTCAAAGAGGAGGTAGCTGACATTAACAATAACATGAATAAATCAGTGGATGACCTATGAAGAGACCAAGTCTGTTTTATTTGTCAATTTGTAATAGATTTATAATTATAATAGATTTCAGTATTAATGCAAACTTAAGAACTGGCTTAGCTATTATGCCAACTGTAAAGGCTATTGTGTAATTCCTTTTTTCCCCAGGGAATAATAACATTTTATCTAACATTATGCCAGATTAAATAATTAGATTATAATTTCTGTTGCCTTTATTTAGGGTGTATTTGTGTACATATCTATTTCAAATGGGGCTTTAGCAATACTACATCATGAAATTTTAGTTGAAATATGTTATATGTTGTTCTTTTTAGCTACTGGTTTTATTCTTTCCCACTAAAGTTTCCTGAAAGTGGTCACATTATGATCCAGTTAACTTATTTTATGTTTTGGATTCTGATGCCCACTTGGAGCATTGACCTTGAAGTAACTGCCCCTCGTAGGGTTAACCAATTCTTACATATAGTAAATGACTCACTCAGGAGAGTAACTTTCACTTTTTTTTTTGGAGAGTTTTTTTTTTTTTTTTTTTTTTTGCTATAGGGCGCATGCGCTCGCCAGAAAGAGAGAGACAGAAAGCAAGAAATCACACTCAAGAGGGGGTGGCCATGCTGCAATCCCTTCTCCTCCATTCTCCTCTTGGGATCTTGGGCACGCATGCACACGTGCCCAGCATGAATTTATGCCACTGGGTCTGGGACTCAAACTGCAGTCGACTACATGGGAATCCAGCAACATAGCCATTAAGCCATCTGCTGGCCCAAGGAGAGCATCTTTTAAATGATGTAGAACTCATGAACCAACCATCTTTAATATTTGCAAACTCTGTCTAGGCTATTAGCCACCTGCCCTATCACACTAGGACCAAGAATGAGACAAGGGATAGCTCCAAGTCCCATAGCTGCTGAAGTTATTCAAACAGATCAATATTAAACCTGCTTACCCTGCCTCACCTGTTTCTTCTTATAGAAACCACAATAAAGGCTTATGCCAAAGGCTCTCCCTTCCCCTCTGCCTCCTAACTGACCCTGGCACTTCCTTGTTCAGCCCCTGGTGGCGTGAAGTGCATCCTTCTTTTGGGATCTATGAGTATAGCAAACTGTCTTTTAAATGGCAATCATCTCCTGAGCTGTTTTCCTTGTCATACCTAAATAATAACAAAGCATGTATCTTTAAACACTGTTTGTCTAATGGCAAAGGGTTAACCCTCTCGAGGTGGAGGGAGTGGATATCATATGTAGCCTCTGTAGGACTTTTATATATAATGAAAAGTAATTTGGCTTATGAAAAGACAGGAAAATGTGAGATACAGTATTGATTTCGGAGTTAATAACTCTGGGTGAGAATAATAGCAGATTGGATACAAAAGAAGAAAGAATGAATGAAGTTAAAGATAAGTCCATAGAAAACATTCAGCTGGAGCATAGAGAAAAGTAGTAGCACCAATAGAATAGATGGTAAGAGGCATGTAAGATCCAATCAAAAGATTCATAAACCATGTGACTGGAATCCCAGAGCAGATAAATGATTGGGAGAGAAGCCATGTTTGGAGAGATAATGGACAAAAGTTTCCAAAACTCATGAGTAAAGTTCAACAACACAAATTAGGCCAGCCCTGTAGCTTACTAGTTACAAGAGCTGGATGACTGCAGCTCAAATGCAGTCCCTGGTAGTTTGAAAAACACTCTGGGCACATGTGTGTATGTGTCCCAAATCCTGACGGGATGGAGAAATGGAAAAGAAGGGACTGCAGTGGTCACACTGCAGAAGGTACTGGGGAGTACCTTCTCTATTTCCTTCTCCCTTTCTGTCTCTCAGTCTCTCTCTGGCTAGCACATGTATCCTCTGGGAATTAAAAAACAAAAGAATAGAAATTACAGTTACATGCAGCAACAGACATTAATTGTTCTGGTATAATAGTGAGTAAAATATACCCTAGATTCCCTGTTTATAAAATTTAAGAGTAGGAAGATTAATCTACAGTAATAGAAGTCAAAAGTGCTTACTTCTGTGGAGTATTGACTAAGAAGGGGTATGAAACGCCTTTCTAGGTTTTGAAAATATTCTGTACTTGATCTGGAAGGTGGTTACATTCTTGTTTGTGAGCATGTGTATGTATGTATGTTTACGTACTTTTTAGAATGTGTGCTTATGACTTGTGCATTTCATAAATTTTACATTTCAGTGAAAATGACAAAATGAAAAACTAAAATATATTTCCTGTATTGATCTAGGGTTGTGTTGAAAAAAATGGCTGAGAATAAATACATATAGAGAAGTGATATTTTATTTATTTATTATTTTTAGAGAGATTTTTGCTGTAGGGTGCATGTGCTCACCAGAGAGACAGAGAGAGACAGAGCAAGAAATCACCCCCAGTGGGGATAGCCATACCCAATCCCTTCTCCATTGTTGTCTTGGGATCTTGGGCATGCATGCGCCTAAGGTGAGTCTTAAGCAGCCAGGTCCAGAACTTGAACTGTGGTCAACTGCATAGGAGTCCAGTGATGTAATCATTATGCCATCTGCTGGTCCCAAGAAATGATATATTGTTACTAAAACAGTGTGTGAGTTGAACAAATATGATACTTTAAATAAAAGGAAGATAGTGGAAATGGATTCATTTCAAAATGACTTCTGGAGATAGAGTAAGCATTGTTGATTTGACTAAGGACTTCAATTTTAAAGACATGAGAAGGTAAATAAATGAATCATGAATAATTTCAGCAAGATTATAACTTGATTTGTTGGGCCATAGATAAAATTAAGGTAAACCATTGTAAGACTAGAATATAAACAAAAGTTCATCTATAACCTTGTATAATGTTGCTTAAGATTCCAAGGAGGAGACCAGCAGTTAGTGTAATGACTATGTCACTGGACTCCCATGTAGTTGACCGTGGTTTAAGTCCCGGACCCGGTGGCTTAAACTCAGGCCAGGTAGGTGTGCACGTGTGCCCAAGATCCCAAGAGGAGAATGGAGGAGAAGGGGTTGCGGCATGGCCATCCCCCCTGGGGGGTGATTTCTTGCTTTCTGTCTCTCTGTCGCTCTCTGTCTTTCTGGCGAGCGCACACACCCTATAGCAAAATCCTCTCAAAAAAAAAAAAAAAAAAAGATTCTAAGGAGAAAGTGGGTTAAGTTAGGAGGCTGTGAATTAAACATATATTGTAGCAGAGGAAATGCCAAGGGATCTTAGTATGTTGTTTAAAATATCTGTTTTGGTAAAAGTATTCCCAAATGTTCCAGGGATGTCTCTCAAATGTCGAGAGCTCCCTGGATATACCTAGCACGTGTGTGTCCAAGATCTGGGGTTAGCTGTAGCTGGGGGCTGGTCGCAGAGTTAAGACCCTGCTGGTGGTGCTGTATCTCTCTCTCCCTTTGTTTCTCTTGTTCATGGGAGAAATATATAAATATACTTTTTATAAAAGATATTTATTAAAGGATGTTTTTAAATTCGAGTATGAGCTAGAATCAGTATAAAGTCCAAGAATCACAATTAGCTGCTTCCCTCAATTAGTAGTGTGGTTAGGTCTTTTTTTTTAATTTCTCTTATTTTTTAGAGAATTGTTGGCATTATAGTGTAATTGAGACTTGTTAAATTAATAGCCACAAATAATCTAAGGAGGTTTTGGTATTGTCTTCAGTTTTTTTTCTAGAAATACTTATTGTGCAAACTCTTATACCTAAGAGGGGCCATAGTTTGTGGGGATCAGTACAAAATAAAATTGTAGGATGCCTGTTGTTCAAAAATTTAAAATTTCAAGATGGTGCCAGCTCTGAGGCACAGTGGAAGTCAGATCACACATGATGACCTCAGTTCGAATCCTTGGCCCAGTCAGCCTGAAACACACTAGACGTGCATGCACGTGCCTCAAAACCTGACAGGCTGGCCGGCTGGAGGAAGAGGGTTGAGGTGTAACTAGGCCTTGTGGAGGGTGCTCCCTCTCTCTCTCTTACTCTGTGTGCACACACATTCTGTCATGAATAAAGGAAAAAATCTCAAGATGGTAATAGCAGAACACTACGTATAAAGCTGTGCTACATGTGAGGCCCTGTGCAATTGCACAGGTCACGTACACATGGAGCTGTTTCCTAGCACTGTGTTCAAACCCTCTGTGACTATAGTGCTGGCAAACTCTGCATCTTCATGGTCCACATTCTTTCCACATGAGCCCGCTGTATACCATTTGGCTTGTGCTTCCTAAGACAGTTCATATGTCTGTGTCTTTATACATACGGTTCACTTTCCTTCCAGATGGTTCATTGCCACCACCCTATTTATTTTTTTCTCACTAGATTCCCTGAGAGAAGTATCTATTCCTTTCTTGAGCCATGTCTGACATTATGAAATCTCTATTACTATATTTTACTGCCTTTTTAAAGTGTGTCTTCCTAAATGTGAATTCATCGCATTCAGGAATTCTGTTTTTTAATATCATAAAATTGTCCAAAGTAGATATTTAATACATATTTATCAGTAAATGTAAAAGGAATGAAATTCTAAAGCTACAAAATGGAGAAAGTTAAGCTACACTTAAAATAAAAAAATAGCTCTTTTTAAAAGTGGAAATAATGTATGACTTTTAAAAAAACATGTAAAAACCAGAAGAAGGCTGATTGTACTCAGTCTTTTGGTTATTTCTTACCCTAATTTAATTAATCTTTAAGAATTTTGATATTTAAATTGGTAAAATAATTTGACCTCGTTTCTACACTCTGGTTTGGGAATTGCATTTATGTTTTTTGGTGCCAGAATTAGTAAGTCTACTTCATGTAAATAAAATGATAAAAGAGTTGTTAGAAAGAGTTTTTTGGAATACACTTTTTCCAAAGAGATTATTATATTCTGAATGAATAAATGAACAAATGACTGAGTGCTACTAGTAGCTGGACTAGTAATAATTGCTTTCCTTAGCTTTTTATATACAGAATAATTTTTTATTGCTATTTCCATTCACCATAGCCAAATTCTTTCTTGTTCCTTCACAATAGTTTCCACCAACTACTGGAAAGTTAACAGGTATGAACTGAAATATAAACTGCAGTCTCTCTGAAGTTTTGTCCTGCCTTTTCACTCAATGAGACACTACTTTCCAGCCTCAAGGGTCAGGATCATGAATCATTTAATTTCCTTTTTTTTTTTTTTCCTTCAGAAAAAGCAATTCATCTTAGAAGACTGACATACTCTGGGTACTATAAAAAGCTCTGTTTAATAGCAGGCAAGATGAAGAAGGGAGTAGACACCCTTAGCTGAGTAAAGGGTAGACTGAGGAGCTTTTTGGCCTTGACTCTGGTCTGGAAGAAACCAGAGAAACAGAAGCAAGTGGAAATAGGAGGAGTAAGCACCATCCAGACATTGGTGGCCTGGAATATGGATAGTCACAGAGAGATTTGTAGTCCTCACTGCAAGATTTTTTAAATCGTATTTATTCGGCATCTACAATTTCAAAACTAGTCTCAGATCTTTTGGCAACTGAATCCTGAGAAAAAACAAATGGATAGAAGATTATTACATGATGTCTTTTCACATTTATTTTTATTCTGTATTCCAGGGTGGGGAAGGTATACTGATTATGGTTATGGTAAGAGGAGAAATAGTTTTGCTTTCAACCTAAAGTGAATTCCATGAGCAAATTGATGTGGTTTTTGAACAAAAAGAGGGAGAGATCAAGTATATTGGATAGCATGGAAAAAGTAATGGAATTTGGGAAAAGTGAGGGTTATTTTAGTAAATAAGTGAACATATGCTTTTTCTTAATATTTGTCTTGTGATTAACTAAAAGGATTTTGCTTTTCTTATGTGAGTCAATATTTGAGAAGAAAAGTAAAAGAATAAAATGGAAAGAAATAATATCAATAGAATCATCTGGAAACAGACTCAGAAAACTAATATTCATTCATTCATTCCCTCACTCATATGATTGCCTATGTCTGCTAGATGATGCGTAGACCCCACTAACTTCTATTCGTATTTTTAAATGGTAGAGCAAGAATCTAGAGCTATTCTATTTTTCTTTTTGTTCTTGTTTTATTTTTGTTTTTGTTTTTTAATTGTCAGGGGGCACATATACTTGCCAGAAAGTAAGAGACAGAAAGGCAGAGGAAGGAGAGAGAGGGAGAGGGAGAAAGCACCTATCCAAAGGAATATGAGTATACTGCTATATTTTCCCTCCATTTCTCCCTCTTGTTGGGTTTTTGTGCACACATGTCCACACACTTGGTATATTTTACCAGCCATAGGGGCCGGGATTCAAACCATGGTCGGCCATGTGGGATCTGCTCCCTTAACCACTAGGCCTTGGGTCCAGCTCTAGAGTTTATTTCATTTTACAACCATCTGCTTACTGCCATTGATCAACCAATTTACATCTCTTTTTTTCCAATGAACTCCACTAGAAACTACAGGTTGGCAATATAAATGAAAGTTGTACTACTATTAAATATAACTAAATATAAATAACGTAATATATATATTTAATATATTTATAATAAATAGTATATATATTATTAACCATGATATAATTAAATTTGTAGATGGGTATTGAGGAGTAAAAAGAAAAGTAAAATACATGATTGTTTTTCTGAAACGTGTCAAGATGATTAATTTTCCATAGAACTTATGAAAATATTTTTAAAATATAAAAGATTCCTATTTATACTTGGAAGTAACATAACTATTACTGATGAATGATATAATAATACTAGCTAGCATATATTATTAGCTATTACTTTTTAAAAAAATTATTTAACTTATTAAATTAAATAATTAATTTTTTAATTTGACCAGAGAAAGAGAGAGAGAGAGAAAGCAAGCCACCAGGTCCAGGACTTGAACTGTGGTTGGCCATGTGGGAGTCCAGCACCCCCAACCACCATGCCACCTGCCAGCCCCACTTATTAATTTTTTTATATTCCAGGCACTATTCCAATACATTAAATATATTAACTTAATTCATGCAACTTTATGAAAGAAATATTCATATCTCCCTATTATTAGTCTGTTTTCTAGATGGGGGAACTGAAGCTTATGGAGCTTAAAGCACTTGCCAGAATGACATAGACAGATGAGCTCGTATTTAAATGTAGTCTGGTTGGTTGTAAAACCAATCTTTACCTCAGTGCTACCTGCTACCTTCACAGTTTTAGTGATTTGCAATAATAATTCTGCCACAGTTCATACTGCTTCAGATCAATTTATCACTATTACTTAAGGGCAAATAGCTGCATCTTGTACATTATCACACAGAAAAGTGGAAAAACATGAACTTCTTTTTTTTAATGCTACAGAGTATATGCGTATGCACTAGAGAGGAAGAGAGAGGGCAGGGGAGAGAGAGAGAGCACTTAACAATGGGGCATGGTCACGCCACAATCCTTTTTCCTCCAGTTCGCCATCCCATCTCAGGATCCCGGGCATATGCATGAACATGCAGTGTGTTTTCCAAGCTACTGGAATGTGGACTAGAACCTTAGTCAACCATGTGGGATCTAACTTCTTCTGAGCAGCATTTAACTGCTTTGCTACAGAGCTGACCCAAAAAACAAAAACTTTTTACACTCTTCTTGATCTTTCAACTAGAGTCATTTAGGAATTTTACCATTTCCTTCTCTGGCCTGTGGGCCCTTGTTATTATTCATACTTACAATTCAAATTCCCAAAGGAACAGTATTAAGTTTTCTTTTCCCTGGTCAATAGCCAGACAGCTGACAGGAAATACTAGAAGGAAACCTATGAATTTGAAGAAGTCATGTCCAAAGTTACCTACCATTCTTTTCATTTAATTCATTATTTTTCTCTTAGCATGTCCTTCCCCACATTCTCTCCCCTCCCCTCTCTCCCTCTCTTTCAGCTCCCTCCCTCAAGATGTGTGATGGGAGGGCTCTCTTTCCGTTTCTTCCATCCCCCTCCGACTCATTTCCCCCTCCGACTCATTTCCGTAGTTTATCCTGATTATCTTATGTCTACATTAATCTGAAGGAAACAAAACAATTACTGTGCAGTTTAAATATCTTGGCAATCTTCCTCTTCTTTCAAATGTCAGAGAAGTCTGGGAGTCAGTGAATGAGCCACTGGCCATGTGTAGCTTTAGCTGTGCTGAGGGCAGTGGAATGCAGTCTGATGATTACCAGGGAGCCCAGAGACTAAAGCTTCCGTAATGGCTCCACCGACTGACCGTGGTGCAGCTGGGCAGGTGGGTGTCAGACAAGAGCTGGCCCCTTCTATGCATGCTCACTTTCCTCCCATAGGGCACAGACCACAGTGCAAACTACGTTGGTCATCCTCGATTCTGAAAGAATTAGCTCAACTTTACTTCTCCTTTCAGTTCTCTTTGACATCTTTTACCCACTCTTACTCTGACTCACCTCCCCCTCTGCTAACTCTTCCACAAGGTAGCCCTTTAGCCTGAAGAGGAAAGTACTTCAGCAGACTTTGAAAGCACATTTCTTGTAAGTGAAAGGTCAATGAAGAACAGGTACACCAGGTTGTAGACTTGCTCAAATACAAATGCACAAATGTGAGCTCTGTGCTTGGACAGAATCCCCATGGGTAGCAGAGGGCTCTCGGAATTTAGATTTAATGAACTGGATTCAGATGTTAATCTGTTTGGGGATTGGGGCCAGATGCCAGAAGATTTCTAAATTCTTAAATATTATTTTTGATGCTGTCAAAGCATCATATGTTGTTGTTAGCTTTCTTGGTGAAAGGAGTTTATTTCCAAAGTGGTATAAAAGGAGCAATGTTTTCTGCCACTTCTGCTTGAGGCTACTTCAGTTGTTTATTCATAAATTTTATAAAGACTGAGCCATAAGTTATATGACTTCTGGTGGAGCTGTAAGTGTGTGTGTGTGTGTGTGTGTGTGTGTGTGTGTGTGTAATGAATCCTTCAGAAACCAGTATGGGTTTTCAGTGCCTGGGCCCTGGCTGCAGATTCTGTCTGAGAGCACTCATTTCAAAGTAGTGTGCAAGGAGTCATTGCTGTGGAATGATCTCATTTATGATGTGGATGGGAAATGGAAATTCCAGTTCTGTTTTTACTTCAGAATATTTCTACTTTTTTTGGTTTCCATTTAAATACTAAAACATTTCAATGCAAAACATGAGCAGACTTTTTTCCAACATACCTTATTTCATATTTAACCATTTTACACCTAAATTACTTTTACTTTGTAGTAGTATATTACTGGATGCTGCTATATAAAGATGCTGCTATATAAAGATGCTGCTTAATGAACTGGATCAGATTTTATTAACTGATGATCGTTTTACCCTGGTCAGGTCAGTAGTTTAAAATTTAGCAGTCAGAATAAATGTTTGCTTATTTGGCTTATTTATAATTGGTTTTTAAAGAGAACTTTTAAGTGACGGATATCGATTCTTGTCAGTGAAATCTTACACTAACATAATTGATTTTTTTCCTGAAGGCTTCTGAATGTGCTTAAAGTCCTATATTTAGGAAGGGCTCCATGCAACATCTGGGTTGCTGTGTGGCTGCTGGGGAACAGCACATACAGAACTGGACTCAAAGCTCAGAATGCTAATTGAGAAACAGCCTGGTGTTTAGTTCCGAAGTCAAGGGGAAAGCAATGTGGGAGGTAATTATCCAATTTGGGATATAGCTTGCTTAAAAGAGTTACTGTGTTAATAAAAATGTAATGAGACCTAGTTCCCTGAGGCTGTTGTTTATTTTTCCTTATCTTCCCCCAGGAGATATCTCCAGGTGCAAGATGGCTCAGTGAGACCACGTTTTAGCCTTGGCACTGACTCAATTAGAAGGTGGGCGTCTACTTCCTGAAAACACTGCACCCAATACTGACAGGACGCTGAGAAAGAAAACGATGTTCGAGAACCGCAAGATAATCCTCTCACTGTTCTTGACGTTGGTGGGGCTTTTCCATTATATTCCTGTTGAATCATTGCATTCTAACTTTAAGAGAGATTAGTGAAGGGGAGAATAAGAGAATGAAAATAACTAGAGATTTGAAAATGGGGCTTAGGAACCAGGTTACAACACACAATCGTGACTTGGGGAAGATCACGTACCCGCACAACAGTTAACTTGCAGTAGAAGCGTACTGTGAATCAGATGGGAAATCAGCTCCAAGACAGGACAGTTGAAAATTAACCTGGGAAAAACAAGGCCTCTTGTTTTTCCAGAAACTTGAACAAATAAGATATAGCCTTTAAAATAAAGGGCATTTTTAGTACAGGAAAAATAGATAAGGAAGTTGTTTTTGATCCTTCTCAAAAATTCTTTCATCTTTTCACTGTGATTTGTAGGTCAGTGGGAGGGATTCTGTCCTTGGGTCTTTTCTGATTTTCAGCAATAAAACATTAAGATTCTTTCTTTGGGGTGTCTTCTACTTTCCAGCTTACTCCCTCTGGCACTTCCTACAGTCCTTTGCTCTTTGTAGCCCCAGCTGACTACTGATTGGTAGCACTATCCGTTCTCTATCTTTTGTCCTGTTGGCCTCTCCCTTTCTTTGGGCATGCACGCACACGTGTCTGGCATGAGTTTTAAGCTACTGGGTCTGGGATTTGAACTGCGGTCAGTCACGTGGGAGTCCAGCAATGTAACCATTATGCAATCTGCTGGTCCCTTTTTTGGTTGTTATTTTAATAATAGTGCATACACGCACACAAGAGAGAGAGGGAGAGATGTACCCCTGACAGGTCTTGCATTGCTGCGACCCCTTTATCCTAGTTCCTCCATCTTCTTTGAATCCTGAGCATCAGCTCATGCTCCCAAGGTGTTTTCAGACAGCCCAGAGAGTGGAACCCACAGTTGCCATGTGGCTTCCAGCCTTTCGGGACACTTACATTACTGCTGTATCACAACGTCTGGACTTATTACTACATTAGTGAAGAAGTTATTGTACTTCTTCAAGAAAAGATTGTGTCATTTGTAAATGTTTGGTACTTGTTGCTTTTTTGTGGTAGGAAAATGTATGTCAAAGAATACACTTATGCAGTTACAAAAAGATGAAATAAAGATAAACAAATTTTATCTGTGAAAATGTAGTGTTCTCCGTGGACTGAAAGTGTTTTCATCAAAATACAGGTTAGTTGTGTTCAATTTGATTATTTGTTAATAATGTTATTTTAACATACATATAGAAAAGTGCTCCAATTAAAATTACACAACTTGATAGCTTCTCTTACAAAATGATCGCCTCTTGTCAGCTACACCCAGATCAAAAATGAGGATAGTCCTAGCACTCAGAAGCACTCACTTATGCCCTCATTTACAAGAGTAACCACTTCTAATAGCATATAGACATTAGTGTTGCCAGTTTTATACCTGCTATAACTGGAATCATGGCATATTTATTCTTTTGAGTCTGGCTTGTGTCATTGAACATTAGGTTTATGAGAGTTTTTCACACTTTTACACATAATTATAATTATTCTCATTGCTGTATAGAACTTTGTTGTGTGACTATATGACAGTTTATTCATTCCACTGTTGATGGGTATCTGGGAACTTTCCAGTTTGGGCTATTAATACCATTCCTATGAATAGTCTAGTACTGTCATTGGTGAAAATATGGCTACATATCCGTTGATCTTAAGGCATGCATATACTTCTAAACATCTTTCCAATCAACCTTCCCAGTGGTATATGTGAGTTCCTATGACTCTGTCCTTTCACCAATGCCTGCTATTTCCATTCTGTGTTATTTCAGTCATTTCTGTTTATGTTTAATCATAGTTTATTTTAATTATATTTTGCATTTCCTTATGATGAATTAGATTGAGCCCCTTTTCATTCAATTATTTCCCATTTGGATTATCGTATTTTGTACAATATCCATTTAAGTTTTTACTCATTCTTCCATTGGGTTGCATTAGTCCATTTTATATTGCTGTAACAGAATACCACAGACTAGGCTATACATATATATATATATATGTGTGTGTGTGTGTGTGTGTGTGTGTGTGTGTGTGTATAGAGACAGTGCTTCTCACAATTCTGGAGTCTGGACAAGCATCTGGTGAGAGATTTCGAGTTGTGAAAGTCTTTTCGCCCCATGGAGGAAGGCAGAAGTACAAGAGAGTATGCGAGAGCAAGTGAAGAACCACCCTCCAGAGCCCTTTATGAAAGGCGCTATGTCCATTTGTAGGGATGGATAGCCTAGTCACTTTTTAAAGGGCTTCACCTCCCAATACTCTCACATTGGCAACGGCAGACATGAAAACTATAGCCGTTGTCTTTTCCTTAAGGATTTGTAGAAATTTTTCCATGAAATTCTAGTATCTTCTTCCAGTTACAGTATTCCTGTTCACTCTGTTATTATGCCTCTTGATGAACAAAAATTCTTACTTTAACATTAACATTTCTTAAGTTAGTGATTTTTTTCCCTGATTAATAATTTTTTGCCTAGTTTGTAGTTTTAAAGATATTATTCTACTCATGGGATTCATAAAGCTATACAAATGAAAAAACATTCCTTTTGGTTAATTAATTGCAGTTAAACAAATGACTTTGCAAGGACTACAAAGACAGGCATTTTTAGTTCTATCAGTCAGAATCAGTTATGTCAAATTTTTAGAGTGCAATAATAGGATTAAAAATATTCGTATTTGATTTCAGTAATATCAGGAGATTACCTGGGATATATACTTTGCACTTTCCAGCACACCACTGAAAGAGATGTGATCTTCTTTTCCTTTTCTTTTCTCTTTTTGTTTTCTTTCTTTTCTTCTTCCTTCTTCCTTCCTTCTCCTCCTCCTCCTCCTTCTTTTCTCCCCCTCTACCTCTTCCTCCTTTTCTCCTTCTTCCCTTCCTTCTTCTATTTACCAGTGGGCATGTGCACTTGGCAGAGAAAGAGCAAGAAAAAGAGAGGGAGAAAGCACTATTGCTCCATCTTGCCAGGATTTGGGGCATGTGTGTATACATGCCTGGCATGCTTTTCAAGCTGTGGGTGTGGGGACTCAAACCTCTTAGTCAGCCATGTGGGCTACGGCTCCCTCAACCATTATGCCACAGAGCCAGCCACAAAGATGCAGACTTCCACCCAATTCTAGTGGAGAAAACTTTCACATGGGATAGTATAAGAGATTTCAAAGTTGAAATTAAGAGACAAAAAGGAAATGTAGATGATGGTTTGTGACATAATTTTTTTTTTACAGGTGTACATACATATTAGCAAAAGTCAATATAGCTTAATCTTCCATTTTCATGTGTTGACATTTTTGGTAAATATTGAAGTTAGGGCGATTGACTTTCTGTGTGCAGGGTTTTCTTCCTTCTTTATGAAAGTCAAAGATTCTTGAATACCAGACTGAAACATTGCCCATCATCAGAAGATTTGATAAATTCTTTTTTCTTTTCTTCTTTGAAGGCTAGTTCATTTCTTTTATTAACTCACACGCAATTACTTGTGCTCTGGTTTGTTGAAGCAGTATGTCATACAACATTTGCCACAATAATGTCTGTAAAAATGACTAACCATAGATCTCTGGCACCACATTCATCTGAAGGGCACTTCGGATGAAGGCAACTAATTTTGCCATTTTCACTTACCTTATAATATTTAAGAACGTCCAGCTTAACCTTCTTTCTCCTGTACTTATTCTTCTTGGGAGTGGTATAAAGCTTCTTTCTTTTCTTAGTATCACCACTCAACATGAGTTGAAACATAGACTCCTTTTGGATTTTGTAGTCAGATAAAGTATGCCCATCTTCCAACTGCTTGCCAACAAAGATCTGTTTTTGCTGATCAGGAGGAATTCCTTCCTTACCCTGATCTTGGTCTTGACATTTTCTGTTTTATCTGAAGGTTCAACCCTAAGGGCGATTGTCTTCCCCATAAGGGCTTTTAATGAAATCTGCATCTTAATGGCAATCCCACTGCAGATGACAGATCCAAAAGCTACTTTATTTCTCCTCATGTAAGCCAATCAAAGAAAGCAGGTGTACCTAAAGTTGTTCTGGACTATTTGTGAGTAATATAGATCATTGGGAAAGTCATGATGAATTTCGCATAGAAAAACATAAAAAATATGTCATGACTTTCTCAAAATCTAACGTATTAAAATTTAAAATATTACATGTTTGAAGTGTGTATGTATCTATATATACACACACACACACATACACACATAAAGGGCTGTGTCCAATTTCACCCTAGTTTGGATCTGGTCTAAGAGTGTCTCCCTACCTGAACTTTCCCACCTGCATGCCATGCTCTGGTGTGCGAGGTACCTCTGCAGGTCTTCACCCAACACACCATATACTCCACTATCCTCCTTTCTTAGCTCTAAATTGCAGCTCACAAACTAGAAGTCTGAAGGCCACATGTGGCCCACACATGTGTATTGTTGGGTTTGCCGGAGGTTTGAAAATTCTTTAAGTCAGTTGCCAGGGTTTAAAAATCTGGAGAATTTTCATAAATATCCAAATTTCCTCCCTCCCCCCCACCCCCCGCTTGCAAAGCCTCAGAGTATGTGTCAACCCTGGGCTGGCATTTCCACATGGCCTGGTAGGCTGGGGCTGAGCAGATGAACTGTCTGCCTTCTACCCTTCTGGGCACCAGCGAACCAACTGTACTCACCTTGCCCATTCCCTTTCCTGTCTGGCCCCTGAAGGGGCTGTTTGCGACTGCTGTTTTAATTTTAGCCTGCCTCCACAGCCCCACCTCCCATGGTAAGACGCTGATAGTACAGTAAACTGTGGGAAGAGGTGAGTAGATAATAAGATTCAGCCACATTGATTGGCAGCTATCCACACTTTTTACAGCAACACAAAATACACTAAGACAACAACCCAGTAGAATAATGGGTAAACGTGAATGGTTATTGTACAAAATACAATATCCAGGGTCCAGCCCATGTATAAATAAGTGGTTTCCTTCCAATAGGATGCTGACAGCTGGGATTGAAACAAGGTTTGCAGTTCTTTTGGAGCCCCTCCGAGCAATGTGCTCGTTAGCTAAACAATCTCAGAAACAGTGTTCTTTCTCTCTGAGGAGAAACATGACATTAGGGAACAATGGCTCAGCATGCCACGATCCCTTCCTGAGGACTTTTCTTGTCTGAAAAGCAAGCCTGTCACTTGAGTGTGTCCACACTTGGCTATTAGGCAAGTGTGCCTTTTCACTTTTACAATAATCCGTTAGTCGATGGAAAGATTACCACTTATTTTGCCCTCCCCTCCTTGAAAGGAGAAAGCATGATGTGAATAAACCTTCCTTGGTTATTTCTCCATTCTTTTTTCCTCCTTCCTGCTGTTCCTGCCAGACAGCTATAATGTGAGAGCTAATTTGTGTCAGGTGGAGTCCAGCATTTGTGGAAAGTGCGGGTACAAATGTAAATTCTCATTATTTTGAAACAACATTGGTAAGCAATTAATTAAAATGTTGTCACCGACACCTCTACTGCACTTTAAATGACCCAGGGCTCAGTAAAGGGTAGCCAGTTTTAAGTAAAAGAGGAAAACAAATGGCTCAAAATATTTGACAGAAAATAAAGAATGTGTTACGACTCAGGGCATCGCAGGCAAGGCTGGTGGGGGTGGAGGACTGCTGAGTCCCAGGGTACCAGAGTGAGGGGAGACCATCTCAGGGTTGGTTCTTGATGAAAGTGACCGAAATCCCGTGTCAAAGAAGCCTGGCGATTTCAGATGTGGGGAGAATCTGATCTGATGGACGGGTTGTTGCAGTTGATTTCCAGGAAATGTTCAAGGGCAGGTAGGCACACAGCTCAGGAATGAGGACACGCAGTTCAATGGCCCTGCAAGAAGGGGACCTCTGGCAAGAGTCGGGCTGGGTGTTAGGTTCCTTGGGTAGAACAGAGTTTCAGGCCTTGGGTGGGGAGCAAGAGTACAGATCAGGAAACCAAGTCTGCCTCTCACTGTAATGGGTTACAGAAACTGAACCTGGCAGGAGAGGCTTCGTCCTAGATCCTGCTATTCACAGGACCGCAAGGTTCATCCTGGCCACTAAACCACAGTAGCAAGATGAGTTGGTGGAAGCAGTACCTATTGTTATATTATCAGTGCTGGCCATCTGGGAGTCTGGATCAGGCTGCAGGAGGACCTCAAGGGCAGCTGAAAAACACAGGCACACACACTTGCCAACACATCACCTTTTTGGAGGACATACTCTGAAGTGTTAGTAGTGATTATGATTATGAATGAGTTTCTTTGTTGCATTTTTAAAATATCGTTAGGTCTCCTTAATTTTTTACAATGAAAATAAAACTACAATGAAATGTTTCATAGTAAGAAGAGAGTTCTTTAATTATGCAGCCATGTATGTTTCACTTTAATTGAATTTATGCTTGAAGTAGGTTTAAAGAAGGTCCATATGAAAACACAAACAAAAAAGAATGCTGAAGGCTTTTTTTTCCCCCCAAAATGTCTCTTATCTAATTGCAATCTTATTATCACCTTCAACCCCTCTCTTTCTGTCTTTGCAGGGTGGAGTGGTCGTAATAGAGAACAAAAATCTTTCTGTAGGGTTGCTGTGGAGTAACCTTGAAATATCAAGTTGGGGAATAAACTCAAAGCTGCTAGAACAAGAACCAGAGCGTTTGTACTTGTATTAAAAACAAAGTCTTATTAGTTAATGTCTTAGATTCTTAGCTATTTAATGCATGGGAATTAATCTTGGTCAGATCTTAGTTATATGGTATCTGGCTTTCAGCAAGTATGAGGTTGTGATTATTCACTCATTTATAATCTGAACGAGGCAGAGAGATGCAAAGCTGCATTCCCCCGGGTCTCTTGCCTGTTTCCCTCTATTCCACTCTTCTTGTCAGAATTGAAGTGTTTAATTATAGAAATGGCAATAATTGCTCATAATTATGTCTTCATATGTAACAAAAGGTTTCAGGTGGGATTTGCATAAGTTTAGTATCACTTAGTATCAGCTCATTATCAAGGATGCCGGTTACAATTTCTTTGTGTCATTCAGTTCACGTGTCTAGACTGAGTGACGGCTAGATCACACGTTTAGCTCCTTCAAAGAGAGAGGAATCTGCTTGACCTTTTGATTAAGTGTAACCCTGGGTAAATTGGCATTGATGTTCTAATCTATAAAATGTGTTGGATTTAGTGATCTCTATAACGTGCCTTCTACCACCAAAAAATACTGACTTGAATGTGCCGACTTTTAAATAATCTGGGCGTTATGTGGGTTGTCTTTTTGTGAGTGGCACAATTCAACTTGTACTTGGTATTGGAGGGCATGTCAGAGTCAAGAGCTGGATTGGCAGGGAGGTATAAGAGTTCAGCGAAGGAATTTCTTTCCTTTTTCTTTTTCTTTTTTTTTTTTGAAGGAATTTCTTTTCTTTTTCTTTTTCTTTTTTTTTTTTTTAAGAGGTTTTTGCTATAGGGCACGTGCGCTCGCCAGACAGAGAGAGACAGAGAGACAGAAAGCGGGAAATCACCCCCCGGGGGGATAGTCATGCCACAATCCCTTCTCCTCCATTCTCCTCTCAGGATCTTGGGCATGCACGCACACCCGCCTGGCGTGACTTGTAAGTCACCTGGTCCGGGATGCTAACCATGGTTGACTACATGGGAATCCAGCGACATAGCCATTGAGCTAACTGCTGGTTCCCAGCGAAGGAATTTCTGTTACCACTGTCACATTGGCTTCCACTGGATCCACTTCTCTCCCCTGATTTTTCCAAAAGGGGAAGACTGATGAGGAAAAGGGGAAGCAGGGAGTAAATGGCTGAGAGAGGGGATTCTGTAAAAAAACTGAACACCCTTTCCAATTTCGTACTGGCTGTTGACCCGTTACTTGTCTTAATATTTGTTCTTTCTTTTCTCTTCCAGACCATGGAGCTTGGTTTTTCCTTTTCATGGATTTAACAAAAGTAAATATCTATTTCAGCCACCTGCCAGGAGATAAGACATATTTACATACAACTGACAGGATGTTTGTTAGAACATAGATGTCACACCTATTGGGTGAAGTTCAAGTCTGCTGAACACCTCTTATTCTGTCACCACTGCCATCACTGTGGACCTGGCAGTTGACTTCGAGGGCCATCAAGAAAGGCAGGTGAGAAGGTGAGAAGCTGATGTCTGCCGTTGGACTGGCATCCACAGCATCCACATCTCTGACCTGGGAGCTTCAGTCGGTTTCTGTTTTAGGTCCCATTTCTTCCAGAACTGAAGGGCTGCCCACAGAAGGGCTGTGAATCTACTAGTTTATTGGCTATTCCTCACATGTGATAGAATTGCTCCTCCAATTACAGGCGAGCACGAAGTGAGTAGAGAAACACGTAACTGACCTCATTCTTCATGTAGCAGGAAACGTTTAGAATTGGCTCCTGGGCAATAGAGCAGAGCTTGGCAGTTTGTTTTATTAAAAAGTTAGAGGGCTAGCCTGTGGCTTGGTGATTAGGGCAGCTGGCCAACTGCAGGAACCGGGAGGCTTGAGAAACATGTAGAATGTGTGTGTGTGTGTGTGTGTGTGTGTGTGTGTGTGTGTGTGTGCCCAAAATCCCAAAAGGAGGTGAACGGATTATGGCATGACCATCTCTGTCAGGGGTGCTTCTCCTCACCCCTGTCTCAGTGAGTGCACATACCCTCTGGCAAAAACTGAGACAAAAGAAAAAAAGTAAATAAAAAAGAATTCAGGAAAAGGACAAGAAAGAAGGGTAACAGGAAATGGAAGGTAAGCTCACACACACAATTATCCTAACTTTATAAACTATTCTGGCGTCTTTTTGTCAGTTGTTATCCCCAGGGGAGAGGCAAATCCTTGTTTAAGAGCTCTAGAGTTCCTAATCTTCCCAGAATTCTTACTTCCAGACTGACCTTTCAGTTGAAAGAATACTCAGAATTGTAATGCTTTATAAAGGATTTCAGCCGCTACTTAGCTACTTAATGATCTCTGTGGAAAGAGACCAGATAATCATGGCTACAAAGAGTTACAAATACGAATTAGCATTCTCTAGATGAAGAGGAGATCTAGATCAAATCAGGTCCTGTTTGCAGAAGACTGGGTCATAACATGAATAATATTGCTTAAAATATTCAATAGTGTGGGCATGATTCTAATCAAATGAAAAAATGATTCAGAGTCGTTTTCAGGTACATTTGTTGGGGGCAGAGCAGAGTAGAAGAGGTTTCTCTCTTCCCACTGCCTCATGCCACCCTCAAGCCAATGCCTCATCTAGGCCAGACTCTATTAGACGACTGTTCTGTTATCCCTGACATCACATCCTCCTACAGCTCAGACAGATTTTTCCATTTCCTAGCATACTCATGCCTCTATGCCTTTGCCCACATTATTCCACCTAGATGTTTGTCCCTTCTTTTGTCTTCCTAGCACATTTTTATTTACCTTCAGGTCACTCTCCATATTTTATTTACCTACGCTCTCCCTCCTGACCCTCTTTCTAACATCTTCTGTGTTCCAGATTGATGAGTTCCATTCCCTAAGTGTAGATGATGCCCTGTCTAGGGCTAACACACTTGCCTTTTTCCTAAATCGAACTAGGGTAAAGGCTGGAGGCAGCTTCTGAAATAGTCCTTTTTTTTTTTTTTTTTAATTTTAGAAAGCCTACATATTTGCAAATTCCTGAAAAATGGCTAGTTTACTATAGGATATGTTATAGATTTATAATAGCTGTAGAAATCTTAGAAAAGGCTGTCATAATCTTAGAACTAATATTATAAACAACTTTAGACCAGTGAAATTTGATAATGTAGATGAAACTGAAACATCTCTTGAAATGCAATTTACTGAACTAAGAGATGGAAAGTATGATAGCTCTATATATGTCAAAATATGTTGAGTTTATTGTCAAAAACCTCATCGTGAAGAGAACTACAAACCCTGATAGTTTCACTGGTAAAATACATTAATAATGTAAGAAATAAATATTACAATTTTACATAAACTCTTTCAGAAAATAGAGATGAAGGAAAGACTTTGGCCTCATTCTTTGAGTCCAGGATTATCCTGAGAATCAGACAAAAACATTGCAAGCAAAATAAATGATATGCCATGGTGTGGTTTGAATATGATTTGTTCCCTCCCAAGCTCATATTGAAATTTAATTGCCAATGTATCCCTTGAGAGGTGATGGAGTCTTTAAGAGGCAGTGGGGCCTGGAAACCAGCAGTTAGTATAATGGCTATGTCGCTGGACTCCCATGTAGTCGACTGTGGTTCGCGTCCCGGACCTGGTGACTTGAAACTCACGCTGGGCACGTGTGCGTGCGTGCCCAAGATCCTGGGAGGAGAATGGAGGAGAAGGGATTTCGGCGTGACCATCCTCCCCTGGGGGGTGATTTCTCGCTTTCTGTCTGTCTCTCTCTGTCTGTCTGGTGAGTGCATGCGCCCTATAGTGAAAAAAACCTCTCCAAAAAAAAAAAAAAAAGAGGCAGTGGGGCCTTAAAGTGGTGATTAGATTGTTAGGAGGGATTAATGCTTTTCTGTTGGATTGAGTTAGGTCTCCAGGAAGTGCGCTTATGCAAGAGTACATAGTTACATAAAGCAAGTTGGGCACCTCTGCCCCCTCCCTCTTTCTTTGGCACATGTGCTCCTCTTTTGTAAAAAAAAGAAGAATCTGAACAAATCAGCCTTTGTCCTCCCCTCAGGTTATTATCATTAGATCATATCCCCTTTGTCCAATCATACTTCCCCATGACTATCCATTTCTCCACCAAATCTATGCTTAAAAATACAAGTTTACCTATTTCTTTGGGTCTTTATTTCCTTATGAAGTTTCCCATATCATATAAAACATGTTAAATAAATGTGTATGCTTTTCTCATGTTAATCTGCCTTTTGTTATAGAGGACTAAGCTGTGAACTCAGTGATGAGTGATGAAAAAAATGTTTTCTCTCCTAGTACAAACACGCAATTGAACACTTTCAAAGAAAATAAAGATGTCTACGAAATGGAATGATTTCCAAGGTATTCTGTTCCTTTTAAAAGGTACAAAATAGTATGTTACTTTGGTTTTAAAAAAAGAAGAAACGAAACCCATGTTTGCTTTTGCAAAAAGGGGCACAAAAATATAAACCAGGAACTAATAATATTGCTTAACTACAAGAGGTGGAGTGTGGGCAAATGGAAAGGAAGGGATACTGGAAAGGAGGGAAACTTCTTTGAATTATGCTACTTGCTTTGAGGCAATGACACCCTAGTTACAATGAACAAATCTAGGCCCCAGGTGTTGGTTTCTAAATATCATTCCCCTTTCAAAGTAACCTAGGATATTTACAGAAATGGCTGAGTCCTGCAGTTAGCGTAATGGCTGTGCCGCTGGACTCCCACGTAGTTGACTGCGGTTCATGTCCCGGACCCGGTGGTTTAAAACTCACGCCGGGCACGTGTGTGTGCGTGTCCAAGATCCCGAGAGAAGAATGGAGGAGAAGGGTTTGTGGCGTGGCCATACCCCCTGGGGAGTGATTTCTCGCTTTCTGTCTCTCTGTCTCTCTCTGTCTGTCTGGCGAGCGCACGTGCCC
>NW_006159559.1:5149586-5195869 GCF_000334495.1 Tupaia belangeri chinensis | reverse complement strand
AAAAAGAAATGGCTGAGTCCTGGACTGGGGCTGGGGCAGGGAACATACAAGATGAACCCAGAACTTTTGAAGTACCTGAAAGTAACAAAGTGTTCATAGTAAAATTGATGGGGTCATATAAACAAAACACAGGAACTAGTTTGAGCCAAATCCAGGAAAACGTGATCATCAGAGGATTATAATTCATTAAACAATGTCAGATTCCATGAGCCCATAATGAAAAGTAAACAAATAGGGAAGAGGTTTGTGAGAGAAGAATGCTGACTAATCAGATAAAATGTAGAAAGAACGGTGGCGCATTCGGTCTCACATTGCATGGATTCCAGCTGAGTTTGAATGAATCTTGCTTTCTCCTGAGATCAATGACGACCTTAGTCATCCTCTCACTATGTCTTCTGCTTCAGCTTTTGCTCCAACTACAAGACAAGTACACTTTGATTTTCACTCTCCAATCCAGGCCAACTGATACTCATTTAGGCAGAATGAGCACCTCTGATTACATTGGTTGTCAACACTGATTGCTCCTTGAAATCACCTGGAGAGTTGGGGCCCAGTCTCTGAGATTCTGAATCAAGTGTTCTGGAGTGTGGTGCAGGTACTGGCATTCTTAACAAAGCTTACCAGCAGAATATTTTGTACAGCTAGGAATGAAAAAGAGTAGAGATTTTAGGATACAAAGAAAAAGCATAGTATTTTTCAATATTTAAGATCTTACTTTGCTGCACAACATTAAAATTTATATCCTATCTGGTTGGTAAGCACTAATAGATTGTCTATTTGACCACATCTGCTACAGAAAAGAAGATGGAGGTTAGACCTTCCATGACCGTGGTGAGTCACACAAACTTTTGTTTTGGGAGGACTAAACGACTTTAGGATAAGATGCTCCTTTAAGCATTTTGTGATGTTCCCTCATAGTCCCTTTTAGTAAGGTCAGTTGTTGGGAATTCCACAATGTGACTTCTAAGTAATTTTTGCCTTTACTGGTAATAGCTCTTAAAAGAAGAAAAAAAGGTGTTTGAGTGAGGGTGGAAAGGGTACAGGAGAACAAGCAAGGCAGAAAGACAGAGTGATGAGGTTACCCTGTCATCCTGCACATCAACTTGGCTTTTATGTTCCCGATTTCCAGGTCAAGATGTTCTCTGTTGTTTTACCTAGAGCTCTGAAGGCATGGAAGCATCCAAGGGTTTCTAATGGGACAACTTTGATGATGTGATTTGAAAAACTCCTTTGTCTGTGAGGACTCTTTTCAGCTAGTAGTGAATGGTATTTGGTTGGGACAAATATAGACAAGCACTAAATTGATGTCGTAGGTAATGGGAAAGAAATTTTATGGATTTTCAAACCCAGTGTCTCTTCAACTCACACACAATCAAACAAAACAAAACAAATAAATAAAATGAAAGAAAGAAAAAGAAAACCCTCTGAAGTTAACCTGTGTGAACCGTCACTAGAAGTTTGCTGTGAATTGCAATCAGGGCTGATTTGGTTGCTAGTGGGGAAAAGGGATCCAATATTGGCAATGTGTGAAAGGTGAGTCTTTTTGTTCACATTTGCACCTGCTTAGCCAGAAGTTGAAGTCTTGTCTCATTCTTTTTTGACAATAGTTGCTTAGACAATATTTGACGTCCTGTCTCATTTACTAGTAGTCCTTAGCACTTTCTAAATTTTGGTCTCTATCCATGTGTCTTCAGAATTCTTGGATGGAAGCCTGAACAGAGTCATCCTGAATTGCTTATGCCTGTTTAGAGTGTAAAATATGGTTCATATTTTTTTTTTTAAGAGAGATTTTTTCTATAGAGTGAGTGTGCTTGCCAGAGACAAAGTGAGAAACCACTCTCCTGGGCGGAGGGGTGACCACTCTGAAGGCACAGGTGTTGAGGATCTGCCTTGTATTTGAGGAGTTACTTTTTCAGCCTACAGACTATGTTGTTAGGTTTCTATAGCTGTTGTCAAACTGGAACAGCAAAAAGTAGAAGCATACCTTTCATTTCTTTTCTCCATTTGGGAAATTGCCCGATCCTGCTTGTTCACTTCCTATTTCTCACCCCCTTCCCAGAAAGTCTCCCCAGACCATGTCAGCTCTTAATTGTTCTGCCGCCTCCTAAAGCTGTTGCAGAATGTATTCCATATTCAGAACAAATTTTGTTTTTAGTGCTTGTTGCTACTTCATATATATGTTGTGTCCTTCTAAGAGAACTTTAAGCTTTGTTAAATTTTAAACTGCTTAAGAAATGGAATGTCTTATATTTTTGAATCTCCCTTTATACTTTTAAATCCCCCTCAAATCTAGCATAGCATTGAGCATATTCCAGATGAAGACTTTAGTTAATTACTAATTAACCTTGGGGTAGAGGGATTTTGCATAAGAAATTGAATGCAATGTTTCATCTTGGCACTCTGTCTAATATAAAATGTTATTATAGGTAGATATATTAATATAAAGGGTTATTTTTCATTGTTAGAATACTATAATCTTTCCTTTTGTGAGCTTCTTTTATAGAGAATCACTTCTAATTTATTGCTTATGTAACGTCTGTAAATATTAATGTTTTTATCATGGAATTTTGCATAAAAGGAAAAATGAAAAATAGCAAAACTGTGGAGGAAAGATGAACTTCCACAAGTAGTGGGGTTTTTGATAGTCTGAATACAGGGCTAGATGTGTCTGGGTTTGATGGTACAGTTTCTCAGTCCAGGGCTTGTCTGTCCGACTCCCTTGGTTTTCCACTCCTCTGCTCCAAGTGCAGACTCAGAGTGGATGTTAGGACTTTAGGCACTGCAGCCTCTTTCGGTCCGAATGAATCATTACAGTTTCCACTCTCAGAATTAAAGTTACTGGTGGTGTAGTCACTTTCTAGCCTATTACTTTCCATAGATTGCACTGCACGACTCTTCCAGTGATCCAATTCCTTTTCTGAAATTTCTTCTGAGAATTTTCTAATCCATTAAAAGCAAAAAACAAACAAAAAGTCTTTCCACAGAAGCAAAGCTTTATAGCATGGAGATTAAGAGATTTACTCAAGCACAAGGAATCTCTGTCTTTACTAAGTCATATAGTAAGCAATGTCCTTAATAACAGCTGTATAGTAAACAAGAATATGTATGTATGTGTATACACACACACACACACACACACACACACACGTTATTCTCAAAACAACCTTTGCTGAAAACCAGCTCCTAAATATTAACACTTGGTGAAGTCAGTGCTAGGAGCAACTTCATTATATAAGTTTTTCATTGTGCTTCATTATATACATTTTTAGAAGTACTATTTGATGAAAAAATAGCATCCATGACATTTTAAACTAGACTTTAAAATTTTGAAATAATGCATACATGCACATGTACAGATTAATAATAAAATGCATAAATGAGAAAATCTTTCACTACTTTTTCTCCAATTAGTCCTACTCTCTAGAAGTAGTTTACATTTCTCTTTACTTCTAGAATTGACTAGTATAATTGTAAACTACACTCAAATTTCTTGATTTATCAGCTTTATACTATTTATACTGATACAGTGATTTCAAAAATAAGGGATTAAAATAACTTTAACCAACTTCTATTTTTTTCTCCTCAGTTTTCTAAATGTATTAGTTACACAATTATTAATTTTTTTCTTTTTATAAATAATTATTTAATTTATTCATTGTCATCATTATTATTTTTTTATTTTATTGAAGTTTATGAGAGAGAGACACAGAGAGAGATGGAAAGTGAGTAACCAAGCTGCCAGGTCTGAGACGTGAACCATGGTCACCCATATGGGAATCCAGCTGCCTTAACCACCATGCCATCTGTTGTCCCCATTCTTGTTTTTCCTGGTGGATACCTTTAGGACTGCATTTTGATTTATAAATTCTACAGAGTATTAACTCTATACAAAGATTAGAGTTTTAGCACACAATAATTTAGTCCTCTTGCTCCTGTCTCAATTTTTTGTATTTTTTTTACATCATCAAGATTTACAGTATGTTTATTATATTCTTTAATCATATTCATCCTCATATTTTAAAATATGACTTGTAAATATTGAAACTAATGAATAACATTGACTATATATCATATATATCATCCCAACCTATATGTATAGTGGTGTGTGTGTGTGTGTAGATATATGTGAAATATGTTACTATGGATATTAGAAGTGTGATTAAACTGATAGAAAAGAAAATGTAAATTTTAAAACAAAAAATATTCTCTTTTTTCTTTATTCTTTTTATTTGATTAGGATCAGAGTTCCAAATACCACTATCTCTAGGTTGAGTTTATTAAAGGAGATTATTTTATGCATTAAGGTTAAATTGATTTTCTTTGTCTCTGGCCTTTTCTGAGTCGTAAGTAGATGCCATTCTTCCCTCTTTTCCTCACTTCCATCTTCACTGTGAGGTAGAAGGCACTGAGAAGTTCGAGTGAGACTTCATAAGCCCCCGTTGTCATTATCCTGTGTCTGACTCCACTGAAATCACCTTCACTCCTGTTATTTCAGGTGAACTCTCCAGGCCTCCGGTCAAGGTCAGTCTCCTTTGTTATGCCTCAGATTCTATTCCTTTTTGAGATAGAAACAAAGGATGTCACTCCAACAATCTCCCTTTTCATTCCTGCATCACCAGTTTAATTTCCCTCTCTCTGCTAGATCTTTTTATTAACCTTTATTTTTCATAGCTTAACAAAACCCCTTGTTCTAGACCCTACTTCCCTCTCTAACTACTCTCCAACTTTCCCTTCCTTGTACAGGAAGAAAACTGTAAGGAGTTATCTATAGATAACTGTCTCCAACATTTTCTTTCATTTTTTGTTTGTTTATTTATTGCTGTATACCTAGCCCCAGAGTAGTTTCTGAAAAAAAAATTAAATTAATGAATTACATCGCCTAATTTCATATGTTTATTTCATTTCAAAAAATACATCCTGGAATTTATTTTTTTCACTAGGATACATGGATAGTGATATTTGAGATCTTCATTTTGTTCTGGAATGAAGATTGATGATTTGACTAACAACTTTAAATTTGAGGTAATTTTCTTTCAGAAATTTGGAGATACTACTTAATTATTTGTAATCACACTCTTAAACTGAAGAAAATTCTGATTCTTTTAGATAACTTGTATTCCCAATCGGAAGCCCCCTTGGTTTTCTTTCTTCCTCTCTTTCTCCCACCTTCCCTTCATTCTCTTCTTCCTTCTTCTTCCCTTTTCTTCTTTCTTTCCTAACTTCTACATAGTCCCTGCAATCTTTTTCTTAAGCATCTTGTGGACACCTAACTTGCTTTCCATGTCTTTAAACTTGTTGCTCATGTTTTCAATTGCTTTACATTTTCTTTGTGTTTCAATATTGTCTTCAATTATCTTCTCACTTCTCCCCTTTGGGATTTGGGGCAAACATGCACAGGCACTCAGCATGTTTCTGAAGCTGCTCAGTTCAGGACTCAAAACCCACAGTTGACCATGTAAGATCTAGCCACCTTAACCACCTAACCAGCTGGCCCCTAAAATAGATTTTTAATTACATCAATTTCTTTCTTATTCTGTGATTGCTTCCTTTTTTTTTTTTTTTTTTTGAGAGGTTTTCGCTATAAGGCGCGTGCGCTCGCCAGACAGACAGAGAGAGAGACATAGAGACAGAAAGCGAGAAATCACCCCCCAGGGGGGATGGTCACGCCGCAATCCCTTCTCCTCCATTCTCCTCTCGGGATCTTGGGCACACACGCACACGCGCCCGGCATGAATTTTAAGCCACTGGGTCCGGGACGTGAACTGCGGTCGACTACGTGGGAGTCCAGCGACATAGCCATTACGGCGCTAACTGCTGGTTCCCTGATTACCTCCTTTTTCACAGCAGTTTGTTATGATCAAAACATTCCCTCATTGTTTCAGGGGACATTCAGATCTTTGAAAAGATTTCTTCTGTTCTGTTGTTTACTCTGTGGCTAGTTATTGTAATATCTGCTTAAACTCCTTTCTTTTATGCTATTTGTTTTCCATACTTTTTCTGATGATCTTTTTTGGCCCACTTGTAATTGGTATAGGTAGTTGGTAGGTATTTCCTCTGAAATTCAATTGATTAAGACTTTACCAACATAAACCTTATGATTTTTCCTGTTTATAAATAAATGTATACTCATTGTGTAAAGTATATAAAATAAAGAAAAATATAAAAAGAAAAAAATCACGTATCACCTGGAGATCACCATGATTATCATTTTTGTGTATTTTCTTCCTCATATTTTCTGTCCCTCCACACATGTGTGCATGCACACACACACACACACACACAGTGCCTGCCTCACTATTTCAAGATACACTGGCATATATTGGAAAAGATAAGATCTCTACTGTCATGAATATTATATTCTAGAAACAGGAAAGAATAGAACTAAAATGACCATATTGATTAGGGCATAATTAAAAATTTCTGTAAATGCCATGGAAAAAAAAAGGCATAGTTCTAAGATTTTATACAATATATGCAAAGTACCAAAAGAGACTGAGTGGATAGGGTTGTCTCCTCTTGACAATTCAAGTTAAATCATGAGTAATACTTAATTAGGCAAAGGGAGGGAAAAGATCACCTCAGACAGAAGAAATATGAAAAAGTCCCATGGCAGGAGAAAAAACATAACTTTACAGAATGAAAAAAAAACCGAGAGTGCTGGAGTGTGTGATTGATTAGGATGGGGTAGAGAATCCTAGAAAAGGAGTTAGAAATGAGACTGTGTGGGATCTAAAGGCTTCATTAAGGATATAAATAGCTGCATTGTTTGTTTGTTTTCTTCTTTTTTTTGGAGAGGTTTTTGCTATAGGGCACGTGCGCTCGCCAGAAAGAGAGAGAGACAGCGAGACAGACAGCAAGAAATCACCCCCCAGGGGGGATGGCCACGCTGCAATCCCTTCTCCTTCATTCTCCTCTCAGGATTTTGGCACGCATGCACACACGCCCCGTGTGAATTTAACCTGCCAGGTCCGGGACTCGAATTGCGGTCGACCACATGGGAGTCCAGCGACAAACCATTACGCCAACTGCTGGCCCCTGGCTGCATTGTTTTTATCTTAAAAACAGTGGCAGGACTTTGAGCAGGGATATTGACATGCTTATATTTAAGTTTCAAAGGTGACTACTGCAATGAGGATGGACATCAGAGGAACAGAGTAAGTGTGGGAGCCAGGTTAGAATTTATTAGTCATCCAATTGAGATGCTTAAACTGATGTGGTAACGTGAGAAGTGGGGAGAAGTAGTTAAGAGGGAAATGCCAAAGAGGCCTCTGAGATTTCAGACTAATGCAACTGGATGATGGGGTGCTTTACAGTAGGTAGGACACACTATCAGGGACCATGCTTGTGGGTGTTGCTGAGTTCTGTCTTGAACATATTGGATTTGTAGAAGCATTGAACCAGTCAAATGAAGATATCAAGTCAACAATCGATTATCTGTGTTTAAAACTCAAAGGGAGGTCTGAGCCAATTGGAGAATCACAGGCTTAGAGATGAAAACTTAAGCTATAGCATGAGGAAGATTGCTTAAGGTATGGAGTGTCCTTCCGAAAGATGGCACTAGTTTATAATGTATTAATGGCATAAGGGTACCCGCTTCTTCGCATCCTTGACCACACTCTGCATTTTAAAAGACTTTCTGGCCTTTCCCAAATTAATGGATAAAAAGTAATATATCCCTGTTACTTTGGCCTGAATTTTAGGGCAGGATTGGACATCTCTTTTCTTTTTCCTCTGTTTTTAAAAAGTTTAGTTTATTCTTCTATGAGCAAGAGAGCTAAAGACAGAGACAGAGAACAGAGACAGACACACAGAGACACAGAGAGAGAGACAGAGAGACAAAGATATATACACATCTATAGATGTGTTTTAGCTGCATCTCTATATAGAGGTTCTATATTTATATCTAGAGAGAGAGAATAGGCATCCCCAACAGGTTCTTCATACCATGACCCAACTCCATCTCCAGCTTTAGCCAGCCCTGGATTGCGGGTAACTGTGTCCCAGGGAAATCTCCAGATGTGAACCTGGAACCTACTCATGTGGGTCAGCCTCATAGCACATTGGGCTACTCCTTTACCTCTGTCTAGCCCCCAAGCATCTCTTTCTTTTCTATTAGCTATTCAAGTCTTTTCCTGTGACTCTGTGAAATGATAGCATGCTTTCTGAGTGAAAAGTCCATGGATTCATCAATTCTCAAACTGACACTCAAATGGATTGTTCTGAATGAGGAACTCTAATCTTCCATATGTCAGCCCGTCAAATATTTATCACCCCTCTCATGGCCCCATGAAGAGGCCTCTTCTATAGGTTAGATGTTCTTTGTTCACTGTACCTTCCATCTGTCTTCTTAGGGTGAGCCTCCTAAGTGTGCCAGTGTAATACTGCCTTAGTTTTAGGATCACCAGAGCAGAACTGGGATCGATCTAGCATATTCCATATCTCCTTCTCCTTTCTGTATATTCCAAGGCTTCCCGCTTCTAACACATTGCTCCTCACATAACGAGGAAGATCTGCTGACATCTTCATTGGAGTGACTGAGTCACATTCCCCCCAATGTATTAATTTCTAGATATTTGGCTTGCCAAACAATTCTCTGTAATCACAGGGAGCAGCACCAGCGCCCCTGTCAGTTAGGGAGTGGGGGAAACAAGGGTGCATGTTCCCATCATCCTTAAGTCAGGGCTGTCTTCCTTAGAATCAGTCAGTTGTGCTTTAGGTCATTTAAAGGCATTCCACTAGGGGGAGCGTAAGACAATGTTTTCACTTTGAAAATGACAAAGTGGGGTTGGAATGCTGGGGCATTGAAAACTTAGGAACTGGCCGGACTGTGCCCTGCCTCTTATACTGTGGGGGCGTCTAGATCTGCTGTTAAGTATGGCCTTTGGCATTTAGGACTCCAGACAAGACTAACAGTAGAGGCCAAGGAGGAGCAATACTGCCTGCCGTTCCGGGAACAGCAGGAAAGTACGGTTGGCAGATTCTTGCATACATGCTTGAGAATACGTGCATGCCACTTTGGTCTTTCAGAGGGCAAATAAACAGTAATGAGTCTTGCTTGGTATAAGAAAAGAAGAAGAAAAAAAAAGGAAAAGAAAAAGCAAAGAGAGAAAGCTTATACTCCTTGGACTTGTAGTTTTAAATTTTCTTTGGAAATCCACAGTATTTCTATTTCTTTCCTTGATTTACTTCATTAATAGTGCCTTCTTTATTTGATTTCTTTCAGTTTCTTGTCTCTCTGTGTCTGTATTTAAAAACAAGTTCAAGTGTGTTTCCTAGTTTATAAAAGACTTTCCTTGCTCTGATGTTATTCCCCCCCTCCCACCCCAAACCCTGCCCTATTGTTTCCCTCTGCCTTGCCCCCTGCACCCTGGCCAGACTTCTTGGTGGTGGTCTCAAGTCCATGAATTGCTAATCAGCCCAATTCTCTGCCCACTGAGCCTAGGCTCTGCTCAAGGTGTTCCAAGAGGAACGTTGGGCAAAGGTCATACAAGAGGGTAGTCCCTGAAAAGAACCCTCTGTCCCTACCCTTTGCCACCTGTTTTTACTCCACACCCACAGTGATGGTGGAGGATTTGTGTATATGGTTTTCCAGAAATATTCATACACATACCACAACATATTCTAATGCCTTCCCCTTTGATATAAAGATACCATGCTGCACAGGCTGGTTTGTACTTCATTTCAAAAATATGCAGTATCTTTGTAACCTTTTTTTTGGGGGGGGGAGGTTTTTGCTGCAAACCTTTTTTTTTGGGGGGGGGGAGGTTTTTGCTGCAGGGCAAGTGCGCTTGCCAGAAAGAGAGAGACAGAGAGACAGAAAGCAAGAAATCACCCCAGGGTTATGGCCATGTCACAATCCCTTCTCCTCCATTCTCCTCTCGGGATATTGGGCATGCATGCACACGTGCCTGGCATAAATTTAAGCCACCGGATCTGGAACTCTAACTGTGATCAACTACCTGGGAGTCCAGCGACATAGCCATTACACCAACTGCTGGCCCCTTGGTAACCTTTTTGTATAAAGAAGTTCTTTTTATGTGTTTTTTTTTTCAAGTGCAAAGAATTCTATTAATATAATATTGAACTAGCAAAATGTATTTAGCCAGCTGCTTTCAATGGGCACTTAATTGTTTCTGATATTTTGCTATTACAAACAGCGCTGGAATGGATAAAGTTGTACACACATCCCTCCACATGAGTGTGAGAGGTGTGAACATAACTGTGGGGTAGATCCAAGAATTAGAATTCCTAGGTCAGAGCTATGTGTTTGTGATCTTAACATATGTTGTCAAATTATTATTACTCCTGCTAGAAATGAGGAATACGTATGAATATTTCTGCCAATATGATAGGTGAAAAACAGTATCTCTGAGTTTTAATTGAGCATCATCTTTAAATGGGCTCATGCTGTTTAAGAGTCATTTAGGATTGATTTTATTTTAACCTTTTTTTTTTTTTTAAGATGGGGTCTGACAATGTTGATTCTCCTACCTCAGCCTCCCAGCTGGGAGCCAAGCCTGGCTCTTTATTAGACAGGGTCTTGCTAGGAGGCCGAGGCCTTCCTTGAGCTCATGATCCTCCTGACTCAGCCTCCTAAGTCACTGAAATTACAGATATAACCAGCGTCTGACCCTTCTGTTAAACACAAGTTGAATCCAGGCCTCCCATGTGGTCCCAGCCTGTAGAACATAGCTTTTAAGTATAACATGCCACTGAAGCTAGGTCAAGGTTGATTGTATTATCCTAATGGTTAAGGCATTGGACTCCACCGTGGGCAATTGTGGTTCGAGGCCCATACCTGGTAGCTTGAAACTCACTCCAGGCATGTGTGCATGTGTGCTCAAAATTTCGAGAGGAGAATGGAGGAGAAGGAATTGCTGGAATTGCGCGTGGCCATCTCCCCTGGTGGGTGATTTCTCACTTTTTCTCTCTGTCTTTCTGGCAGGCGCACACGACTTATAGCAAAAAGAAAAAAAAATATATTTAAATATATGTGCATTTATTTATATATGTATATATATTTACGTGTGTGTGTGTGTGTGTATAAAACTTTCTTGATATTTGTGATAACTTCCTACCACCCCCGACCATGGTTCCAACTCCTGGGATAAACTTTCCTCTCTCTTCAGCCTCCTTTATCACTTTACTTCTAAGTTTCACGGAGCCCATTTCTGTTCCTGGTATATTGTGGTCTCTTTTGTCTCTGTCTGCAATAATTTTCACCCCAGTCCCATATGGTTATTATACCTCAAGACTCGGCTTCTCAGGGAAACCATCCATGCTGAATACCTCTATATGTCCAGGATCAACTCTATTGAGTTGTTGGAAAAGTCATGATGTATATTTTTCTGTTTTCCTTTTAAACTTTGTTTCTTAGAGATTTTGCTATAGGATGTGTGCACTTACTGGAGAGACAGACAGAAAACAAGAAATCATCCCGCCAGGGGAATGGAATGGCCCTGCCACAATCCCTTCTCCTCTGGTTCTTGTGCCTGACAGGAGTTTTAAGCCGCCTGGTCTGTGACTCAAATCACGATTGACTATGTGGTAATCTGGCAACGTAACCATTAGGGCATCTAATGGTCCTGTATTTGTTTCTGTTTTTCTATGCAAAAATGTGTCATGACTTTTCCTATAACCCAATAGAGTTCTTGAGATTTTTCTATCTCTAGTCTGGTTCCTGGAAGGATGTTGACCTTAAAATACACTTGTTCTTTTTCTATTGCTATCCCTGATTTTACTTTTCTCTCTTCTTTTTTCTTTCTATAATTTCAAAAAAAGTTACAGAAACAATATCTTCTCAGAGTTCATGCAATTTAAAGTCATTTTGATCTGAGATGTGATGGTTCAAGGGAAGTATGTTCTTTACTGTGGCTTTTATTAAGGAAAAGATTAGGTTGTTGAGACACTATATAGTTCTAAGTTTCTTTTAATGGGGTTGGAAAATAGTTGACTCATTCCTTAATAGCAATCATTGATGCTGATTGGCTTGACTTGACTCAGGGCTCAGAGCCTGATTTCCTTCAGTGTAGATGTCTCTCAGGGAGGCGCTAAGCCAAACTGATTTCCACATTATGTGTTAGGGAGGACCTATTCTGGTACAGAGGAAGCTACAGTCCTGGGCATCAGCAAGCCTGGTTACTGGTCTCTATTTGATCAACAATTAGCCGTGGGTCTGGAAAGTTTTCTCATCAGCAAAGCAAGTGGTTCAGACTGAATAGTTACTGAGCTCCCCATTAATTCTGACATTCTATAATTTTAAATATGACTCTATTAGGGTTTATTAAAATATTTAACATGGTATGGGGAAAAGAATCGATTTTCTAAGAATTCAGTTTACTATGCATAATTATTCATTCATTTCATAAATGGTACCACATCTACCCTTGGGCAAAATAATGTCACATTAACCAGTAAAACCAAATTTACCAGCTAATGACAGCCATTTTTCCATGTTAGAACTTCATTCTCTTGCAAAGTCCATCCATTTATTCCTGGGATGGGCTGAGGGGCATCTTCTCTGAGCCCAAGATCTGTGAGTTCATGATCTGCCTGGATCATTCCTGGCCCCCAAGCCCAAGATTCCCCAGCATTCCTGCCCTTGTTTCTATAAACTTTCCTCTCTCTTCAGCCTCCTTTATCACTTTACTTCTAAGTTTCACGGAGCCCATTTCTGTTCCTGGTATATTGTGGTCTCTTTTGTCTCTGTCTGCAATAATTTTCACCCCAGTCCCATATGGTTATTATACCTCAAGACTCGGCTTCTCAGGGAAACCATCCATGCTGAATACCTCTATATGTCCAGGATCAACTCTATTGAGTTGTTGGAAAAGTCATGATGTATATTTTTCTGTTTTCCTTTTAAACTTTGTTTCTTAGAGATTTTGCTATAGGATGTGTGCACTTACTGGAGAGACAGACAGAAAACAAGAAATCATCCTGCCAGGGGAATGGAATGGCCCTGCCACAATCCCTTCTCCTCTGGTTCTTGTGCCTGACAGGAGTTTTAAGCCGCCTGGTCTGTGACTCAAATCACGATTGACTATGTGGTAATCTGGCAACGTAACCATTAGGGCATCTAATGGTCCTGTATTTGTTTCTGTTTTTCTATGCAAAAATGTGTCATGACTTTTCCTATAACCCAATAGAGTTCTTGAGATTTTTCTATCTCTAGTCTGGTTCCTGGAAGGATGTTGACCTTAAAATACACTTGTTCTTTTTCTATTGCTATCCCTGATTTTACTTTTCTCTCTTCTTTTTTCTTTCTATAATTTCAAAAAAAGTTACAGAAACAATATCTTCTCAGAGTTCATGCAATTTAAAGTCATTTTGATCTGAGATGTGATGGTTCAAGGGAAGTATGTTCTTTACTGTGGCTTTTATTAAGGAAAAGATTAGGTTGTTGAGACACTATATAGTTCTAAGTTTCTTTTAATGGGGTTGGAAAATAGTTGACTCATTCCTTAATAGCAATCATTGATGCTGATTGGCTTGACTTGACTCAGGGCTCAGAGCCTGATTTCCTTCAGTGTAGATGTCTCTCAGGGAGGCGCTAAGCCAAACTGATTTCCACATTATGTGTTAGGGAGGACCTATTCTGGTACAGAGGAAGCTACAGTCCTGGGCATCAGCAAGCCTGGTTACTGGTCTCTATTTGATCAACAATTAGCCGTGGGTCTGGAAAGTTTTCTCATCAGCAAAGCAAGTGGTTCAGACTGAATAGTTACTGAGCTCCCCATTAATTCTGACATTCTATAATTTTAAATATGACTCTATTAGGGTTTATTAAAATATTTAACATGGTATGGGGAAAAGAATCGATTTTCTAAGAATTCAGTTTACTATGCATAATTATTCATTCATTTCATAAATGGTACCACATCTACCCTTGGGCAAAATAATGTCACATTAACCAGTAAAACCAAATTTACCAGCTAATGACAGCCATTTTTCCATGTTAGAACTTCATTCTCTTGCAAAGTCCATCCATTTATTCCTGGGATGGGCTGAGGGGCATCTTCTCTGAGCCCAAGATCTGTGAGTTCATGATCTGCCTGGATCATTCCTGGCCCCCAAGCCCAAGATTCCCCATCATTCCTGCCCTTGTTTCTATCAAGATGGAAATTTTTTTCTACAGGTGACTTTATCTCTCCTGAGCTGAAGCCTGAGGTATCAAGATGTCAGAACCTCCATTGAAAGCCAAGTACTGCAGTAGTCGTCATATCTTAGGCCTCCAGAATCCAGCAGCTTTCTGATCTTTCCCATGCCAATGTCCTTATCCCTACTGGGGGGCTGAAGGCTAACTGATGCTCTAAAATAAGATGATATACTTTGTGGAAACAAGCCAAGACAAATTAGGTCTGACTTATCACAAAATTTCATTTATATACTGGAAACTTGGTTTGAGCCTGGTTCTATTCAATGACTAGAAGTAAGACATGGATTCCAATTGTGAACATGATTTAAGTGTTTGTTTGTTTGTTTGTTTTCCCCAAGAAGATTCCCAGCCCCTGTATAGATTAATGATTGTAGAATAGATAATGGAGTTTAAAATATGAGTGCGGTGAGGTTCTCTTAGCTTCATCTGCCAGATCTATGAAATTTCAGTTTGGCTCATCAGGACTCTTAGTATAAATTAATTGGGCCAATGTTTTGAAAGTATTTTCATAATTGTATCTATTTATGCCAGGAACTCAAAGTACAGTAGGGTAAACTAGGGTATAAAAAATATGGCTACTTCTCTCTACAATTTGCACTCAGTTACATAAAATATACAAAGAATCATAATAAAAGACAGAGTGATAAATGTCAAAATAAAAATTAAAACGATGAACATCTATTTAGGGAATTATTTTTCAGAGGCTGAGTGGAAAGGGAGTTCAGAGGAGGCCCTCTAGTGCAGCTGGTCTTAGAAAGACGGGATGAACTTGGAATGGGAAAATGTACATAAGGAACAGAGAGGAGTCCCAAGTCCTTCAGTTTCCCAAGTACATTAGTTAATAAGCACACCTGAATGAAGGCTGCCAGTACTATGGGTGAAGAATGTAAAGGGTGGGTAGAGAATGGTTCAGTTTGGCTGAACTGGCATAAAAATAACAGTAAGAGATCAACAAGAAATTTATACGTACCAGATTGGGTTCTTAATCAGCAGTAAAAAATGATGATGCCAGGCCAGCTGGTGGTGCAATGGTTAAGGTGGCTGGATCTCACATGGCTGACAGCACGAGTCAAGTCCCAGACCCAGCCACCTGTGCAGCGTACCATGTCTGCGTGCGTATGTGTCCAAAATCCCACAAGGAGGGAGAAATGCAGGAGAAGGGATTGCTGTGTGACCACCTTGCATGAGGTTGGGGAGGGAGAGTGAGGGAGTGAAACAGCACTCTCCCATCCCACAGCCCCCACTCTGTCTCTCTGTGGTGAGTGCACTTGCCCTCTGGCAAATAAAAAAATTATGCCTTTATTAATAATGGAAAAATTATGATTAAAATGGAAAAGTAAGAAAGTATAGTAGTAATTTAAATTTTGTTTCATCACATCAATCACATTTAACTGCATTTTGATACTTAGTTTTTCTGGAATATTCATATATATGGAACCCTTGAAAAAATACTTAGTATATGTTGGACTTTTATTGTTTTACTATTTCTGAATCTTGCTGGGTTTTCCCTCCCTAAAATTCACATATGTGGTATTGAACATCCTCTTGGGACTCTAAACGAAAGAGCTCTCTAAGTGGATCGTGGCATCGTGACCCATGCTGAGGGAGAGGCCAGGAGAGGAGAGGCATAATTGCGGTGGTCTGGGAGACATGGGCTGTCTCTTGTGGGAGGGCCAGGGCTATCACTTAGAGGTGGCATCTCTCCAGAAGTGCAATGACATCATAACTCCAAGTACATTTTTCCAAAGCCATTTGGGAACATAAAGATTTACTTTAACCTATGATTCCGGTGCTGCCTTCCATATCGGTATTTTGTTCCTTTGGCATTCCCATAGTTGGTTGTTAACCTCTGTGATATGATCTACAGAGATTTTTTTTTTTTTGAGAGGTTTTTGCTATAGGGTGTGTGCACTTGCCAGGAAGACAGAGAGAGACAGAGAGACAGAAAGCAAGCAATCACCCTCTGGGGGGATGACCACGCTGCAATCCCTTCTTCTCCTTTCTCCTCTCCGGATCTTGGGAATGCACGCACATGCGTCTGACGTGAGCTTAAGCTGCCGGGTCCAGGACTGGAGCCGCGATCCACTACGTGGGAGTCCAGTGACATAGCCATTATGCTAACTGCTGTTCACTTCTACAGAGATTTTTGACCCCATTAAAAACAATGACAGAAGAACGTTCAGTAGCTACTCCTTTCAGTAGCTACACTGAAAGACTCTTCTGATTATATAATAATACATTCATCAAATAGTGCTTATAATCACCTTGGAATAGTTAAGTTAAAATCATTACACATACAAAGGATTTGTAAAAGCTTTATGGAAAATGTATGTTGTGAAAAAACTACATATAGGTTTCAGAAATTTTTTCACACCCAAATGAACTTTTACTTTTCCATGAACTTTTTGAAGTCCCTTCAGGTGTGTTTACATATATATATATACTATATGAAGCTTTTGTATATAAAGTAGAACTGAAGGGGCCTGAGTTTTTCATCCCATCATTGGCATGTAGGCCTCCAATATCAATTGTCTTATGACTTATAAATGTGACATCAGAATCTTTTATATTTTGTTAGGAAATAGACCAGAACTCCAAGGAGATTTTTTTTCTGGCACCTGCTTCACTCAAGGGCAAGAAATAAGTCAAAAGCCTAAGAAGCCTTGCAGCAGAAAGATGGAATCTGCTCCTATGCCCGCAAGGCTGCCCAGCAGCCAAGAGTAATTCTAAACCCCTGTATGTGGAAGCTGCGAACATCAGTCCAAAGAAACTTGTAGTTGCTATTTCAGGGTGTTTCATTCCAAGAATGTGGTTTCGGTCCATATGTGGTTTCTTTTAAATGTGCAATGCTTTACTGCTTAGGTTTGGTAGAAGGAAAAAGAAAAGATGGATGGATACATGTAATTAAAATAAAACTAGGGTCATGGAGACTGTTTATAGAACAGTAAAATGTGTTTACAGTAATAAAAAATAAATCTGAAAATCGCAGCCCCCAAGGGAGAAACCATTTATTTTTCTTCCATATAATGTGCCCAGTGCTGACACTCCATCAAACTTGGTGATGGGGCCTGCAGAGGCAGAGGCAAGCTGCATTTACAGCATCAAGGCTTATTGCTTTGTTCTCAGCTGGTTTTCGGCTCATCCCACCTGTCAGGGATAACACGAATTCTCTCCATGGACTTTGGTAAAGAGGCTCAGTCTAGTCGTGTTCACTGACAAATTGAACCAACATCCCAAGAACCTTTCAGTGCTCAGTGGTATGAAACAGAGTTCAGTGGTTAGAAGCGTGGATCATATTTAACAAACTAGACAAAAGCTAATTGCTATTATCCGCACCTTCCCATTCCATCTTCTCATGCTTTGATCAACTTAATCCTGAAGCACTGAGAAGGAACTAGAAAGAATTTGAAAGATTGAAATAACCAATTAAAACAAGTCAAAGATAATGAAGTATTTTATTACTACAGTATCAGAGGGTGCATTTGTTTTCCCCAAATGCTTTTCATCCAAGAGTCCAAGCCAATAAAAGCCTATTCTTCTGGATAGTATTTGTTTCCATCATTAGCCAATTTTGTGGGGGTTATTTCTGCAGGGGTTGAGGAAGGCCACCCAAGCTTATTTGGTATTTTATATCATAAATTACACAGATCATCTTTCCTTCCTCTTCTCTTTATGACTTGCTAGTCCACATTGTTCAGAACCTTTTTGTTCCTATCTTAAGAATAAATTGTTACTTGCTTCTAAGGATGACCGGGTTTCCTGACCTTGGGGACCATTGGTCACTACTGTGTACCACTTTTTCCCAGCAGCAGGCTGCCCCTACAGCTCACCTCTTCTGCCTCTCCAGAGCTGGAGTCATCACCTCTGAACTTTAGCAAAGTCATGTAAACCTCTGATCACTGGGGACATTTGAGACACTCAAAGAGTTCCATCGTTATTTCCATATGCCTTCCCAGCCCCATAAGAATGCTTTCCCTTGAACTCTGAGAGATGAGTCAGAGATAGCGATAGCGAGAGCTGGAAAAACCGAGTCTCCCAAGAGATCTGGCAGTGGATATTTGCTTTCCAAGCAAGTTCTTCATGGAAAAAATTATTTCTCAAGACTACCAAATCTATTAATTATGCAAGACAACTTTGGATTGGCTATTGCTACCCAAATGTGTTAGTGTCTGTCAGCCAGCCAGTGTGTGACTTTTGGAAATATGCTTTGCACAGTCTGTTTTTCTCATTGGTCTTATTGACATATGCTGCAGCAACTCTGTGGCCTTCTCAGCTACAGCATGTGAAATATCAGTTAAACTTGGTGTCATGTCTTTTACTACATTCCTGTATGTCTGGCCCTATGTTGCTGAAGGGGAATGCGAACTTGGCCCATAGTCCCCTGCCTTTTTATGGACACTGTCTCCTCTCAGATTTTTCTATCTAAACCAAGTGCAGACCATAAGCAGAACAGCATAGTTAACTTGGCATCCAGCAAAGGCAAGTCTAACCTGCCACATATACGCATAGTTTTAACTGAGGTGCGTGAGAACTCACCCAGCCACCTCTGGAGTCTTTGAATCCTAGAAGATAAAGCTGTGTTCAGTTTCCTGATTCACTGTGTCTTTTATGTTCTTGTTCTTTGAGTTTCGATCATCTGTATGTGATACATAGTCATTTTCTACTGACAAAGAACTTCATTAACTGGTCTCTGATTGGATATACCTGTTTTAGCATTCAGGGCAGGTATTGTTTTAGACCTCAGATCATTATGTGGTACTTGATTTTACTCTTGGGGAGAACATTTATTTCCTCTTATGTTTGTAGAGGTTATTAATTAAAAAACACAGTGGGCCAGCAGGTGGCATGGTGGTTGAAGTGCTGGACTCTCACCTGGCCAATTATGGTTTAAATCCAGGACCTAGTGGCTTGAGACTCATTCTGGGCGTGTGTGCACACATGCTCAAAATCCCAGGAGGAGAGTAGAGGGCAAAGGATTGGGGCATGGCCATCGCCACCCCTTAAGGGTTATTTCTCATTTTCTTTCTAATTCTCTCTCTCTCTCTTACTTTCCCTCCAGAGAGTATAGACACCCTACAGCAAAAACTTAAAACTAACAAACTCCTCCCCGCTACATATATTATGATTTTTATATTTTACGAATAGGTTTGTCAGTTGTGCACAGGATTAGAAAGGAAACAGGTTTTTGTAGAGGTGAGTCTACATGTCCTCTGAGCATTTCAAGCTCAATAATGACCCAAACTGGGCCCCCTTCTGTGGTCCTCCCCTGTGACAGGCTCTGCAGTAGCTCTGGAATGTCTCATTAGTTACCATATCCCGTTCCCTGGTTCCACTTCCAAAATCCTCTCTTGAAGCAATCACTCTGCCCCACCTCGCTTTAATTCAGGCCCTCACCATCTCTTGCCCAGCTTATCTCCTCACTTCTTCTCCAGCTCATATCCTCCTTCTACTCTGCAGCTGGAATGAATCATTTTCCTGAAATGCCAGGCTGAGCCTATCACTGAAATGTGCAAATCCTTCCCTGGCATTTTACTGCCCTTAAGAAAAAGCCTTTGCTACTAGAATGACCTCGAAAGCCTTTTGTGAGCTAATTGTCTCCTCCTTCTGTTTTATTCTTACTATACTCTATTCCCAGCACTTTGTTTCAGAAATATCTAAGTAAATGTAATGTTCCAAATCCTTCATTTTTGTTTCTTGCTTTAGACTTTTTGAATATTCTGCTTGGACTGTTTCTCCCTTTTTGTGCTGAATCAACTTCTGGTTATTCTTTAAAACTCTGCCCAGGCATCTCTGCCTCTATAAAATTTTTTCTGTATGTTAAGTCTTCTTGCTTTATTGTATATGTTGGGTTTTCAGGAAAGTCATGATGCATTTTTACATAGGAAAACATACAAAAATATCTCATGACTTTCCTGATCACCTTATTGTTATATATTATAAATAAATGTTAGTCCTTTCTTTAGATTTAAAAATCTAATTCTTTAGGTTAAAAAAAAGTACTTGCTATGGTTTATAGTAGTCATTAAATGTGTGTTAAGTTGAATATAGTAGGGAATTTTTATGGAATTGCCATCACAGAGAAAGTACCTGGAAACTAAATCCTAAAATGTCATCTGGAAGATAATATTACTTGGACTTGGAAGCTGAATATGCAGCCTCAAATTGAGGGACAGATTATCTCCTGGATCTTACCAAGCAATGTACTGGGTGTGCATGGATTTATAAAAATATTTGTGAATAGCTGCTTATGATGTGCTCATTGATAATACAAAGAGAACATCCTATGTGCAATAATTAACATGCTAACTGATTAATGATTTCTCTTTTGTTTCTTATAAAACTTGGTCTCGATTTGTGGTCATGTCACTAATAATCACATCCACATTTTCATTAATGTTTGATTGCCAGAGGATGTGTACATTGCCAGAAGTAGAGTAAAAGGGGGAGAAAGTGCCCCAGGTAGGGAATTAGGTAAAGGTCATGCCACAATCCTTTCTCCTCCATCTTTAAATGCCATCGAGATTTTGGGCACCCATGCACACGTGCCTAGAGTGTTTTTCAGCCACCTGAGACCAGAATTTGAACTGCAGTCAGTTATGTGGGATCCGGCTCCCTTAAGCACTGGGCTACTGGACCTGTACAACTCATAATTTTTCTCTAATTCTCTGCCTTTGGTTCTACTTTCAAAAGCAGTTATGTTGGCTGTTCCTTGTTTGTGGCCTTTTAAACATTCATATAATGTTCAAATATTTATTTACTTCCTATCTATAGATATTCATCAGTCACAATTTTATAGCTGGATTAAATTGTTAAAAAAATCATCTGATTCCTTTTTTTGTTTTGTTTTGTTTTTGTTTTTAATAACAGAGAAAACTGAGAAGCAGAGAAACATTTTGTGAAATCTCATGCAGCTGGTTCATGGCCAAGCCAAGCTCAGCTGGTCTTCTGACATTCCAAACCTAGTGCCCTTTCTGCTGCTCATGTAGCCCGTCTTCACTGGACCTCTGCCTCCTTCTAAGCCTCTTTCAGAGAAATCAATTCACTTCCCCAGATTAGGATCTGTTCTAGCTTTCTCTGTGTCCCAGACAGAGTACTGGGAGAAAAATGTTGGTCTCTGTTCCTACTGAAATTTCTATTTCTATTTTAGATTTCATCTTTCATATTTCTTCTATAGAATTTGAAATGCTACTTTTATTTTTAAATGCCTGTGACTTGGATAATGTTTTTTTGTTTCCCTTTATTTGATTTTGTGGTTTTTCTATATTCTTACTGAGTTTATTTTATGTTTATTTAGACCATTTCTTTTTTACTTGTGGGCTCAAAATATATGATTCATCTCATTTTTCTTCTCTATTTTCTTTGATAGAAAATCATCCTAAATTTTAGTTAGCACATTCCATTTCTTTATAAGATATTATGGTTAACTTTGAGCATCAATAGTTTTTACTTAAAAATAAGAACTGCTTTCACAGAATTTTTGAATATCAAGGTCAGTACACTCATGATCCAAGCTAATTTCCCTCATCTGTATTATGGCTTTGCTTGAAGACATGGAACATTAGAGAATGCAGTATTTCCCATGAAATGCTAACTGCCTCTGGACACACTGCCTTTTAGAATCTTCTTTTCATCCAGTTGAATCAATCTTGCTTAGTAATCTAATTCTGACCTCAGAGCCATAAAAAACAACTCTAGTTTTACTTTCGGCCAGCTGATCTTGTATTTGAAGGCAACTTTCATTTCCCCCTATGACTGTTCTTCCTCAGGCTAAGCATTCCCATTTCCTTCAAACCAAGCTCCAATATTTTGGTTTGAAGTTCCCTCTGCATCCTGATTGCTTTCCCTGTACATGTCTGTCAAAGACCCAGGTATATTCTGTGTAGAGAGGCAGAACTCTCTCTCCTTGTTCCTGATCTACACAGTCATGACTGTTAATTCACACTGGGATTTTTGTTATAGATTGAATAGTGTCTTCCCAAAAAGATACATTGAACTCCTAACCCTGTGTACCTCAGAATGTGACCTTTTTTGTAAACTAACAAATAATCAAGTAAAATGAGGTCACTAAGGTGAGTGCTCTTTCCAATAGGGCTGTTGTCCTTAGGAAAAGAGGAAATTAGGACATGAGAACAGATACACACATGGGAACATGGTGTGAACACATAGGGAGAAGACAGCCATGTGCTACTAAATTCATCTAGGAATTCCAAGGATCATCAGAAGCCATCACTGGAAGCTAGATGAAGCAAGGAAGCCTTCTCCTCTGGGGCTGTCAGAAATGGAATGACCCTGCCTACACATTGAGTTTGGACTTCTGGCCTCTAGAACTGTGAGACATTAGCTATCTGTTGTTTTAAGTCAGTTTTGTGTACTTTGTTATAGCAATGCAAAGAACTGAATATAATGTCCTTTCACCAAAGTCTCTCTTTTTTTTTTTAATTCACCATTCTGTAATCTTTCTTTCTCCTTTCTCATCATAATGCTCCAATTCTTCCAAACCATGTGAAAGGCTTGATTTATTTCTTTTAAGTTTCATTTTTGTTTGACTTGGCTTACTACTTAAGCCAACCAAGATCTTTTAGTCCTCTTTCCATCACATGGGTATTTGCTATCTATCTCAGCATAGGCACTCTCAGAGTCGAGAATTCCTCATGCAGAACACAGGCAAAACACTGAATGGGATAGAATCGGTACTCTTGGAATTCCCTTAAGGTTGAAACTCATTTTTTTTTTTTAACCACAATTATTCAGTCCATTTTATTTATTTATTTATTTGTTTGTTTTAAAGAGACATTTTTACTATAGGGTACATGTGCTTACCCGAGAGAAAGAGAAACAGAAAGCGAGCAATCACCCCCCACCCCCCAGGAGGATGGCCACGCCACAATCTCTTCTTCTCCATTCTCTTATTGGGATCTTGGGCACGCACGCATATGAACCCAGTGTGAGGTTTAGGCCTCTGGGTCTGGGACTGAAACCGTGGTCGACTATGTGGGAGTGCAGTGATGTAACTATTATGCCATCTGCTGGTCCCCAGCCTATTTTAAATCCAGCTAATCCCTTTGATTTGATTTGTAATTTTGTGTCTTGAATACAAGATAAAATTATAAAAGACTTCTTGCTGCCATCATGACATATCATCTTTATATCAATCTTTCTTGCCTGTTGAATTACTCTATAATTAGTTTAATCTGGGGTGATTTATTTCTTATTATTTATGTTTTCTTTTCTTGTATTACAAACAAAGTTTTTAATAATTCACTCAAGAATCTTGCCCAAAATACATATTCAGTCTTTTGGTTTATAATTCAAAGACTCTATCCATCCTTTGAGGAAATGTGGACAACAATAGCCCATCTTCTGTTTTCTCTGACTTCTCAAAGATTCATTTCAGAGAACTCTCCCTTCTCTCAGAAATGTTCATATAAACTTTGTCCAGAACATGGGATTTAGGTGTTTATAGAGCCACTCTTACAATCTTTATAGTTATCTTGTACTTTACAGAGAGGATGAAAACATAAATATAAACTGAAGTCATGCATATATAAACATCTGATAAAACATCCTGTAGTTGTTACCTTCTGAAATAATAAAAGCATTTCTTATACTTCATTTTGTAGGTAGGTAGCTACTATTGTCTTTTTTTTGCTTAAAGTTTTACTGGACATACGGGTTAGTCAGAGAATACTTGTTTAAGCATTTTTTTTTATTTTGCTAGAGGGCATGCATGCTTACCTGGGAGAGACAGAGAGGGGAGAGAAAGAGAGACAAAGAGAAAAAGAGAGAGAGAGAGAGACAGAGAAAGAGAGATGAGACAGCACCTCCCATCCCCCATGGGAAATGGTCATACAGCAATCTCTTCTCCTCTCCCTCCTGTCAAGATTTTGGACACATGTGTATTCACCATGTGTCTGAAACTACTGGGTCTAGGAGTTAAACAGTAGGTAGCCATGTTGGACCCAGCTGCCTTAACCATCAGGCCATAGAACCAGCCCCACTGGAATTTTTTTTTTTGGTTATAATTTCTATTGCCAAGAAATAAAGGTTTGTGTTCAGTTGATAACATCTTACGTTGTCTTGAAATAGCTTATCTAGTGTGACTAGATAATTTTGGAATATGGTAAGATATAAGTCAATACTAACATGTGAGTTATTGTATGCATTGTTTGTAAGATTGTGTACCACACTAGAGAAAATAAGTTCCATGTATAATATGACAAGTTCTCCAAAAGTCAGCTAATTCAGAAGCATCACATAAAATTTGAGTTGACCTAGAAAATCAAGTTAAAAATCACTGGACCCAGAAGTAGATTATCTTTGTCATATTTTGGCAATTATAGTCTAGGCCTGCCTGTTTCCTAAATTAGGACCTGAGAGTGGATACATTTAAGACCTGATACCAGGCCTTCCACACTGATGACAGCCTGCATGGTAGTGGAACTGCAAGGAGCAGCGGAAAGGGTGGGTGAGAAGTGGCAGTCCTCAGATATTCTTCAGGCAAATAGTTGGCCTTGGTGCCAGGAGCCCAGGACAGGTCATGCACCAATTCAATTAAACAAATATGTATTAGGTAGCTACCATGTGCCAGAAGTTGTGCTAAGTGTCAGTAATCCAGGTAGGTAATACATAACTAATTACTGGGCTGGATTTAGGGTCATATCTTCACTCCCTTTGAAGTAATCTTGGAAAGATAAAAGGCAGAAGCACAGGCTTTTCAGGGAAGATAGGATCCTAGCCAGTGACATCAGAATCAATATTATTGAAATAGTCACATAGAGAGACCTCAGGATAGGGAGCTCAGGGGCAGAGCAGTATTATCTGAATGAGGTCTCTGTCAAGTGTACAGAGGTGTGACTTAAACGGCATGATGGGTATTCAGATGTGTGAAGGTGTGGTAAAGTAGAAGGGCTGAGGAGATGAGGGAGGTTGTTTTTGTACCCATTGATCTGGGAACTGGGGTAAGATTGAGCCTGTGGTGGTTTTTCCTAAGTCTCGATTGATTATTTGTGTTATTCCCCTTACATCTATTAGTCTCAAATTGTGGTCTAGATGACTGAACGCTAACCATGAGAGTTGTATACTCCATCAGTCTTTCTGGGGAGACCCCAGAATCAGAGGAAATGACATTTGTCCTTCACAAAATTCCAGAAGATGTCAATTTGGGAAATGCAGGCAGTAAATGAAACCCTGAATTTCTCCACTGAGTTCCTGATCTTATGGCTATAGTTTTTCCTAGACCTCTTTCCTATTAACCAGGACCCCTTCTGGCCTGGGCAAGACTTAGAACATTGGTATAACTTCAGACTGTTTTTAAATTTCTCTTTAATTATCACTAATTTGGCTAAAGGATTTTACTTTTTAATCAGAGTAAATAGTCACTGAGTTGTCCCTTTATGTAGAATGGGTCAGCAGTTTAATAACTAACACTGTTTTCCTCTAAAGAATTATTTGAGAACATACTTGGCAGGCAGAAATATATTTTATCTGGTAATGTACTTGAGATTGCTCTAGTAGTTATCACACATATTTCTCAAAGATCTGGTGAGATAGGGTTATTTTTGAACACATCCTTGGTAATGATAGTAAATTGTGCCATTTTTCTTATCAATTTCACTAACAGAATTCTGGATTAATCTGATGTTGCTGTTGAAAACAGACTTCACATTCTCTTAAGAATGAAACTTTATGGACACTTTATTGATGACCTTTTATGATTTTGTTCTAGTTAATATATAATCAACATGCTTTTAAAATCTTCCTGTAAAGTAAATGATAGATTGAAAATTGTCCACTGCACCTTATTTTGTACTATAAATGAAATGTGTAGAGTTTCTATCCTTGGTAAAGGTGAACACTCATGAAAATAATCTTACTTACAACAAAATTATTGGTTTTAAACAAAAGTATTGAAAATCTTATTAACCTTCTTCAACCTTTTTCAACCTTTTCCTCCCTTTTATCTTTGCCCCTTCCCTTTCTTTCTTCGATGCATCAACAGCGATTTATTGAGGGTCAACTATGTGATTTGGATGGGCACTGTATCCTGCTCTCAAAGGACTTACACTCACAGGGGAGAGACGGCTACATAGCAACCAATTATGAAAATTCATTTATGAGAATTTCTAACTCTTACTTATTGGTATCAGGGTTTCTCTCATTAATAACCTGAAGTCCTTCATTCTGTGACCTTTGCCCCTTGTCTAACAAATCCCTGAACTGCTGAAGTCACAAACCCAACTGATTGAACCTACTGAAATTCAACAAGTTTTCTGTCATCACCTGGGGCCCTGAGGGCCAATACTACTACATTATGTCTCTTAAAATGTATTTCTAAGGCAACTCTTCTGAACCATTTCCACTCTTATTAAATAAATCACAAGGGTCAACTCTGCATGATATCCCATTATTTTCTTTCATGAGTGGTCAAGGCCAAAAAAATTCTTCAGCTCAGAATTCTCCATATCCAGCTCAAGATGAATACACCAGAGAATCTACTGATTCTTATGTGACAACATGTATCCTTTCTTCCTCTTCTAAAATAAGAAATATCATTTTTCCTTTTGGAGGACTTGCCCATTGCAGTCCATGTTTTCTGATCTTTGGTTGAATACTTTATAAACAATGCTTACTTGTTCTCTCTCTTTCTTTCTCTCTCATCTTTGAATTATCCTTTTGTCCCAATTTACACAGCAGTTTATGACTCCTTCTCACTTAAAAATAAAGGGCTAAAGTGAGAAATAGCAATATCTCGACCATCACTAATATAAAAACAAAGCCCCCTGTTAACTTGTACTTTTAGTTTCTTTCACTGTTTCCTTTTAGTCTGCATTGTTTTTAATTCCTTATAATCACATTTTACCCTCATGTGTATATACCCTTATATTTAACAATACTGTCTTTTGAAGGTAACATTGAGTGACATTGACTCATTTATTAATCTGTTTACTTATCTAAGAAACAATTATTTGGTTACTTTCACATGTCAGGCACTATGGACCCCAGTCTGTGACTTTGGGAAACATTTGCACTGCAGGATGACTATTAGAACTCATGTAGTATGTACAAGATATGGTGCTTCCCAAATACCTCAGCCTTCCTATTCATTTCTACAGAAATAGATGGTTTTTAATACTTTGCTGTTGAAACTCTGCCTTATAGATCTCATGGAACTGCACGGTCTAGGTTTGTCCTAACTGCTTAGCACTATTTCTCTCTATCTCCTTTACTGGCTGTTGGACTTTTCAACTATTTTTTGCCTTTTGAAAATAGACATTACTTATACTTCTGTCTGTGGTCCTTTTGATACATTGCTGGGCATGGATCTGCCAACTACGGCAGAAAGACAAAGACTGAGAAGCATTAGGATCCTATACTCTTGCTGACCACCAGGCCTGGAGGGACAAACTCAGCAATAAGTCATGGGAAAAGTTCAACCAGGCAGACAGCACATCTACCAAACTCTTGGTATCAAAATCAACGCTAATTCTAATGATTCAAAATCAATGCTAATTTTTACCACTAAATTAATTTTTTAAAAGAATTATTTATTTATTTATTTAATTGTATTTATTATTATTATTATTATTATTTTATTTTATTTTATTTTTTAATTTGACCGAACAGAGAAAGAGAGAAAGAGAAAGGGAAAGTGAGAAAGCAACCCACTAAGTCTGGAACTCAAATTGTGGTTGGTCATGTGGGAATCCAGGGCTTTTAACCACCATGCCACCTGCTGGCCCCACTAAATTTCTTAATAATGTTGCCTTAAAACTCTTTGCACATGTAAACTTCAGTAATAATCTGTATAAGGGGGCAGATGGCGGGCCAGTGATAAAATATGATGCTCTGTGAGGCTGAGCCATATGGGAAGGTTCCAGGTTCACCTCCAGAGATCTCCCTGAACACAGTTGGCATGTGTGTATCCATAATTTGGGGCTGGTCAAAGATGTGGGTGGATCAGTGTTAGAACCCTGTTGGAGTGCTGTCTCTCTGTCTCTTTCTTTCTGTCTCTCTTATTCATGGGATAAATAAACTTTTAAAAAATCTGTTTAAGCAGCATATTATCCATTTAAAATTGGGTTTTCAAGCTAGAATCCATCTTAAAGGCCTAGTCCATGGAGTACAAGTCGGCAGTCCAAGTGCGAGTTTAGCTCTCAGATTTCTTTTCTTTGACCTTCCTAGTGTTATAAAATGTATAAATTCAAATACCTTCAGGCAGGCACATGTTCTCTAGTTCTCATAACAACCTCAACATCTACTGCCTTATACTCAGCCTACTTCATTTGTGAAGTTTAATTACTGCCTTGTTCCTAAAGACATTCAAGTTCATGACATTTATTCTAGTCAGTGTACTAAGCAATTAAGGAAGTACTTACCCTGAGGTATATTAACAAAACCGAGTGTTGTTAACAATAGAGATCTTATATTACAAAACAGATTGTTTATGACCACTTCTTTGAGATGGATTTTCTACCTGTTGGTATTGATTCTACCTATAGTTACACAGACTTAGTCCAGTTTCCTGTTTTCCTTGGATTTCTTGGGTAATTTTAATAATCAAACACCCTAATTATTTTCTTTTCTGTTCAAAACATTCCCTGCTCAGTTAATTTTTTTCATTTTATACTGTTACCAAACATTTGGAGCTTTTCAACTTTCTTATAATATGGTGGAAATAGTGATAACACTATAGGTATGGTCTGATCAATGTCAAGTATCATAGACCTATTCTTTCCTTTTTTTACATTATATTTTATGAACACAAGATCACATTCACTCTTTGACAGCTTACACAACTTTTTTTTTTTTTTTTTGGCTCACATTGTACTTGCTTCAAGTAAAACTTTAATTTCTTTTTGGTTCAAGGTCTTTTATTATATGAATGCTGTTACTATAGTTTTCCTCAAGTTTGTAGTTTTAGTTTATTTCTTGAGTACCTGCTGTGTCCACTATGCAATAGTAGTGGTTAGAAAGAACAATACAACACATGGAGGAGCTCAGTGTCATGAGAGAAATAGACTGACATATATATTTGGTCTGGAGTCAGAAATGCAAGGGGAGAATCTATCAGGCAGACTTCCACACATTAAAGAGGGGCAAGTAGTTACCAATGTGTAAAGGACTTTAAGTAGAAATGGTCAGTTCCTGAATAAGTTTTGGGCCAAAGATAGATTTTAGTATAAAAGACTGGGAGCAGAGTGGATTTGTTATTTTGTAACCACTTAATCATTGTGTCTTTTCTTGTTCTTGAGCATGAACCTTTCGCCCTTTGATACAGCCATGTTTAGACTGCCAATCAGCATGTGCTTTTCCTGTCTTCTCTACCCATGCAGTTGGCATGTGTCCCAGCCAGACCAGTGTGATGTTAACTTTCTGGAATTCCAGTTTGACTAAAGAGTTGAAACAATTTTTAGCTTCTTCATTCCAGTGGTTGAGTCCTAATGAGTCTGCTCTTGATCCCTACCAGTTTGGTGCTGCAATCCATCTAGGCTTCTCTATTTTTATGCCCATGGTTCAGCTTTCCCTTCAATTATGTGAATTACCTCATATCCTTACCACAGTTTCCTTTTCAGCTTAAGTTGTCAAAGTCAGTTTCATTGCTTATAACCATATAATACATTTATATAACTTATTGATACAGGATTGTATTAGTTTAACTTACTGCTTAATGCCATCAAACTAGATGGGATAATCTTTTTTTTTTTTTTTAAGGAGATATTTTTGCTATAGGGCATGTGTGCTCACTGGAGAGACAGAGACAGACAGAAAATGAGAAATCCCCTCTCAGGGGGATGACTATGCCACAATCCTTTCTCTTCCATTCTCCTCTTGGGATTTTGGGCATGCATGCACATGCAGCTGGTGTGAGTTTTAAGCCACTGGGTCCAGGACTCAAACTATGGTAGACTATGTGGGAGTCTAGCAACGTAACCATTACACAACCTACTGGTTCCTAGATAGGACAATCTTAAGAACACAAATTGTGGAATCAGTTTCCTATGTCTAAATGCTTGTCTGGTTACTGATTACTTTAAGGAACTTAAGAAAAACACCATATTTCTTCGAGTTTCAATTTTTTAAATTTATAGAATGACGCTTTTTATTTAGAGATTTTTACTATATGGCATGCGTGGTCAATGGAGACACAGAGAGACAGAAAGTAAGAAATCACCCACCAGGTAGGATGACCATGCCAAAATCCCTCCTCCTTCATTGTCTTCTCAGAATTTAGGGCATGTATGCCCATGTACCTGGTCTGAGTTTTAAGCCTCTGGGTCTGGGACTCAAACTGCAGCTTATTACATGGGAGTCAGTGATGTAGCCATTATGCCATCTGCTGGTCCCTAGAGTGACATTTCTAATCATTGAACTATCTAATGTTCAGTTTTACACATAAAGGAAGAGAGTCATGTCAAACACTTAGCATAGTGTATGGCACATACAAAGCATTCAATACAGCCACTCCCCAAGTAACAATCTATTTAACAACTGCTTGGCCTTACTACTCCAGTATGGGAAATCCTTTTCCTCAGTCTGTGTGAGTCTCAGGAATCCCCTTTTCAATCTTTGTGTCATTCCTGCAATTAGTTAGTATTCACTACATGAAGCATTAGCAATCGTGTAAGATTACACATTTCGTCCATAAATTTGTACTTCATTGTGCACTTGTAGTAGTATTCAGAATAAATAATTATTATATTGGATTTATATTATTGTGTTATGGTGTGAGTTGTTGCTTTCTGGTGCTTATCTAATATATCTAATGCATGCTTTTGCATGGGTAGGATTATATTATTGCAGTGTGGTGTCACATATCTCTAGAAAAATACATACCATATGGTGCCGTGACACATCCCAAGACATCCTCTGCCTTTGAAATCCTTGCTTATCGACCAATTCACTTGATTACCTAGCCATAACAACAGATCTCTGTTGTTAAGTGAGGAGTATCTGCAAGTGATGCAGAGAGTAGAGATTCAACATCACAAGAACTAGTGAGAATATTAGTGAGAAAAGATCAGGATAAGAAGAGATAAAATAGGAGAGAATTTAGTCATGTAATCAGAAGGGTGAGTTCATTCTGGTCAAGACGGGGCAAATGGTACAGAGTAAGTAAGATAAAGAGTAAAGATGACAATTGTCAGCAACAACAACAACAACAAAAAAAACCCAAACAATACAATTAAAAAATAGTAAATGTATGTTTAACATCACTAATCATTAAGGAAACACAAAACTAAAATGAGATAGTACTTTATACCCATTAGGATGCCTATTATTCAAAAAAAAATCAGAAAATAGCTAATGTTGGTGAGAATGTAGAGAAATTAGAACTTGTCTGAATCATTGATCAGAGTGTAAAATGGGCAGTCTCTTTGGAAAACTGTTTGGGTGGTTTCTAAAATTTTATGTTTGCGTGTTGTATACATAGGGCCCAGTAAATGGTGTGGTAGTTAAGGTGCTAGATTCCCACATGGCAAACTCCAGTTCAAGATGCAGACCTGGTGGCGTGAAAATCATGCTGGAGAGTGTAAGCATGCATCCCCCAAATCTTGAGAGGATATTGGAAGAGAAAAGATTGCAGTATTGCCATCCCCCTGGAGGCTGATTTCTTATTTTCCCTCTATTTCTCTCTTTCTGGCAAGCACACATGCTCTATGGCAAAAACATTAAAAAAAAAAATTAAACATAGAATTACCAAGTGATCCACTCCCACATTTAGATATAATTTCCCCCAAACTGGCAACAGGAGCTCACACAGATACTGTACACCAGTGGTCACGGCAGCATTAGTAACAATAGTCAAAAGTAGAAATAACCCAAATATTCATCAGGAGATGAACGGCTAAACAAAATGTGGCATATACATATTATATTTAGCTTAAATTTAAAAAAAGTTTATTAATTTGTTATTATTATTTATCTTTGTTTTAATTTGGCCAGAGAGAGAAAGGGAAAGTGAGAAAGCAAGCCACTAGGTTCAAAATTTGAACAACAGCTGGCCATGTGGAATCCAGCACCCTAACATAATGCTGCCTGCCGGTCCTGAAGAAAGGAAATTTTGATGCATGTTACATGAATGAGTCCTGAAGACATACTAAGTGACATAAGTGGAACAAAAAAGAAAAATACTGTATGATTTCACTAGTAGGATGTACCTAGAATAATCAAATTTAAAGGACAGAAAATAAAATATAGGTTACTAGGGGTCGAAGGGTGAGGGGATTAGAGTTATTATAGTGACTAAGAGGTTTTGCTCATAATAATAAATTAGTTCTGGAAATGGAGAATGGTTATGGTTACAGAACACTGTGAACATATTTAATGTCACAGAATTATACACTTAAAATTATTAAAATAGTGACTTTTATGTGTGTACTATCTCTATATATAGATACACAAACACACACATAAAATTTACTATGGATAAATATAAATTTACTATGGATACACACACACACACACATATATATGCTTTTTTACCACAATAAAAAATGAACATTGTGCGTTAAAATGTTATGGGCACCCTTTCCTAGTCAGTTTCAGGATGTGAGGGCTAGAATCACAAGTTTGTAGTGTGCCATAGGAAAATGGGGAGCAAGAAAGTAGAATCATCAAGATTAGATACCCCAGGGAACCAGCAGTTAGCGTAATGGCTATGTCGCTGGCTTCCCATGTAGTCGACCGCAGTTCATGTCCCGGACCCGGTGGCTTAAAACTCACGCCAGGCGCATGTGCGTGCATGCCCAAGATCCCGAGAGGAGAATGGAGGAGAAGGGATTGCGGCGTGACCATCCCCCCTGGGGGGTGATTTCTCGCTTTCTGTCTCTATGTCTCTCTCTGTCTGGCGAGCGCACGTGCCCTACAGTGAACATCTCTCCAAAAAAAAAAGATTAGATACCCCATACCCAAGAGGACTGGTTGTGAAAAATATAGGTAGAGTTATAGCTACAGGATAATACAGTGTCAAGACAAAGTTTTGATGGCTATATGGAAAGATTTGGGTATATTTATGTACTGAAGAGCACCCAGTAAAAAGAAAGCGGTTGCTTATCTATCAGAAAGAAGGAGTTGATAGAAAAGGTCTTGAAGAAATAAGTAGGAAAATGGAGGAAAGGAAATAAGGTTCAGTGGAAATGACTGTAACTCCATAGATTGGGCAGAAGGATGAGTAAGTTTATCTTAAAAGTGTTTATTTCCTCTCTGCAGAATCAGGGAAGGCCATTCATGAGAATGACTCTTGTGGGTCTGAGGAGGGTGCTTGAGGTTTGGAATAGCCACCGAGAGGGCTGGAGATGGCACCAGTCAAGAATAAGTAAAGGGCCAGGTGGTGGCACAGTAGTAATGCAACTGGCCCACGTGGAGAAAATCCTGGGACTTCCCCGCATGTCTAGTAAGTGACCTGGGCTAGCTGAGGCTGGGGGATAGGTTACTATGAACACTCTGTCGGGATGCCTGCCTCTTTTCTCGCTCTTGGAAGAAATAAATAAACCTAAAAAATATTAAGTAAAAGAAATGCTATTCATTGTGGTCATAATTACTAGTTATGGGATTATACTTTTTTTTTTTTCCATTTGTACTCAACAATCTGAAGGGAGAATGGAGAAGTAAGTTATTGGATTCATTCTATGTTTAGGGCTTTTACAGCAGGGCAGTAGAGTGCATAAAGAAGAAATTGAAATCCAGTTTTAATAAGATGGTAGTTTATGAATGGGTCTACTCCGGTTAGAGAAATAAGTGAAGAGGAAAACTGACTGGTCACTGGCTGTTTCCACTGATTAAGCCAGAGGAATTCTGTTATTTCCCATGAAACTGGTGTGGCAAGATCACAAGCCTTAGAAACCAGAAAGCCTGGGTTCTGGATTCAGCATTACCACTAACCGATTATATTGCTTTGAACAAGTAATTTCATGTCATCAGGCTTTAGTTTCCTGAAACTAGGATTAGATGATATCTGAGGTTCCTTCCAGCCCCGACATTCTGGAACTGTAGGTTAGGTGATTCATCTAATTAGTAATTTTCACATTCTGGAGTGGGAAATGCTTTTATGTAGACTTTTTTGGTTTCTTTAATGCTCGGAATGGTTTTTTGTTTCTCTAAAACATTTGGCCCCTTATACATTGTCAGAGAAAGATGTAACCCAGACATCAGCTAGTAAGAGACATTTCTCCACTTTTGCTCATCAGTGCTGGCTGTGTGAGTCACCTCAAGAAATCACAGCTGCCTTCATTAAGGCATAGCCCCTAAATCCTGCTTTTCTTCTTTCCTCGCCTTTCTTCGTCTAACTACTTTACAATGGTCTGTCCTTTAGCATGTTACTGACTAGATCAAAAGATGTTTATCAAGGATTTCATGAGATGCCTTTTTCCAACCTAGGACATTGGGAAAACAGAAAAGGATATGTGACAACTTTTTCACTCCGGGAAATGTATATACACCGGTTGGGAAGATAAAATCCAAGCACATGAAATCTTAATGAATAACCCAAAGTGACTTACAATGAAGTGCCAACCTGCAAATGTTCTGAGTTCAGTGATAACATATCATCTTAAATCTGTGGTTGAAATGGAATTGGAATTTTCCTTAGATACATTTTTTTTTTGAGAGATTTTTGCTATAGGGCATGTGCACTCGCCAGAAAGACACAGAGAGACAGAAAGCGAGAAATTACCCCCTGGGAGGATGGCCATGCTGCAATCCCTTCACCTCCTTTCTCTTCTTGGGATCTTGGGCATGCACGCACACGCGCCGGTCATGAGTTTAAGCCACCGAGACTCGAACCGCAGTCGACTACATGGGAGTCCAGCGACATAGCCATTATGCTAACTGCTGGTCCCAATATTTAGATACATTTTGTAGTGAAGGTGCTCTTGACTGTAAAATAGCAGAATCAGACCTGGCAGTGAGAAGGAATTCACTTTGGTGGTGTTAGTCATTTTCCTCTTTCTGGTGAATCATCAGTTCATTGACAGTTCTCTTTCTTGGTTCTGTGCATTTAATTGCTTCCTATATATCCATAACCCCTCATAGTTCATACTGGTATTTGGATCACTTTTGTTGTTTAAAAATAACTTGGAGTCCCCCTTTAGATTTGGAGGTAAGATTGCAAAGCCATCTCCTCATTGGCTATGCCAGATACTGTCCAGGATTTGCCATGTTACATTAAAATGTTAATTTGCCATGTTAAAAATGTTACATTTGGAGTCTTTATTGCACATCTGTTGTGTGTCTATAAGCACAGGTTTCAAAATACCATTTCCTGTACCCATAATTTCTCCCTGTGGCATATAAAAGCACATTTCAACAAGATAAAACTGTCTGACTGAGAAGGAAAGACAATGTTGTTCCATGGATGACAATGTGAAGCTGGGTCTGAGTAGAATTATACTTTTTGTGTAAGAGACAAATACTCACTGGAAAGTGATTGTAGATAAGTCCAGGACTAAGGAGAACATAAGGAATAAGACTTATTTTAGGTACTGAGATTTCTCAGAATAAATCAGATTAACAGCATACTTGACACTGGGGACTGTAAGGTTCAGAACCACAGTGCACCAAGATAACCATCATTTTTCTGCTTATTTTCTCACCAATTTGTAATTTTCTTTTTAAAAAATAATTAACTTTACTTATAATTATTTTAAAATTTTCTACAGGACACATGAGAGAGAGAGAGAAAGAGAGAGAGAGAGAGAAAAATCAACCCACCAGGTCCAGGACTTGAACCACAGTCAGCCATGTGGGAGTCCATCACCTTAACCACCACACCACTTGCTGGTCCCAGTGTGTAATTTTCTTAAAATGTAGAATGTTTCAGATGGAGAGTGACAGAGTGACACTCTCTACATAGTATGTTTTGGGATACCATGCCAGAATAGAAAATAATTTGAGACAGTTCCCATTCTTATGAGCTAGAAGCTGAAGTTACACACGTGTTTGAAAAATGACTTAATAAAGTTCATGAAAATAATTTCAAATCAGAAAAAATTAATAATAATGATAATGACTATGTATGGAGCACTTACTATGTTTCAGGCACTGTTTAAGTTCATAAGTACAAAGGAAGGGATAGAGTTAGCAGAGGAAAGTGAACTTGTGAGTCTGAATCTTCATAGCATTTGATTCTATCTTTCTCCCTTTTTACCTGGCCTTCAGACTTATTTATTCTTCTGATGCAAGAATAAGTCTTGCTCTCTTAGAGACTTCTTTAACATCTAGAACTACATTGTCCATCTAGCCAGCTAGATGCCATTAGTTGGCTATTTAAATAAAAATAAAATAAAATGATAATTTTAATTCCTTCAACACATTAGCTATATTTTAAATACTCAAGAGCTATGTGTGGCCAATGGCTATCATGTTGTACAGCATAGATTAGAACATTTCACAGACATAGAAAATTCTATTGGACAACATTGGCTAGACTCTATTTCTCTTTAAAATATAGGTTCTTTTGTAGTAGTCAGTGTACTTATATGTGTTGGGACCAGCAGATGGCATAATGGTTATATCTCTGGACTCCCACATAGTTGACTGCAGTTCAAGTCCTGGATCTGGCAGCTTAAAATTCACACTGAGCATGTTTGTGTGAGTGCCCAGAATCCCAAGAAGAGAATGAAGAAGGGACTGTGGTGTGGCTATCACCGCTGGGGAATGACTTCTCACTTTCTGTCTCTCTGGCGAGGGCATGCTCTCTGTAGCAAAACACTCTCTCTTAAAAAAAAATTACATGTGTAGTCCATCTCTTCCCATTGGATTTTATATCCCATAGACTAGGTATGTCTCCATATTCCTAACTAGGGTTTCCTGGTATACCTGTCATCCCAGCACAGTGCCTAGGATGTCTGGAGTCTGATGCATGGTCTTATTGACCATTGACCAATGTATAGGAAAGTATTTATTTATTTGGAGAGTTTTTTTGCTATAGGGCACATGCAGTCACCAGAAAGACAGAGAGAGACAGAAAGACAGAAAGTGAGAAATTACCCCCCAGGGGGATGGCCATGCTGCAATCCCTTTTCTTCCATTTCCCTCTTGAGATCTTGGGCATGTACGCACATGTGCCTGGTGTGAGTTTAAGCCACTGGGTCCAGGACTCAGACTGCGGTCAACTACATGGGAGTCCAGCAACATAGCCATTATGCCAACTGCTGGTCCCACATAAGAAAGTACTGTCTGGATAAATCAGAAAAAGTCTCTATTTTTATAGTGTCTTTCTTCTTTCAAATCGTGAAAGGACTTCCTCATCTCTTGGAGCTTGTGGTCTCTTTTCTCTTGCATCTCATTTAGTTTGGTCACTATAAATATTCTGAATTGTTTATCTGACATTTTCATGAGTTCCATTGTTGTCCGTGGATGATGAGGAATTGATGTCTTCCCTTGGGGTAGAAACATTTTGTTGGTTGCTCATATTTCTTGTGCCTCTGTGATGGTTTCTGGTCATCTGGTGATCTATATGTTCCCTCCTAAATTATTCAAGTTATCTCTGAGCATTCAAAGGCACACAGGGGTAGGCAATTGGTGATCTCTCTCTGTTACACCTCCTGTTGCTCACCAGTACCTTGTACTGTTGTCACTGGTCCTGGGTGATCCAATGTCTTCCCTGTTTATAGAGAACAGGTGCACCTGAATCTGAGTTGTTGAGCTTCAATTCAGGACTAAAGAGGAGATCGCCTGGTGTGTGCTATAGAACATAACCAAAATCCTGAGCGTTCAAAGGCAAGTTCGGGAGGGGGTGAGCCACAGTCCCAGCTTTTAAGCCCTCCAGCCCCAGGTGGTCTTCCATACAGCAAGGCCCTTCACTGGAATTGGTGGACCAGATGGGGCATAAAGGGGCTTAAGATCGTCTCAAAGTCCCAAGAAACCAATCTGAGTCTAAAGGTGAGTCAAGTCAGAAAATGTCTCTTGGAAGACACAACATCTTGATTGAATTTTGAAAGACAGATATGAAATTGCCAGATTGCTAAGGGGATAATAGTTCAGCATACTTAGATACTGGAGTAGAATCTGTGTGGTTGAGTGGGGTGGGATTGCAGGGAGTGATCTTAGAGTGGGTTTAGGTACAAGATGAGCCATTGGAGACAGTGAGAGATGTCTTTCATTACATAATGATTTTAGATTTCTTTTTTCTGAAGGCAATGGGTGATAGATTATAGGAAAAGGGATTGATATGGTCAGTTTTACTTGTTTATTTTTTAATTTATTCTAGGAGCATAACTTTGGGAGCATTGCTGAAGATGTACTAAACAGGAAAGAAGCAGGAGCAGAGAAACAAGCTATTTGTCAGTCGAAATAGCTGCAGCTATAAAAGAGGGACTCCAATCAGGGAATAGTGTTGAACCAGAAGAAACAGAATTGGTAGCTTATTGATAAGGCAGGTGATGAAAAAATGAATGAAGGTAAGCAGTAGGAGAGGACAAATACATTTGGAAAAGAGAATAGTTAATTCTATACAACTAAAGGAAGTACAGTGGAGGGGTCTACAGGTGGGACAGTGGTTAAGGCACTGAGCTCCCACATATACAATCATGGTTCACGTCCTGGACCTGGGGCTTGAAAATCATGCTGGATGCATGTGAGTGTGTGCCCAAAATCCCAAGAGGAGAATGTAATAGAAGGGACTACAATGTGGCCATCCCCTCTGGAGTGATTTCTCACTGTCTTCCTCTGTTTCACTCTGGTGAGTGCATGTACCCTATGGAGGAAAGAAAGGAAGAAAGAAGAGTGGAAATACAGTTAAGAAATTGACAATATAGGTATGGAAGTCAGGGAAGATCAGGATGTAGATACAGATTGAGGAGTAAGATTGTCAGCTTTTAGATTTGGTAGGGACCAGCAGATGGCATAATGGTTATGTTGCTGGACTCTCACATGGTTTACTGTGGTTCAAGTTCTGGACCTGTTAGCTTAAATTTCAAGCTAGTTGTGTGTACGTGCATGCCCAAGATCCTGAGAGGAGAATGGAGAAGAAGGGATTGTGGTGTGGCCATCACCCCTGGGGGGTAATTTCTTGCTTTCTGTCTCTCTGGTGATCACATTTGCCCTTTATTTTCTCACCAATTTGTAATTTTCTTTTTAAAAAATAATTAACTTTACTTATAATTATTTTAAAATTTTCTACAGGACACATGAGAGAGAGAGAGAAAGAGAGAGAGAGAGAGAAAAATCAACCCACCAGGTCCAGGACTTGAACCACAGTCAGCCATGTGGGAGTCCATCACCTTAACCACCACACCACTTGCTGGTCCCAGTGTGTAATTTTCTTAAAATGTAGAATGTTTCAGATGGAGAGTGACAGAGTGACACTCTCTACATAGTATGTTTTGGGATACCATGCCAGAATAGAAAATAATTTGAGACAGTTCCCATTCTTATGAGCTAGAAGCTGAAGTTACACACGTGTTTGAAAAATGACTTAATAAAGTTCATGAAAATAATTTCAAATCAGAAAAAATTAATAATAATGATAATGACTATGTATGGAGCACTTACTATGTTTCAGGCACTGTTTAAGTTCATAAGTACAAAGGAAGGGATAGAGTTAGCAGAGGAAAGTGAACTTGTGAGTCTGAATCTTCATAGCATTTGATTCTATCTTTCTCCCTTTTTACCTGGCCTTCAGACTTATTTATTCTTCTGATGCAAGAATAAGTCTTGCTCTCTTAGAGACTTCTTTAACATCTAGAACTACATTGTCCATCTCGCCAGCTAGATGCCATTAGTTGGCTATTTAAATAAAAATAAAATAAAATGATAATTTTAATTCCTTCAACACATTAGCTATATTTTAAATACTCAAGAGCTATGTGTGGCCAATGGCTATCATGTTGTACAGCATAGATTAGAACATTTCACAGACATAGAAAATTCTATTGGACAACATTGGCTAGACTCTATTTCTCTTTAAAATATAGGTTCTTTTGTAGTAGTCAGTGTACTTATATGTGTTGGGACCAGCAGATGGCATAATGGTTATATCTCTGGACTCCCACATAGTTGACTGCAGTTCAAGTCCTGGATCTGGCAGCTTAAAATTCACACTGAGCATGTTTGTGTGAGTGCCCAGAATCCCAAGAAGAGAATGAAGAAGGGACTGTGGTGTGGCTATCACCGCTGGGGAATGACTTCTCACTTTCTGTCTCTCTGGCGAGGGCATGCTCTCTGTAGCAAAACACTCTCTCTTAAAAAAAAATTACATGTGTAGTCCATCTCTTCCCATTGGATTTTATATCCCATAGACTAGGTATGTCTCCATATTCCTAACTAGGGTTTCCTGGTATACCTGTCATCCCAGCACAGTGCCTAGGATGTCTGGAGTCTGATGCATGGTCTTATTGACCATTGACCAATGTATAGGAAAGTATTTATTTATTTGGAGAGTTTTTTTGCTATAGGGCACATGCAGTCACCAGAAAGACAGAGAGAGACAGAAAGACAGAAAGTGAGAAATTACCCCCCAGGGGGATGGCCATGCTGCAATCCCTTTTCTTCCATTTCCCTCTTGAGATCTTGGGCATGTACGCACATGTGCCTGGTGTGAGTTTAAGCCACTGGGTCCAGGACTCAGACTGCGGTCAACTACATGGGAGTCCAGCAACATAGCCATTATGCCAACTGCTGGTCCCACATAAGAAAGTACTGTCTGGATAAATCAGAAAAAGTCTCTATTTTTATAGTGTCTTTCTTCTTTCAAATCGTGAAAGGACTTCCTCATCTCTTGGAGCTTGTGGTCTCTTTTCTCTTGCATCTCATTTAGTTTGGTCACTATAAATATTCTGAATTGTTTATCTGACATTTTCATGAGTTCCATTGTTGTCCGTGGATGATGAGGAATTGATGTCTTCCCTTGGGGTAGAAACATTTTGTTGGTTGCTCATATTTCTTGTGCCTCTGTGATGGTTTCTGGTCATCTGGTGATCTATATGTTCCCTCCTAAATTATTCAAGTTATCTCTGAGCATTCAAAGGCACACAGGGGTAGGCAATTGGTGATCTCTCTCTGTTACACCTCCTGTTGCTCACCAGTACCTTGTACTGTTGTCACTGGTCCTGGGTGATCCAATGTCTTCCCTGTTTATAGAGAACAGGTGCACCTGAATCTGAGTTGTTGAGCTTCAATTCAGGACTAAAGAGGAGATCGCCTGGTGTGTGCTATAGAACATAACCAAAATCCTGAGCGTTCAAAGGCAAGTTCGGGAGGGGGTGAGCCACAGTCCCAGCTTTTAAGCCCTCCAGCCCCAGGTGGTCTTCCATACAGCAAGGCCCTTCACTGGAATTGGTGGACCAGATGGGGCATAAAGGGGCTTAAGATCGTCTCAAAGTCCCAAGAAACCAATCTGAGTCTAAAGGTGAGTCAAGTCAGAAAATGTCTCTTGGAAGACACAACATCTTGATTGAATTTTGAAAGACAGATATGAAATTGCCAGATTGCTAAGGGGATAATAGTTCAGCATACTTAGATACTGGAGTAGAATCTGTGTGGTTGAGTGGGGTGGGATTGCAGGGAGTGATCTTAGAGTGGGTTTAGGTACAAGATGAGCCATTGGAGACAGTGAGAGATGTCTTTCATTACATAATGATTTTAGATTTCTTTTTTCTGAAGGCAATGGGTGATAGATTATAGGAAAAGGGATTGATATGGTCAGTTTTACTTGTTTATTTTTTAATTTATTCTAGGAGCATAACTTTGGGAGCATTGCTGAAGATGTACTAAACAGGAAAGAAGCAGGAGCAGAGAAACAAGCTATTTGTCAGTCGAAATAGCTGCAGCTATAAAAGAGGGACTCCAATCAGGGAATAGTGTTGAACCAGAAGAAACAGAATTGGTAGCTTATTGATAAGGCAGGTGATGAAAAAATGAATGAAGGTAAGCAGTAGGAGAGGACAAATACATTTGGAAAAGAGAATAGTAAATTCTATACAACTAAAGGAAGTACAGTGGAGGGGTCTACAGGTGGGACAGTGGTTAAGGCACTGAGCTCCCACATATACAATCATGGTTCACGTCCTGGACCTGGGGCTTGAAAATCATGCTGGATGCATGTGAGTGTGTGCCCAAAATCCCAAGAGGAGAATGTAATAGAAGGGACTACAATGTGGCCATCCCCTCTGGAGTGATTTCTCACTGTCTTCCTCTGTTTCACTCTGGTGAGTGCATGTACCCTATGGAGGAAAGAAAGGAAGAAAGAAGAGTGGAAATACAGTTAAGAAATTGACAATATAGGTATGGAAGTCAGGGAAGATCAGGATGTAGATACAGATTGAGGAGTAAGATTGTCAGCTTTTAGATTTGGTAGGGACCAGCAGATGGCATAATGGTTATGTTGCTGGACTCTCACATGGTTTACTGTGGTTCAAGTTCTGGACCTGTTAGCTTAAATTTCAAGCTAGTTGTGTGTACGTGCATGCCCAAGATCCTGAGAGGAGAATGGAGAAGAAGGGATTGTGGTGTGGCCATCACCCCTGGGGGGTAATTTCTTGCTTTCTGTCTCTCTGGTGATCACATTTGCCCTGTAACAAAAATCTCTCTTAAAAAAAGATCTGGTGGAAGACATGGGTACTTCATGAGAGAACTTGTAAGAAAATATGAGGATAAAAGTCAGACATCAGAGAATACTAACATTTAAAGCGTCTAAAAAAGAGAAAAAGCCAATTAATCCAGTTGAAAAGGAATAATAATGGGTGCAAAGAATGAGAATGGTTTAAAAAGTAGAAGAGGGTTAATAGAATCAATAGAAGACTGAATATTGGTCATTAGCATTGAGGGATTTACTAATAACAAATCTTGCTTTCTTTTCACATTCTTTAGTACAACTAGCATTGATACTAAATCAATGAAGCTTATACTGAGCGAAATATTTTCTACAATAGCACAAGTGTACCTTCTTTCCTATTTTTTCTTTGGTCAGATATACTTTCTTATTTATTACAGAAATACTCTGTGTAAGGAAAAGACTTATAACTAATTGTCAGGAAGGTGTATTTGACTAATAGGAACTTCATATTTATTTTTCCCAGGGGCATTTCTTAAGGATAATTGGACTATCAGTTTCCTGAGAGTAGATTTCATCATCTTTTTAATCAGTCACTGGACAATGCCTAATATGTCGAGATCTTTGATATCTAAATGCCACACTGGTAAACTGAACTAGTCAAAATCCATGTGTCTTGTAACCTCATAAGTTTTCTGTTATTGTATACATTTGAGCAAAGGTAGGACATCCTCTTTTTTTAAATTTTCTTTCAGTATAAGAGATTTTTGCTATAGGGTATGTTCACTTGCCAGAGAGACAGGGAGTGACAGAGACAGAAAGCAAAAAAAAAAAAAAAATCACACCCCAGTGGGGATGGCCATGCCACAATACCTTCTCTTCCATTCTCCTCTTGGGACTTGGACACATACGTGCCCCAGTGTGAGTTTTCAAGCCACTGGGTCTAGGACTTGAACTATGGTCGACTGTGTGGGAGTCCAAAGACATAACCATAACCTATCTGCTGGTCCTGGGATAACCTTTTCTTTTCTTTTCTTTTTTTTTTTTTTTAAATCTAAACTTCTTTTTTTTAAAAGAATTATTTTATTTATTTATTTTAATTTGATCAGAGATGGACAAAGCCAGAGTGAGAGTGTGTGTGCATGTGAGAGAGAGATAGAGAAAGAGAAAGCAAGTCACCACGCCACCACATCTGGTTCTTGAACCATGGTTGACCATGTGGAAGTCCAGCACCCTTAACTATGACGCCACCTGCTAGACCCAGGATATCCTCTTAAGAGTGCACTAGATAACATGCAGAATGTTGAAATAGGGGCCCTTGATGACTTCTTACTGTGAGTGTATACAGTAAGAAATGTGAAGCTTAGAAATTTTAACTTAAAAACCATCTGAAAGTATAAAGGCATAATAAGAAGACAATGATAAGAAAATGACTTTTCTAGAGATCTGACATTCACATTCTCTGACATGTCATTCAGGTATTCAACCAAAATACCCACCATAACAAAGCTGGTATAAGAAAATCATCCACAGAGCATGCTCAGTTTCTTGGATGGTCCCCCAGTGGCACCCTTTAGCTGGTGTACTCAACCTTGTCCATAGAATGTGTCTTGGTTAGTTGAGTGGGACCATATTCCAGACCTACAACATGGCTCAGAGAAATACTGGCACAGACGATTTAGGAAGCAGGAGCTGTTCTTTGAGTGTTCATTTCAAAAAGTAAACTAAAAACACCGAAAGAAAATCTGATGGTTTTCCCGTTGAGTTTCAGCAGAACTGAAATTAGTTGTAAGGAATCTGAGAGTGTGATAATACTGGAAGGAAACAGCTTTGCAAGATGCCTAGGACTTATCTGCCAGGTTGCTGACAACTCTGGAATTCTATCTTCAATGCCATTTATAAATTGTTAAACAGAAGCTAGGCAAGAGTTCAAGTTGAGTCTTCTACTTTTTTTGTTTTTCTTTTTAAAGTTTCTTTCTTTCATGACCGAGACAAGCAGACAGGCACCCTCAACAGGGTTTCCATGCCACAATCCTCCCCCTAACTCCTGCAGCCAACCAGGGTCATGGACATAGTCACAGACATGCCTGTGGTGCTCAGTTAGACCCAGGGCGCTAACCTGGAGCCTTCCCACATAACTTCTGCATTGCTCAGCAATGCCCCTACTAGCTGCACCACCGAGACTGGAATTGAGTTTTATTCTTGACCATGACATCCAGAAAATTACTGGTATACTTAAAACAAAACAAAAATCCCAGAACTTCAGGGCCATCAGGTTGCATGGGGGTTAAGGCAATCAACTCCCACATGGCTGGCCATGGTTCAAATTCTGGTCATGACTGCTTGCTTTCTGAGTTTCGCTTTCTCTCTCTCTTTTACTTTTTATTAAAAAATAAATTTAAAAAAGTAAAATTAAATGATTCTTTCCTTTAAAAAAACCACCTCTATTAACGTACTATTAATAACTGTTTATTTTTCTATCTAAGAAAAAGTAGTGCATAACCCAAAGAGAGAGAGAGAGAGAGAGAGAGATAGAGAGAATGAAGCAGCTTCAACAGGACTGGTTCACACTATAATCCCCTCCCTTCTCCAGTCTGCCAAGATCCTGGGCATGTGTGCAGCCCAAACATGGCTGCCATGTTTGCAGCCTTGCCAGGCTAGGGACTTGAACTGCAGTCAGCATGTGGCTTCCAGTTCCATAGTCCAGCATGCTACTGACTGTGCTAGAGAGGCTTGTCCAGCATAGTAGTTATAATAGACAATGATGAATGATTAAAAGCATGGGACTGGCAGCTTCCAACCTAGGTTTAACTGGGGCTCAGCTTTGTAAGTTTCAGCAAGTTGTGTTTTTTTTTGTTAGTTTCCATGTGTTTGTTTATTTTTAAATTTTTTTCGATTTATTTATTTGCGTTAATTCACTGTGCAGCATTACAACATACAAAATGAGATTTTCCATCCAGAGTACACTGTATATTGTCTCAATTAAGCAGATCAACAAACATGTTATTGTCAGCAAATAATCTTCCATTTCTTGTTTTCTGTATGTTTTGCTTTTTTCCCCCCATCCTTGATTCCCTATCTCTTACCCTCTGCCATCTTCCACTCTCCTCCCACACTGTCTCTGGTATCTATGTTTGCTTTCGATACTGTTCCCCCCCCCCATTTTATTGAATTACTAAAGGCCTTAATTAATCTAAATATTTTCATAGCAAACACAGGTGATATATACATTTCCATGAACTCAAGTCTAACTTTACGCATCCTATAAAGTAGCACCTAGCTGGGGCTATATATCTTACTGCAGTCATTGAATAGAATTTTTTTCTGAAACTTTTTTTTTGTAATTTAATTTACATTCTTCTCCCTAGCATCATCACAGCATACAAAATGTGATTTCCCATCCACTTCTCGCACTATCTCTGGTGGCTACAATTGTCTTCCATTCCTTTCCAACCCACACTGCATTGATCACACAATTTCTTACATAATCTAACTACTTTCAATGATGAGTTCACTCATTACTATTGAGAAAACCAGTTTTAACTTAAATCAAAGAAACGCCAAGGAACTTTGCTTAAAGCCAGGAAACAGGTTAGGATTCTGTTCAAATGGTAGGTGCATGAACCTATCAGTCTC
>NW_006159559.1:5147257-5148965 GCF_000334495.1 Tupaia belangeri chinensis | reverse complement strand
ATCTGAGATTCTATTTTCTGAATGATCTAGTCTGCTTTTAATACTTTCAAGGGAGCTTTTGACTTCCTGTATTATAGACTTCATCTCTAACAGTTCCGTTTGAGTCTTTTGTAAAGTGTGTAATTCTTCTTTTAGATCTTGCAAGAATCTCCTCATCTCTTGGAACTCATCAACTTCTTTCTCCTTTCTCTTTAGCAGTTCATTATCTCTCTTCCCTTCCATCTCTGTTAGCTTCGACATTATGAATGCTCTAAATTCCTTATCAGACATTTCCATGATTTTCACTGAACTGCTTGAGGATGAAGAAGAGCAACTCTTTTCCCTTGGAGGAGAGGTATTTTCTTGTTTTCCCATATTTCCTGTGATCCTGTGGTGATTTCTTGTCATCTGATGGATGGTATGTTTCTTTCAAATTCTTGAAGTTCAGCTTGAATGTTCAGGAGCAAGCAGACAGAGGTGATCTAGAATCTCTTTGCTGTTCTGTTGTGATCACTGGTGCAGCAGATTCAGTAGATATTGAGAAATGTTTTAACCCTATTAGTATTTGGATGTTTAGCTATAGTACTCTTAGATCCGTCTAAAAACACATTGAATGGATATTGAAGGGTGGAGAGACAAGAAAAAGGAAAATGAAAAAAAGAGAGAGAAACAACAACAAAAAGAGAAAAAGACAAAAAAAGAAAAAAATTATAATTGCTTTTTTTTTTAAAAAAAATCACAAAATAGAAAACCATGCGGTGCACTTGCATGCTGTGTGAAATATCAAGTTTGCTGGAGCCATGTGGAACCTTCTTCTGAAGGCCTGGCCTCTTCTGCCTGGGTGGGAGGACCAGAGCGATAATTAACAAGATAAAAGGTGGAGCTGAGAGCAAGAGAAAAACTTTGCCTTTTAAAAAAAATGTAAAAAGGAAAAGTTACAAACAAAAAAGGGAAGACAGAAGCAGGGAGAAAGAGAAACAGAGACACAGAAACAGAGATAGAAGGTTGGGGATGCAGGGGGCTCCCTACTGCTAGCTCGTTTGCTGGAGGCTGAATTATCAGTAGAAAATCTTTATTCCCTGAAACATCTAGTTCACTGGAGCCATGTGGAACCTTCTTCTGAAGGCCTGGCCTCTTCTCTCTTATCTCCCTTTCTAAGCTTTAATTTTTTCATCTGTAAAATTAGAATACTGATATATATACATGGTAGATTTGTTGTGAGAGTGAAGTTTATTGTTATTATTCTATACAAAAAGATTAATGAATAACTTGATTTTTTTTCTTTTTTGGAGAAGTTTTTGCTATAGGGTGTGTACACTCGCCAGAAAGACAGAGAGAGACAGAGAGACAGAAAGCGAGAAATCACCCTCCCTGGGGGATGGCCACACCACAATCCCTTCTCCTCCATTCTCCTCTGGGGATCTTGGGCATGCACTCATGCGCGCCTGGTTTGAGTTTAAGCCACTGGGTCCAGGACTCAAACCGCAGTGGACTACATGGGAGTCCAGTGACATAGCCATTATACTGGTCCCAATAACTTGATTCTTCACACCAAGTTCTTTTCAGAACATTCCATATGGCAGTTTTTATGAGGATTTGGTAGATTGACTATATACAGAAAGGGTAAAAACATTTTGCCACACTCATAGGGGAGATGGAGAAATCCCAAATCACATTTAAAAACTAATAACAGGAGATTCCTGCCTGCCTTCTCCCCCCCCCCCCCCCC
>NW_006159559.1:5137155-5146949 GCF_000334495.1 Tupaia belangeri chinensis | reverse complement strand
CCCCCCCAGTCTCTCTGATGCCTGTTGAGATGAGGGAGAGGGCTGTTAGCAAGAGGGCTGTTAGCAAGCAAATGCTTAACCCCTCCGGGATGGATGAGTCAGAGTGAGCAAAGAGCAGAGAACTCCGCTAAGCCTCTCTGACCCTGAGCCCTCCCTCCTCCCAGGTTGTGGCTGACTCTTGTCCAGTTTTGCGCTATTTCTCCATGGAGACTAATGTTCTCAGGAGGGAATCGGATTTGCTGGGCTTGTTTATCACTGTAGTAACATCTGACAGGTGTGTAGGTGCCGTCTTTCCAGTTGCCCTTGCCTTTTTTCCCTTGGAATAAGCCTAGATAGATATCCCAACACCATTTTCACTGTGGCTAGTGAGTTGTCTTCAAGCTTGGTCCTTGGCTGCCAGCTGTGATAATACTGTCATATCGCCAGTGAGACACTGTTGTACAGGGTTTACAACCTGGACTTTTGTGTCAAACTCAATCAAGATTTTGGTCTTGGCCCTTAGTACCTTTCTAACTCTTCTTACCATCAGTTTCTCATCCATAAAACCAAGATGATACCTCACATTTGTGGAAATTAGAGGAGATGGCAGCTCTGCATGAAGCACTTCACATATGTTGGCTTCTATGAGTATTATAATTAAAGATGTTCTTTGGAGCTTTGAATATGTTTTTGCAACAACTCACTCTGAATTCCAAATAACCCTGGTAACAGTGTAAACTCTGAAAGCTACTGACCCAGTCTGCTGGCCATTTTTAGATTTATGTACATACCTCTCTTAGCAAGAAAAGTACCGGGCCAAAGTATTGGTTGAATGACTCTGTATCTGTTATCTTGCTGCATTTATTACTGCTCATGAGTGCTTGGGGTGGCTAGATAGTTCTGGGTTCTGCCTAACTGATCTCTGCTTAGTTCTTCTGAGTTCACTGATGCATCTTATGTCTGCTATTGGGTTGGTTAGGAATGAGCTGGCCTAAGGTTGGTTGCCAGTTGGAGCAATATAGAAGACTGAGCTGTATTGTTTTTTTTCTTATTTTTCATCCAGCACGGTAGTCCAGGTTATTCTCATTTTAGTAGCTGAGTTCTAAGAGAAAGATATAAAGGATGTGAGGTCTCTTGATTGGCATGCCATTACTTCTACAGCATTCTATTGGCTAAAGTAAGTCACAAAGTCCAGATTCAAGAGGTAGGCACCTGGCAAAGGGGAGATACATAAAGGCACATTTCATAGGGCATGGCTATAGGGAGTTGTGGGCACTTAAAGCCATCTATTTTGTTGTATTTAAGCATACTCATTCTGAATTAGTCCTTAGCCCTAGGCACCAAAATCCTTGGTCCGATAACTAGTAAGTAAACTTTTAATGTAAATTATTGGCTTCTTATAACATTTCAGTAACTGTTTTCCTGGAGCCAATTGGAAGAAAGATAAACAGTGTTCTGAGCAGGTCAGCATTTCCCATCTTTCCTCCTTTTCTACTCCTCCATTTTCCTCACTTTTCCACCCCCTACTGAGTAGTCTTTGAACCAGGTGATCTTTCCTCAAATGAAGTGTAGAAAGCAAGTATAGAACTTTGTAACTAAAAATAAGAGAGTAAAACTTAAACTTCAAAAAATTCTCTGTTGAATGTTTGCTCTTGGAATCATCCCACAGTTAAAAAAAATGTACGGTTGTCACTTGACATTCAGTTTTGAGAAATGAGTCTCTTTTTATTCTTCCCCTCTCATGCCTATTGTCAACATTTATTTTTCACCATGGAGTGGTCGTTGCAAAATTTTTCCTATACTGTTTTGAGTCTTTCTGTAGGACATAGGCCTACTATGCCTGATATCTTAGGGCTTACTTCTCAGTGGGCACTTGTGAACATGATCTGTGAATACCATTTAGGTTTCTAGAAACCCAAACATAGTGAGGATAAAAAATGAAAAGCAAAGGATCAGAAGGAAATGTTCTGCCTGCCATTGGTGGGGAGTGGTGTTAAAGGACCAATAAACCAAAGGCAAAAACACAGAAAGAGCTGACCTAGAATGACTGACTTTAGTAGTAAATAAGGCCCTCAGTGACCTGAAGAGCCAGAAGCATGATTTTCATATCCAAAGACTTTGCAGTTTGGTTGTTAAGGCAGATCTCAATAGAGTAACAAACAATGATATAAGAAAAGGAAATCATTAAGGGCATGAATTGGGAGAAATGAACAGTAAAGAAAAGAATTATGAAGATGGCCTAGGGTGGCTAGAGAAGGCTGACACACCATGGTAAATTGAAAATACAGGTTATTTTCTGCACTGACTCACAATAATTGGGTCTCAGAGGACAAAGGAGGCAAGAGGACTATATATGCTTTCTCAATTCTTTTTCTACTTTGCTTATTTATAGACTGATTGAACTTCAGGGTTGAAGGCCTTAGATGTCATTTAAAAAACCCCTGCTGGCTGGCTGGTTCCATAGCCAACAGGTTAAAGAAGCCAGATCCCACATAGCCAAATGCAGTTTGAATCTCTTTACAACAGCTTGCAAAACATGCCAGGCACATGTGTGTGCCTGACTCAAGTCTCAATAAAATAGATGGAGGAGAAGGGATTAAGGTGTGATCATGCCCCAGTAGAGGGTGCTTTCTCCCTCTCTCTCTGTCAGGGGTGAGTGTACTTGTCCTCTTGCAATTGAAAGAGAAAAAATGCTTTCTTGTCATCTATAATGTTTGAAAATGTTGAAAACCATCTACGTTTCCTTCAGCCTTCAAATAGATGGTCAAACCTCTCCAAACCTTGTTGTACGGAAGACCAACTCTGTCTCTGCTAGCATACTCTGAAGGCAGAGCTTAAGGATCCTCAGAAAAAGACAGTTCCTTTCCCTAGTCAGCACACAACCCAGTCACCTCAGCTTCAGAGCTTTCATTTCACATCCGAATCAAAGGATGACCTAAACATGGAACACAGCCCTTCCCTTCCTTTTTCCCCCTCCCTGTCAAAGTGAAAAATGGCTGGGTGGGAGCTCTAATTATGTGGAACATGCTGGGTACTGTATTTATGTCCAAGGAAATTGGTATAACCACTGTCCTTGAAGCAAATGAGGTTGTGTTATGGTGAACAGAGAGATGGGATGGTTGGCTTGGCAGTAGCAAAGAAAATCTAGTATTTGTGTGGTAGTTCCTAAATTCATGTGCATGTGTATGTGTGTGTACATATATATATATATATATATAATTATTATATATGTAACTATATATCATTTGAATCTTGTTCAATACCCTAGATTCAGTATCTATTATTACCATAGACTTTTAAAAATATTTTACTTCATACATTTCAATCTCTGTACATCATTACAGCTTGCAAAATGAATTTACTCAACATGAATACAATTTACACCAGTCCAGTTGAAGATCTCATACATGTTATTATCAATATGCAATCATCCATAGACTTTTAATTCTCAGATTAATATAATAAGTTTTAGAGAGGCAGATATACTAATAACCAAGATCTAGAATCTAGATTTTTCTTCAACTCTCTGTTCAGTATTATTTTTACTAAAATGTGATTCTTTTTTCTTAATAATTTGTGTTATAATTTTTTATTTGGTAACTCTCTTTTTGTAAAAAGCCCCCCCCCAAAAAAAAAAATTAATCATTGTCATTGATTGACTTTTTCATTTGGAAACTGGAAAGACTCCAAAGATTTGCCCCACAAAGTCAATTATAACCTTGCCTTTGTGAGTACTTTAAGACCCTTTTTGTCCACTGTGATCCATTTAGGAATTTTAAGATGTACAAAATAGATCTATGCGAGGGAAAAATAATATTTTAAAATTCAAGCAATTTTCCTTCTTTCTACTCTAAAAATATGAGTTTATTACTTGTTAATGCTGACAACATCCCAGTGAGGTAAGGAGGTCAGGAACACTATCATCTCTCTGTTTTTAAAAGCGGGTACACAGAGAGGAAATAACTTGCCCAAGGACATGGTGACTCAGTCAGTGGAGGAGCCAGCATGAAAACAGCCCTCATTTTTTGACTTTCAATACACACCAAGACCATGATCCAGAAGGGTTACGGGATTATGGCCCTTCACAAACAAGTGCATATTAGTCAGACATGGAAATAATTATGTCCCTTCACATTTTGAACAGAAAATGAACTCACAAAGATACTGGCAAAGAGGAAGCTAAAGATTCCCCAAGACTACGTTTTTTTTTTTCCTTCTTTTACTTTTTTAGTCACAGATGGCTAGTCTGAAAATGGGGGAAATAAACTTTCCTTGTCTTTTCTCTCTGGCCTGGCCTCATCTAACACCCCCCTACCACACCCCTGTGGGAAGAAGGATTACACTTTCCACTATTCCCTGGAGTAGATTTTGTTCTTTTAAAATAAACAAACACTTGAAAAAATTTTTATCTTCTAATATTAGCTTTGGTCTTGAACCAGAATTGATTTGGCATTGAGTAACTAGTAAAGATGAATACTATTCTCAACAGCAGAGAAAATTCTCTGTAATTTTTTTAAAATTTCATTTAATTTTAATTTCTTCCACGAGGAAGAGACAGAGAGAGGTAGAGAGAGAGAGAGAACCTCTAATAGGATCCCATGCCATAATATACCCCCAGACACAGCCAGTCTGTACTATGGCCAGGTATGTGCATTCTTCTAGGATACACAGGATCCTGGCATGTGAGCCTTGTACCTTCCCACGTAGGTCCAGCATTATAGCATGCTGTGTTTTTGCTGTGTCACTGCTACTAGTCCTTAAAATTCTCTTTTCACAGAACAATCTAGAATAATCATTCGGTATGAAGAACCAAAAGTGGGAATAAGTTTGACCAAGAGAGAAATAATGACATGAGATAACCACTGCTCACTTCCTTGGCAGGTATCACCTAATAATGCCAAAAGGGACCATTGCTTATATTCTTATTTTCCCAGACTGGATTGACAATGTGCGTGGTTGTACAATAATAACTGAACTTTTTTTTTTTTTTTTAATTCAAGAAAGGGTTGCCATTTTCAGTTCACAAAAAGCTTCTTCAATGTCTAGTAGAGGCCTCAATCCAGCCCTTCCTAGTGCCTGTGTTTCTCTGCTTCCAAATTAAATCTGCTTTATCGTATGTTGCTGGCAAAGCTGGAGTAAATGCTAGGTTCTGACTTGCTGAAATGACTTTTTGTATTTGATTATCTTTCTATAACTTGAATAGTTTTTTTTCTTATAATGTACTCTCAGAGGTTATATTTGTAGGACAAATACTTAGGATTAGAACTAGTATGAAGATGGAGTCCTCTTTACATAGTGATCCAGGAAATACAATTAAGAGGAAAAAACGGGCAAGTGAAGATGTAAATAGCCTCATCTTAGTCAGCTAGTGCTGCCATAGCAAGACCATAGAATTTAATTTCTCTCAATTTTGGAAGCTGAGAAGTCCAAGATCAAAGTATTTGCAAGGTAGGGTTCATTCTGAGGTCTCTTTTTTTGGTTTGTAGGTGGCCACCATGTACATCACATAACCTCTTTTTTTGTGAGTTTGCGAAGAGAGCGAGAAAGAGAGAGAGAGAGAGAGAGAGAGGGCTCTTGAAGCTCTTGATATCTCCTGTAAGGACACTAGTCTTGTTGGATCAAGGATCTAAATTTATAATCTCATTTAACTTCAATTACTTCTGTAGAGACCTTAATATATCCTCAGATACTACTTAAATGTGATATGGTGTTAGAATTAAATTTAATGTCCCAGGGGACCTACAGATGAATAACAAAACTTTGTTCTATCTGCATATTGAAAAGGGGAAAGCACAATTTTGAGTGTTGAACCTCTTCTTATAAGACATTCTGAAAAGTCCATTTTTCAAAAAATCTGATTTTTTTTGTATTATATTTGTATGTATCATATCAACTTAAAGTACTGTTTCCTCCCCACAAAAAACAATATGTGACAATTTTGTGAGGTGAACTATTTATCTTTTCTGTATAATTTCTTTTTATTGTTATAAACCTTATTAAAGTATAATTGATATAGCTGTACATATTTAAGTATATATATGTGTGTATAATATATATATAATATATATATATATATATTATTTTTTTAGAGGGGTTTTTGTTATAGGGCATGTATGCTCCCTGGAGAGACAGAGAGAGACAGAAAGCAAGAAATCAGCCTCCGGAGGGGATGGCCATGCTATAAGCCCTTCTCTTCCAGTCTCCTTGCAGGATTTTGGGCATGCACGTGCATGTATCCAGCATGAGTTTCAAGCCACTGTTTCTGGGATTCCAACTATGGTTGACTATGTGTGAGTCCAGCAATATAACCATTATGCCATCTGCTGGTCCCCATATTTAAGTATATATCTTCATGTGTTTAGGGATGAGCATGCATGTGTAAAACCATCATCACTATCAAGGCTATAAACATATTCATCACTTCCCAAGACTTTCACCTGTTCTCTAGTATTATTGTTTTTCAGTAAGAACACTTAATGTAAGATTTACCCTTTGAGGATTTTTAAGTAAGCAGTAAGGTATTCCTAGCTGTAGGTGCCATGACATATAGTAGATCTTCAGAACTTATTTATCTAGAAAAACTGAAACTTTGTATACTTTATAATCTCCTACTTTCTCTCTTTCTGAAGTCCCCAGCAACCATTATTCTGCTCCCTTTTTCTATGAGTTGAATTATTTTAGATTCTGTATGTAAGAAAACTCATATGTGATTTATTTCACTTAGCATAATGCTTTCCCTGTTGTCACAAATGGCAGAATGTCATTTTTTAAATATTATGTTAAATATAATATTCCAGGACTAACAGGTGGTGTGGTGGTTAAGGGTGCTGGAGTCCCACATCGCCAACCAACCATGGTTTGAGTCCCCGACCTAGCAGGTTGCTTTTTCACTTTCTCTCTCTTGCCCTTTCTCTCTCTCTCACTCAGCCCCTCTTTGGTCAAATTTAAATAATTAAAAAAAGTTAAATTAAATAATTCTTAAAAAATTATAATATTCCATTATACAAGGTGATTTCAAAAAGTTCTTGGAAAAATTAAAAGTTAAAAAAAATATAAACTATTTCTCAATATAAACTCCACCAAGTTCAAGACAGTTTTGTAATCAATAATATCAGCCATTTAGTCCATGCCTAAAGAACTGAGGGTCCTGATAATTTGAACTGTCAATGTAATCCTTTTATATTATTAATGGAAGAAAAATGGATGACTTTAAAAGATATTTTATGAATAGGAAACAGAGAAATTAGGAGTAGCCAGATCTGAACTATAAGGTGAATACCTAATGATTTTCTATGGGAACTTACAAAATTGTCCTTGTTTGAAAGGATGAATATGTCCATTGTCATGGTGAAGAAAGACTTTCTATTGGCACTTTCCTAGGCAAAGCTTTGGTTAACTTTCTCAAAACACTCTTATAATAGCAGATGCTGTTATTATTTGGCTCTCTACAAAGTCAATAAGCAAAATTTTGTGAATATCCCCTCCAAACTGTTACCATAAACTTCATTCTTAACCAGTTAACTTTTGCTTTGACTAGACTACTTTTGCTTTGGTAGCCACTGCTTTGATTACGCTTTGTCTTCAGGACTGTACAGATAAAGCCATCTGTCATCTACTGTTAAATTTCTTCAAAGAAATGTTTTAGGATCTTGATCTCATTTGTTTAAAATTTCCATTCAAAAGCTCTGTTTTCTGAAACTGATCTGGTAAAACCCATTGAACAGATCAAGTTGTTCAACTTAAAATTTTTAGTAAAAATTATGTCAACTGAACCAATTACGATGTCTGTGGTATTGACTATTGTTGCCTATTGTTTCTGCTGTTAACTGTTGGTCCTTCACAATCAGACAAGAAAGCTAATGTTTTCCTTGTAAATTGATATGAATGGTCTGCCATAGCAGACATCATCTTCAATATACTCTTGTTCCTTCTTAAAATGAATGATCTATTTGTAAAAAGTTTATTTCTTTGGGGGCTACTACCCCATAAACTTTTCATAAAGCGGCAGTGATTTCACTATTTTTGCACCGAAGCTTGACCATTAGTTCAATATTTGGTTCTGCTTCAATTTTAGCAGAATTAGCATTGTTCTATTGAGGGCTCTTTTCTAACTTTTATCCTTCTTAAGGTCTCAAACTAGGTCCTGTTTAGACATGTTATAACAGGTCAGTATAAATTCATTTGGATGCAAAATTTTTAAAAAAGTCAATGCATAGTTTTTCATAATATACATTTCCCACAAACTATTTGAAGACCCCTATATGATTCCCAAATATTTTCTCCCATTTGATAGGTTGAATTTTCATTTGTTTTGATTCCTTCTTTTTCTGTGCAGCTTTTTAGTTTGATGTAAGTCTATATGTTTATTTTTGCTTTTCTTGCCTGCGTCTCAGCTATCATATCCAAAAAAAATCAATCACCAAGATCAATGACAAGGAGATTCCTCCCCTATGTCTACTCCTAGGGGTTTTATATTTAACTCTTTAATTAATTTTTAGTTTATTTTTATGTTTGGCATAAGGTAAGGATCTAATTTTACTCTTTTACATGGGAATATTTGGTTTTCCCCTCATTATTTATTCAAGAGATTATTGTTCCCCTCACTGGATAGTCCTGGGATCTTTCTCAAAAATTAGTTGAAAATTGGTGGCTTATTTCTGGTCTTTCTATTCTGTTCTATTGGTCTATGTTACTGTTTTATATTAGCACCATGCTCTTTTAATTTCTATAGCTCTGCAATATAATTTTAAATACTTTATCTCTTATATGAATGAGAGATACAGAGTAAAGAGACAGAAAGGAACCCAACAGTATGATGATGCTGTAATCTACTCCAACCTTCAGTCAGCCTCAGATTGTGGGTACATGCAAGACTCACATACTCAAGGAGGTTTCTAGACACAAACCCAGAACCTTTCCAGAGGGTCAGTCTTACGAGACATCATAATTTTTATTTTTTCATTTATTTTAACTTGACCAGAGAGAGACAGAGGGAGAGAGAGAAAGTGAGAGAGCAAGCCACCAGGTCTGGGACATGAACTGCAGATGGCCATGTGGGAGTGTACAACGCCTTAATCATCACGCCACCTGCTGGTCTTTTTTTTTTTTTTTTTTTTTTTTTTGAGACATCACATTTTAATGCTACACCACCATCCCACCTCTAAATCAATTTAAAATTGGAGAAATTGATACCTCTTTCTTTGTTCTTCTTCAAGATTGCTTTGGCTATTTGGAGCCATTTGTGCCTTTATATAGATTTTAGAATATTCCCCCTATTTCCCTAAAAAATGGTATTGGAATTTTCATATAAATTACAGTGGATCTATAGCTCACTGTGGGCAGTATGGACATTTTAACAGTATTAATTCTTTCAATATATAAGCATCATTCTACTTACTTGTGTCTAATTTTTTCATTAGTGTTTTATACACTAATGAAATTTTAGTGTGTAGCTCTTTTACCTCCTTGTTAAATTGTGTATTTTGTTGTTTTTAATGCCACTGTGAGTTGAGTTGATTTTTCATTTCTTTTTTTTGTTAGTGTATAAAAACAGCTAATTTTTATGTCTTGATTTCATACCATATAATTTTATTGAATAGTCCTAATAGTTTTCTTGGTGGAGTTTTTAAGTATAAGATTATGTTAATGGGACCAGCAGTTAGTGTAATGGCTATGTCGCTGGACTCCCACATAGTCGACCGTGGTTCAAGTCCCGAACCCAGCGGCTTAAACTCACGCCGGGAGCGTGTGCGTGCGTGCCCAAGATCCTGAGAGGAGAATGGAGGAGAAGGGATTGTGGCGTGGCTATCCCCCAG
>NW_006159559.1:5122487-5136774 GCF_000334495.1 Tupaia belangeri chinensis | reverse complement strand
CCCCCCTTTGGTTTTTTTTTTTTTTTTTTTTTTTTTTTTTTTTGAGACATCACATTTTAATGCTACACCACCATCCCACCTCTAAATCAATTTAAAATTGGAGAAATTGATACCTCTTTCTTTGTTCTTCTTCAAGATTGCTTTGGCTATTTGGAGCCATTTGTGCCTTTATATAGATTTTAGAATATTCCCCCTATTTCCCTAAAAAATGGTATTGGAATTTTCATATAAATTACAGTGGATCTATAGCTCACTGTGGGCAGTATGGACATTTTAACAGTATTAATTCTTTCAATATATAAGCATCATTCTACTTACTTGTGTCTAATTTTTTCATTAGTGTTTTATACACTAATGAAATTTTAGTGTGTAGCTCTTTTACCTCCTTGTTAAATTGTGTATTTTGTTGTTTTTAATGCCACTGTGAGTTGAGTTGATTTTTCATTTCTTTTTTTTGTTAGTGTATAAAAACAGCTAATTTTTATGTCTTGATTTCATACCATATAATTTTATTGAATAGTCCTAATAGTTTTCTTGGTGGAGTTTTTAAGTATAAGATTATGTTAATGGGACCAGCAGTTAGTGTAATGGCTATGTCGCTGGACTCCCACATAGTCGACCGTGGTTCAAGTCCCGAACCCAGCGGCTTAAACTCACGCCGGGAGCGTGTGCGTGCGTGCCCAAGATCCTGAGAGGAGAATGGAGGAGAAGGGATTGTGGCGTGGCTATCCCCCAGGGAGAGTGATTTCTCACGTTTTGTCTTTCTGTCTTTCTCTGTCTTTCTGGCGAGCGCACACGCCCTATAGCAAAAACCACTCCAAAAAAAAAAAAAAAAAGATTATGTTAAGGCAAACAAAATTTTACTTCTTTCTTTTTGATTTGAATGCTTTTTTTTTTTTTTGTTATTGCCTGATTGTTTTGACCAGAACTTCCAAGATTTTGTTGAATAGAAGTGGAAAGAATGGGCATTTTTAAAACTTGTTCTTGATCTTATAGAAAAAGCTTTCCACATTTTGCTATTAAGTATGATGTTAGCTGTGAGCTTGTCATATTATCTTTATTATATTGAGTTACATTCTTTCCATATCTAATTTTCAAGAATTATTTTTTAAACATATAAAGATGCTGAATTTTGTCAAAGTCTTTTATTTTTCCTTTTCTTTTAAATTTGCCAGAGGGTGTGTGTACGTGTCAGAAAGAGACAGAGAGACTGAAGGAAAGTGAGAAATCAACTCCAAGGGAGCATGGTCATGTCAAAATCCCTTCTCTTCTATTTCTCCCTCCTTTTGGGATTTTGGGCATACAAGCACATGTGCCTAGAAGCTGGGCTCAGGACTCAAACCACCAATTGGTTCCTTGGGATTCATCAATCTTAGCCACCAAGCTACAGGTTTTCTTGAATCTGTTGAAATGAACATATGATTTTTATCTTTTGTTCTGTTTATATTGTGCTAATGTTTATTGATGTCTATGTGTAAAACTTTCTTTGTATCCCAGGGGAAACTTCCATTTGATCATTGTGTATGACACTTTTAGTGTATTGTATTGAATTCAGTATACCTGCATTTAGTTGAGGATTTTTGCATCTATGTTGATTAAGATATTAACCCGTAATTTTATTTTACTGTAGTTTCCTTGTCTAGCTTTGATATAAGAGTAATGTTATCCTCAATGAGCTTAAAAGAGTACCCTGTCTTAAATTTTTGGCTGAAATTTGAAGATTGGCATTAATTCCTTTTTCTTTTTCATTTAATATTTTGGTTATGTTTATGAAGCAAAACTTTTTATGAAGCATAACTTTTTTTTGTTAATAGAGAACTTTACATTCTTTTGTTTGTTAAATCTTTATTCCCTTTATCCTTCCTACCCAATCTCTAGCCATCGACCCCTCTTTAGCCCTCTACCTACTCTCCCTACCCTTACAGTTTCTGGTATTTACACTTATCTTCTCTACTATCATTAGTTTTTTTAAATGCTTGGTTGAAATCAATAGTGAAAACATCTTCGCCTGGGCCTTTCTTTGTTGGAAGTTTTATTATTATTTATTCAATCTCCTTACTCATCATTGGTCTAAGATTTTCCCTTTCTTCATGATCTGGTCTTGGTAGGTTGCATGTTTCAATTTATACTTTGTATGTAGGTTATTCAAGTTGTTAGAGTGTAATTGTTTATAATAATAGCTTATGGTCCTTAGTATTTCTTGGTATCAGTTGTAATGTCTCCCTTTTAATTTATAATTTTATTTGGATCTTTTCTCCTTTTTACTTAGCCTAGCTAAAAATTTATCAATTTTATTTATGTTTTCAAGAAAACTAAGCTCTTAATTTTGTTGACCTTTTCAGTTGTTTTTCTAGTCTCTCTTTCATTTCTTTCTCCTCTAATATTGTTTCTTCCCTTCTGCTATATTTGTGCTTAGTTGTTCTTTTTTTTCTAACTAATAGTTTTAGATTCTATAAAGTTAGATTCTTCACTTGAGATCTTTCTTTTTTCTAAATATAGGCATTTATAGCAGAAAACTTCATTCTTAGAACTACTTTTGCAGCATCCCTTAAGTTTTGGTTTATTATGTTACAAGTTTTGTCTTAAAATGTTTTCTGATTTCTCTTTTTTTGGCCTATTTTTTTTTGGAATGTTTTTCTTTTTTCTTTTTTTCTTAAAGAGAGATTTTTGCTTTAGGGCATGTGCACTCACTGGAGAGACAGAGATAGAAAGCAAGAAATCACACCCGCCCCAACACACACCACCCGGGGAGATGGTCATGCCACAATCCCTTCTCTTCCACTCTCCTCTTGGGATTTTGGGCATGCACGCACACATGACCAGCATGAGTTTTAAGCTGCCAGGTCCAGACTTGAACTGTAATCAACTATGTGGGAGTCCAGCGACATAATCATTATGCCATCTGCTGCTCCCTGGAGTGTTTATCTTAATTTTCATGTATTTGTGGACTTTTCAATTTTCCTCATGTTATTGGTTTCACACGATTATTGTTGGAAAATATACTTTATATGAGTCCAGTTTTTCTAAATTTGTTGAGATTTGTTTAGTGTGATTGATTCTGAGATTGTTTCATTTGCTCTTGAGAAGAATATATATTGGGTTGTCAGAAAGTCATGATGCATTTTTGCATTAAAAATGTAGTTAAATATGTTACAACTTTCCTGATGACCTAATATGATGATACCAGATGTGATATTCTTTTTTTTTTCTTTTGGAGAGGTTTTTGCTATAGGGCGCATGCGCACCAGAAAGACAGAGAGAGACAGAGAGATAGAAAGCGAGAAATCACCCCCCCAGGGGGATGGCCACACCGCAATCCCTTCTCCTCTATTCTCCTCTCGGGATCTTGGGCATGCACACACACGCACCCGGCATGAGTTTAAGCCACTGGGTCTTGGACTCGAACTGCAGTCAATTACATGGGAGTTCAGCGACATAGCCATTATGCTAACTGCTGGTCCCAGATGTGATATTCATTATGTCATTAAATACATTTGGTCTGTAGTGTTGTCATGTTTCACTGTTTCCTCATTATGTCTAGATCATCTATCCCTTGTTGAATGTGGGGTTTTAGAATTATTATTATTGTATTGCTGTCTATTCTTCCCTTCAGTTCTGTTATATGTAGGTGCTGTGATGTTGAGTGCATATATATTTGCAATTTTTATATTCTCTTGAGAATTACATAAAGTTTAAAATTATATAATGACTTTTTAATCCCTTGTGACATTTTTAACTTAAAGTCTGTTTGGTCTGATATAATTGTAGCCAGCTCTGCTCTGTTCTGCTTACCATTTACAAAGAACATCCTTCTATTATTATTTCCTTACTCTCTGTCAGTATGTATCATTAAAGCTAGCGTGTTTTTTGTGGGCAACTTATAGATAGATCTTGTTTTGTTGTTGTTCATATTTAGCATCAAACACTGTGTCTTTTGGTTGTAGAATGTAATCCCTTATAGTCAAAGTAATTATTGATAGGTAAAGACTCACTATCATCATTTTGTTCATTGTTTTATAACTCTCCAGTAATTTTTTTTCTTTCCTCCTCTCTTGCTGTTTTACTGTTAATTAATTTTTCATAGTGGTATGCTTTGATTCCTTATTTTGTACCTTTTATGTATCTACTACTGTTTTTTTCTTTGTAATTGCCATGAGGCTTACATAAAACATCTTATGGTTGTAATGGTATATTTTAAGTTAAAAACAAAGAATTATTTATTTAATTTTATTCATTATTTTAAAATTTGACTGGAGAGAGACACACAGAGAGAGAGAGAAAGTGAGAAAGCAAGAAAGCAGGCCACCAGGCCTGGAACTTGAGCTGCAGTTGACCATGAATCACGAGAGTCCAGAGCTTTAACCTCTATGCCATATGCCAACCCCAACAGCTTAATTTTGATAGCATACCAAAACTACAGTTTTATCCACTCTCCCATTTTATGTTATTGATTTAAATCTTTTTATATTATATTGGGTATTCATTAACAAATTGTGTCTATGGTTATTTTTAATACTTTTTGTTAACATTTATGTTAGAGTTTAAAGTAATTTATGTATCACCATTACAATTTTAGTATTTTGAATTTGATTATATACTTACGTTTACCAGTGAGTTTTATACCTTTATATATTTTCATGTTCCTGATAAGTATTTTTTTTTTTTTTTACATTTCAACTTAGAGAATTCCCTTTAGTATTTCCTATATAGTAAGTCTACTAGTAATGAACTCCCTTAGTTTTTTGTTCTATTTGTTTGGAAAGATCATTATCTTTCCTTCATTTCAAAAGTACAGATTTTCTGGTTATGGTATTCTTTGCTGGAAGATTTTTCTTTTTTTTTTTTTAACCTTGGGAACTTTGAATGTAACACCTCACTTTCTCCTGCCTACAAGATTTCTGCTGAGAAACTGACTGATAGTCTTATAGGACTTCTTTTTATAAGAGATGAGTTGCTTTTCTTTTGCTGCTTCTGAAATTCTCTTCTTGCCTTTGCTTTAGATAGTTTGCTTATGAGGTGTCTCCATAAAGATTTATTTATGTTCAACCTATTTGGACTCTTTTGGACTTTATGTGTCTGGATGGTTATTTTCTTCTCCAGATTTTGGAAGTTTTCTGTCATTTTTTCTTTAGAAAAACTTTCTTTAATTACATTTCAACTTAGAGAATTCCCTTTAGTATTTCCTATATAGTAAGTCTACTAGTAATGAACTCCCTTAGTTTTTTGTTCTATTTGTTTGGAAAGATCATTATCTTTCCTTCATTTCAAAAGTACAGATTTTCTGGTTATGGTATTCTTTGCTGGAAGATTTTTCTTTTTTTTTTTTTAACCTTGGGAACTTTGAATGTAACACCTCACTTTCTCCTGCCTACAAGATTTCTGCTGAGAAACTGACTGATAGTCTTATAGGACTTCTTTTTATAAGAGATGAGTTGCTTTTCTTTTGCTGCTTCTGAAATTCTCTTCTTGCCTTTGCTTTAGATAGTTTGCTTATGAGGTGTCTCCATAAAGATTTATTTATGTTCAACCTATTTGGACTCTTTTGGACTTTATGTGTCTGGATGGTTATTTTCTTCTCCAGATTTTGGAAGTTTTCTGTCATTTTTTCTTTAGAAAAACTTTCTTTAATTTTTAATTTCTCTTCTTCTGAAATTCCCATAATGTATATATCAGTTCACCTGAGAGTATTCCTTAAGTCCTATAGAATTTTTTTATTATTTTCATTCTTTTCTTTTTATTTACTTTCACTAGATAATTCCAAATGGTCATTTGGAGGTTTTTTTCTGCTTGAGTCATCCTTCTATTGAAGCTCTTGAATTTTTAATTTCAAATGTTGCATTCTTCAGCTCCAGAATTTGTTTGCTTCTTTGTTATGGTTTCTATTTGTTAAAGCTTTTCATTTTGTTGGTATTTTGTTTTTGTAATTTTGTTTAGTTTTCTGTGTTATCTTGTAGATCACTGACCTTATGGTAGTATTTTGAATTATTTGTTAGGAGATTTATAGATCTTGATTTCTTTAGAGTCATCTACTTGAGCTTTATTGTTATTTGGAGGATATCATATTTTCTTAATTGCTCTTAATTCCTTGGAGACTTGCATTGCTGTTTTGTATGTGAAAAGGTAGTCACTTCCTCCAGTCTTTACTGACTTTGGAAAAGAAAATTCTTCACCAGTTTGCCCAGTGAGAAATTCTGGGGGACGGGGTGGGGGGGGGGATGTCTCTCAGACCTTTGCTGAGGATTTACCAACACCACTGTTCTTGTTTCTTTTGAGGAGAGAAGCCTTAGGATTGTGTGCTTTCTCTTGATCCTACAAATCCACTTAGTCCTACAAATTCTCAGTCTGGTACTCTGAGAATTCTCTTCTAAGGCAGTTCTTTAAAGACTCAAGATGGTAACTAAGCTAAGGTTTTTGGCCTATGATACTCATTTATTTTTGATAAGCCTGGCCTGTGGCTGTTACCTGTAACTTATGAGAAGTAAAACCCTGTAGGGCTTAGATATGACTTGGAAGTGCCCATTAGTCACCCATTTCTATTTCATTAAATCTTAGTGTATTTAATGTGCCAATGTTCAGAGTATTAAAGATAGAACTATGAGTAAAAGTCTTCTGGGAAATTGGTAATAAAAATACTTTTGTGAGGGAAACAGCAATTTCACCCACTCACACCCAACTGAAAAGCCTCTTCACAGAGACCAGATAATCAAAGACTGTGCTGTTTGACACGTACGTATTTCCCTTTCCATCATAATTGCTCTGCTGGTCAGTGTGTGGGTACTGATTTTTTTGCTTTGTTATTTCCCCCCTGGGAGCAAGCTTTCCTCAAAAAGGAGAAGGCAAATAAAGTTAGTGTTTATTTGAATGTAAAAATGCAATCATGAACAAAGAACTTTTTAAAACTATTTCTGGTGTGATCTGTAGTTGTAATTCCACAACACACGTCAGTTTAACATAGCCAAAGACCTTGATTAAATTATATATATATTACTGTGAAAAATGCCTCTGGCCATTGAGATACAGCTGGGAAGGGATTTTACGGCTGAATTGAAACGAATATGCAGAATGAGGTGGCCTGTCTAAACCCTTTTGCACCATTCCATTAAAATCACTATTTGGTGTTAGTTTCTGAACCATCAAGATGTGAGTCATCATTTAAAAAAATTACAAGCCTTAAGAATATGTGCTTGCAAAATAATATGCAACAATTCCCTTTAATGGAAAAGAATTAACCAAGTGTTTGGTATAACATGCAGTACATGCTATAGGCATTCAAAAGAAGTAAGGGTTGCATTCATTCAGTCACTCGTTCATTCTTTCTTTTGGTCACTCAACAAATATTTACTGAGTGTCTATTACATGCTGTGTATGCATCTGAGGGAGAGAACAATTTAATATGTACATAGTGCCTAAAATGCACATAGTAGACTAGGTTTGCAGATTTTACAGTCACATTCATGATCTTATCCTCTTTTTTGAGCTTTACTTTAACAGCATTTTATAGGAAATCAAGAATGAATACTCAACCAACCAAGTTAACTAATTCAAATGAGGAGTTGAGCTATATGTAAAGGCTTGAATAGCAGTTTTCAGAAATGATTTAGAGGTGTGGGGTCTGCATGTTGGAGAAGCCTCCGAGTGAGACAGAGTTAGGTGAGCGTATGTATGTGTTTAAGGAGAGGTGAATTTTTTTTAAGTATGTTACATTAGAAACAACAGGGGATGTCCATGTGAACCATTCACTAGGCCTTTGGAGATGCCAGCTTAAATCTTTGGTAGCTAAATATTTAGGAGTCATTCTTCTAGAAATGGTGATTAAAGTATTAATAGAAACTAAGTCAGAGAAGAAAGTATGAATATTCATGAGAAGGGACAAATTTCCAACCCTGTGGAAAGCTTATGTTTGGAGGGGAAAGGATTGACATAGTCACAAAAGAGACAGACAAGGAGGAGGAAGAGTGTCAGTTAATAATGCTTCATCCCAGAGGCTGGTAGAATTACTTCAAGATGAAGCATGTTAGAAATGACAAGGAGTACAAGGAGAAAGAGGGCTGAAACAAGAGCTTTTGAGGATAGCAGTGAGGAGCTGATTTTTGGTTCTTGGGAGGCAGGTTCAGTGAAGGAGGGGGAACTGAACCAGGTTTTGCTAAGAGATAGTCATCTTGTATGAGATTAAAGCCATGGATATAAGCTGCTCCACTGAGATAATCTGAAAATTTCAAGTGTGAAATTTTTAAAGTGAAAAAAATCATCCAATGTTGTTTTTGTACTTTCTCCAAAGAATCTAATAAGATTAATATTTCCCTGCTAATGAAATGAAAGCAGCATTCTACTTTCCTGACTCCTTTAATTGGTCTTACTGCAAAGTTGGCAGATGGCTTTAGGGAATTATCTGAAATCTGATTCCCATTAGATTAAGAATTTAGTCATCATCACGGTACAGAGAGTAAGGCATGGCAGAACAAAATCAAAGGTCACCCTCCATGTCAGATTAAGGAGAAGAGAACGCTAGATAGTGTCTTCCACGGCAAGGCTAGTGCTTTTGTTAGTCTCTGGTTATCCTCCATACTGTCTAGCAAGCCTTGGTACATGATGGGTGCTTAGCAATATTTATCGAATGGAATGTGCCTGTGTTAATTGTAGAGATAATAATTTTATTATACATGCTTTCCGTTTTTTTAAGTAGCTAAGCAGGCATTATATGGTGGTATTCAGCACTGGAGGCATGGATGTAATGCTTTCAGCCAGAAGGCTAGTATTAATATAAGAACATTAAGCTAACTACAATAATAAAGCCTTCATGAATTTAATGGCTTTCCACCATTCTTCAATTTATCACCTTTTGGATGGCTTTGAGAGCTGAGAAGTAGAAATGCGAGATGACCCAAAGCAGATGAGACATGTTCTGTTATTCCTCACAGGATGACCAAATTGTGTTTTATGTATTCACAATTTATCTCTTCCCCAAGGGATTTGATGTGCCATACAAAATCATATTAATGTAAAAGTTATGGCAAGGATGTGGAAAAAAGGAGTAGAACAGCCTGCACCTAAAAGGGACAGATGGAGGATGCCTCCAGACTGCAGAATCAATCCTTTTCTGTAACATTTAATTTGCCTCTGCTCTCTGCATTCTGATGATCAAGGCAAAGTTGAAATGGTTTGGATATTATTTTTATTGTTGTATAAAAATTCATCCACATTTCTTTGGAGTCAAACCATTCCCAAGAACCAACTTCTAGGGGGAATGTGTCATGCAGATTCTTACACAAGTGGTTTTGAAGGAACCCGGGAGACAATGTTGCACAATGTTTAACCAAAGCCCCTCTTACGTTGCCCTCTATAAAGGTCGAAGGCATAACATTACATTGCTTTTTGCCTTTAAAGTTTTTCTCCTCAGATTCAGTTATTTATTCAAATTTGGAAAGTAAAAAATCTAGTTAAGATGCTGATTATCCATTCTAAAGCCTAGACTTTGGCAAGAAATTATTTTTAATAAGAAAAACAGAATAGTCCCAGTCAGAAAGCTTTAACTAAATAGTGAAGAAGAAAAAAATGACCAAAAGGATAAAGTACTAAGTCTTACTAGGAAGCTAGTTCTCTATATGTTTTCTGTTTTGCTCTATGTTCAGACATGCCTTCTCCATTCCAAACTTTTATGAATACATTCTAAATTTTTTATTTCTTTTACAGTTTCATCTCTTATATTTAAATTTTATTCATCTAGTTTATTTAGCTTAGTATATATGCTGAGATATAATTTATTTTGTTTCCAAATGAGCTTGACTCTCAACACCATTTATTAATAGATTGTCCTTTTTCCACTTACCTAAATGGTATTTGTTAATTAATATTCTGTTGCAATCATTTGTTAAGGATTCTTCTCTCACTATCTCCATTGGGTATTTATAACCAAAATTGTGCATTGCTTCGTCTTTACATTTTTGCCTGTTCCATTTTGTCGAAATTTTGATATTGGGAAAGGACCGCAGGTGACATGGTGGTTAAGGGCGCTGGACTCCCACATGGCTGACCACCCTTTGAGTCCTGGACTTGGCGGCTTCCTTTCTCACTTTCCCTCTCTTTCTCTCTCTCTCTCACTCTGTCCTTCTCTGATCAAATTAAAATAAATAAATAAAGTTAAATAAAATAATTCTTTAAAAATTATTTGATATTGGGAATGTATTGACTTCATTAAATGTTTAAAAATAAAATTCCATATTTTTAATCCTCTAAAATGGTTTTCCTTTTGAAATGTATTTAAATTTAATTTCATTAAAAATATTCAGTATTTTCCTAATCCTCAAAATCTAATGCAATTAAATCTTTCGACTCATTCTTTCCCTTTGTTTGGTAAGAGTATTTAGCATACTTCTAATTATTGTTTCTTTTAATATAATTTGTGTTTTATTCTGTTTCATCATTTTTTACATTACAAATATTTTCTTTCAATAAATTGTTTCTTCCTTTGTGTTAAGTTTTAGTTTGTAGTAAACACTTGAGTTCAATCCTATTTTTAATTGGTTTTGGCATTGCTCTCAGTAGTTTTTTTAAAATAATGACCTTTTTTTAAAATTTATTTAATTTATTTATTCATTCATTTATTTTTAATTTGACAGAGAGAGATACAGAAAGAGAGAGAAAGAGGGGAAGTGAGAAAGCAAGCTACCAGATCCAGGACTCAAACCGTGGTCAGCCATGTTTTTTTAAAATTTATTTATTCATTCATTTATTTTTAATTTGACAGAGAGAGATACAGAAAGAGAGAGAAAGAGGGGAAGTGAGAAAGCAAGCTACCAGATCCAGGACTCAAACCGTGGTCAGGCATGTGGGAGTGTCTGGTGCCTTAACCACTATGCCACCTGCTGGTCCCTCTTATTCTTGTTTATAAATTTGGATTTGTTTGTTGGCAGAAACATTTCTTTAGGTAACTTTCAGGATTGTAGATGATACATTTTTAGCAATATGACTGCATTTTATGATAACTTTCTATTTTTTTCATGCCTGAATGACACATTGGCTTACTATAATAACTTTAGCACATCAACTTTTTTTCTTTCAAAATTCTGTAGTTGCCTTTTTACATTACCTCCTGGCATTTCACATAGCAAAAGAAAAGTCTAAGTCAGCCCAATTTTGATCTCTCTATTAATAATATGCATTTTCTGAAGAATTGCTTGTTAGGCAGTTTCTTTATAGTCTTTTATCTCTAATATTTTGTTACTTTGCAGTTTCTTTTCACTAATTTATACTAGGTTCCTTCCAGCCTAAGAATCATCTTTTTGACCATTGCGTTCATATCTATCTTATCACCAAGTCTTATTGAGTTTTGATGTCTACCAACTCTGGAATCTATTCTCTTTTTTACTCTCTGCTACCATCTAAGATCAAGCCACCATTATCTCCCACCTGGACTCTTACTATGAGAGCCTCTGATTTGCTTCTTCATATACCTATATAAAGTCAGATGGTTCTTCCACAGAATTCAAATCTGTTCATGTCATGGATCTGCTGAAATCACTTCAATGACTTTTAGGTAAAGAGCAAAGTTTCTAACATGAATTTGTCCCAGAATTTTTCAAAGTGAAGCTGGTAATCCATTGATGAGTCATAACATCATTATGCTATATCATTAAAAAAAAGTTACTGATGACATTGTATGTCCCCACTTAATATGTACTGAGTTTCCACATTCTATGACCGAAACTGAATGACTAAAGAATATAGAAACACAGTAAATGGTTGTAAATACCAGATATAGTGTGGGAAGAGCATGGATGAAGGAATAGAGTCTGAGGAAGGACATTAAGGAGAAAAATGGAGAGGCAAAATGGGAATAAGAAATGGGGTATTATTTGTTGAAGAGAACTTTATACTGTTATTAACTGGACGGGGGAGAAATGTAAACATGTTGGAATATTCACTTTGCAAACTAACGTGATTGAATGCATAAAAGAACTTGAAATAAAGTAAGATAAAAAAGTTACATGTGAATATATATATTAATAGAAGTGAACCCAAACAAAAGCTTTTATAGACTGTTACCTACTGTTAGTAACAGAAAAATACTCTATGTTCTATTTTACTCAATTATTTCATTTTTAAAATGCTCTCATGATCTGGCATATTGATATGTATATATGGATCTGTGTACTGAGCTCTAATATAGAAAATATTTCTTATTGTGAGTTATGGTATATAAAAAAAAATGACTGAAGCCTCTGAAATACACTGGCCCTGGCCGGTCTAGCCTTTACCTATTTCCCCATTATCATCACACACATGGTCCTCTTGACTTAAGTTTTCTTGTTCCCCAATTTTTTTTCTCTCTCTCCCTTTCTGTCTCTGTCTTACATGCACATGTGGCATCTCTATCATGAAAATGATATTGACAGAATATATCATGAAATTTGACGGATTATTGATAGAGAAGCTCTGCTTTCCTTTTTGAGGGGTTTTCTTCTTTCTCTCTTTTTTTTTTTCTTTCTCTCTGTCTTCCTTTCTCTCTTGCTCTTTCTTTCTTTCATGGTTTTTGCCATAGGGTGCATACACTTGCCAGAGAGAGATAATGAGAAAGTGAGAAATTACCCCCCTGTGGGGGGATGGCAATGCCACAATCCCTTCCCCTCTGGAATTTTGGGCATGAATGCACATGAACCCAGTGTGGTTCAAACTGCTAGATCTGGGACTTGAGCATTGCTTGGCCATGTGAGAGTCCAGCACCTTCAACTGTAAGCCACCTATTGATCCAAGAGGGGATTTCTTTTCAGTTATCTGTATTGTCTTTGATTACTTTTTAAAATTTTTACTTTTATAAAGCAAAAAGGACAGGCTTTTTTCCAATGGAGAACTTGACATTGTTTTGTCTGTTAAATGATTTTTCCCTTTGCCTCTTTCATTCACCCTCTAGCACCCACTCTCCTCACTTACCAGATCCTTCTGGGATCTAGGCCTACACTTTATAATGTCCTATCTTCAGATTTTGAATAGTCTCACTCAGTATGTACTGATTGTCTTCACTCTATGGCAGAAATTCAAAGATCTGCTCATTTCTTAGGTTGATGGAAAATCAATCTTTCTGAGTAGGGGGTAGGCAATGTTATAACGTGTCAAAATCTCTATTCTCCCTACTTCCTAGTTGGCAGGTTCATTCTGTTAAATGAAGTAAAACATGGATAGGAAAATGTTTGATTCTGAAAACAGCTACCCTGTGTCTATAATTAGTTAGAATTCATCATCTATAAAAGCAGTGGGTTAACTAGCAATCTTAGTTTTTATTGTATGGGTCTGTTTTATATGTTGTACAGTTTTTGTGTATATCACGTGATAGAATTAAAATCATCACATTGAATTTTGAAGTAAAGTTCACACATTGACTATTCTTAAATTTGAGAAGATGAAAGGGTTAATTCTTATGTCAGGCAGGAAATTTTACTTACAGTCTCTTTTAGGAGTAGTTGTTGAAACCGAGTTGAGAATAGTCCACTTACCCATCTTGGGCAGATGCTAAACAAATCAGTAACAGAGGATCTTTCCTGGGGATCCTTTGATCATATGTTATATTTTATTACATTTAACATGTGTTATGGTTGTAGATTTCCCCCTCTTCACCAGCTGGGGAGTTTTCTGGAGTCTATAACATATAAAGAACTTATTCTGTATTGTGAAGCAATAACAATGTTAACAATCCCATCAATACCTTTATTTACTTGAATTCCCCAAGATAATTGAAGTTTTGGTGTTTAACATTGTCAGTTTAGCATATTTGCCTAGTCGTCTTTGGAATATCTGAAATTATGAGATAGTTTTATTGTTATATATTTATTTATACACAGACTATATAGGTTCATCGCCTAGCAAATAATAACTGGATATGTGGGGACTGTTTTGTGTGTGTTTTATTGTTACTTGTCATGTTTGTCCTCCTGATATTCAGGCTGTGATATCCCAGGGTTGTCTAGTGCTTTGTGGATACTGATGTTTTCATTATTTCTTTTTAAAAAATCCTACCATGGGCAACAATTTTCCAAAATATTTTTACTTACTGTTGTCACTTGTTATTGAACCTTCCATTTGGAACTATCTTTTAGAAACAGATGATCACTTTATGAGTTATTGAGGGATTCAAGTCATAACAAATTTGATAGCTTCTAAGGAGGTTGCTCAAGGGGAAAGAGGAGACTATGTTTTCCCCTACAGACATTGTTAAATCAAGACATAGGCTAGCCAATAGGGATAGCCAAGACTGGTTTCAGCCTATCTGCTATCTGATATATGTATTTACAAGAAA
>NW_006159559.1:5111138-5122359 GCF_000334495.1 Tupaia belangeri chinensis | reverse complement strand
GACAATTTTTAATAAAGAGCTGTCAATTATTTTCTTTGCTATTTATCTCTAGTGGAAGTTGTAGAAATTGTTGTTCCTCCCTAGGTAGCTGACACCTGTGATATTGCTTACTCTACTGAATATGTGGTGACGGTTTTAGCAATGTCAATGAAGTTCATATTAAGTTATAGGAGGAAATACTTTCACATTTTAGCATTTCCACGTAGGACTACTGCAATGGACTAAGTTTGAATATCTAATAATACTGAGCCCTGAAAAATATATGTGAAATTACATTTAGATATATCACAGATAAATTTAGTATTGTGAAGTTATGATGGTGAATGAGCTTAAAAACTGTTCTTTTTTCCATCTATTTTACAAAGAAAGAGCTGAAGAGACTATAAGAGAATGAACAAATACATTTAGATGCTTTACAGATGAAACCTTGGATGAACCACTGTCACAGGTTACCTACCAGCATTGTGTGATTCCTTAATAGCACAGTATTTGGAGAGTATAATGTTCAATTACCTATTAAATTGTTTTTACTGCCAAAGTAATTATATCTTGTCAATCAACATATTCAGATTTATCACATTAATGTCTTCTGGAAATTGGATTAATACTGAGAAGAGTACGGTCTTACTGTTTCAGTAGCTTATGATGTTAGCTGACATTTGTATGTATTTTTTTTTCCCTGTTAGCCTGGATTTTAAAGGAGCCTAAGTAGACATGACAGAATTGTTTTCATGCTTCGAGATTAAAATATATTCAACTACTTTCCATATTTCCATATCATGAGAAACATTAGTCATTGAAAATGCGATCAAGAACACAATCAACGTCAAAGAATATGTGAAAAACATTAGTTACTAAAAAACGTGATAGGGGCCGGCAGGTGCTGTTGTAGTTAAGGTGCTGGACTCTGACATAGCTGACTGGTTTGAGTCACAGATCTGACGGCTTGCTTTCTTACCCACTTCCCCAACTGTTGGTCTTTGGTCAAATTAAAAAATAATAATAAGTACATTTAAATAAATCATAAATCTTTTTTAGAGAAGTTTTTGCTATAGGGCTAATGTGCTAGAGAGAGAGATAAAGAGATAGAAAGGGAGAAATCACTCCCTGGGAGAATGGCCATGCCACAATCCCTTCTCCTCTATTCATCTCTCAGGATTTTGGGCATGCATGCATGCACACATGGTCGTTGTGAGTTTTAAGCTGCCAGGCATGGGACTTGAACCACAGTTGACTATGTGAAAATCCAGTTACATACCCATTACACAATCTGCTGATTCCTAAATAAATAATGATTTTAAAAAAAGAAAAATGTGATAAAAAACATATACATTGTCAATAAATATCCCTTTTTTTTTTCCTTTAAGGCTTAGATTACAAAGTCCTATAGTTATTGGGTTATTGATTATATTCTTACTCATTCTTAGAACTTTTCAGGCCCAGGTGGTGTGAACTGAGATAATGTTTCTTAGCCTAATCGTTTTACTAGAGGAATTAATGGACTTCATATTTCATTGTATCTAAACAAAACAAAACAAAACCCCTCATACAGGAGAATGTACAAAGAAGTTAGCAAAGGCACTAACTGATTATGGTCTATACTCCAGGAAAATATTTGATGAAAGTCTATGTGAGGTAGAATGACAAACCAGAAAGAAGCTAGATGAAAAACTATATAGAGGACAAGGCTGTCTTTGAAATGTTTTCACATCAGACTTCACAAATAGATCACAAGTCTCAATCAAGTGTGTGCTTAGAGTGAAAATGGGTAAGTTTATTTTTTTTAGTAATTATAGATCGAAACATCAGGGAGCAATAATTATATTCTATAAATCACTTTTAGATCCTACATATTGGTTAATACATAAGGTTTTAAAGAATTTACTTATTGGGGACCAGTAGGTGGCATGGTGGTTAAGGTGCTAGACACTCCCACATGGCTGCCGGTGGTTTGAGTCCTGCACCTGGTGGCTTGCTTTTTGGCTTTCTCTCTCTGTGTGTCTCTCTCTGATCAAATTAAAATAGATGAATAAAAAATAAAATTACATAAACAATTATTTTTTTAAAAAATTTATTTATGGTTTTGTTTATGTGCTAATATTCTTAGAACGTTATAAAAGGGGTTCCGAATATACTTCTCTGTAATACTCTTTATAGAAAGGGCCAAGAAGAGTGAGGAGTTGCATCAGGGCCCTGGGGGACCTTATAAATTCTTTGGAACTATAATGAGGTGTTGGCTATCACAGTCAGTATTGGACTCTTCCATGGAGATTAGGATAATCCCTCAGTTTTTGTGCAGTGTTCATCCTAAAGACCAAACCGAGGTTCTAGTCAAGTCTAGGCAATATCTTTTTATTTACAGCAGAATGATTAGGTGACTAGAAAGGAGTTCAGCTAGTAAGAGGTGTTTTTCTTCGGAAGTGCTATCATATTAAAAGCTAAATAAAATTTTCTTCATATATTTTGAAAGGTAGAGATTTTTTTCCCTAGATTTATCTAAAAGTTGACAATGATGACAGAGACTCTAATAATAGAATTAAATATATTATGCCTCATCCCAAATCTCATCGTCTCAGGACCATTGTTTCCTTTTTTTCCCTCTTCTTCTAAGATTAACTTCTGGACCATAACTCCATGGGTCTTCCTTAGCTTTGGTTTCCCACCCAATTCCTTTGGGTTGAATGAAGAAGCTTGACTTGAGAGGCAAACAAAACTTGATATCTGTGCCCCAAAGAATCAAAATGCCAAAGAGATTATGTAGCAGATGGCCTAAGTCAATTTGAGAAATCAATGCCAAATCTCCTAAAAAGACACAAGGGGTAGAATTTCTTAATGTATATCAGTGTTTAGAATATAAGCAGCTCTATGGTAGAAAGCCACAGATAGAACTTTGGAGTTTTCTTTCCCTTCCCCTAAGCCCCGACTGTACTTCAACTTTGAACTATAGTCTAGGGGCTTCTTTTTATAACTGAAGGAAGCCAGACTACTTACCATGACCACGTTCAGCTGTATGCACATTTTCCTGATATGTTTTTTTAGCTGCTGGGTTCTGGACTTGAATTGAGGAGTCAACTATATGGGATTTAGTACCTTCAACACTAAGCTACCTGGTGGCTTTGTGCTGCTGTTGTGTGTGTGTGTGTTTAATTCATCAAATTTACTTCAGCTGAAGATCAAGTGCTTTTGGCCAGTGGTATAATTGGACTTTTTGGGTTTTTTTTTCTACTCAGAATAAAAAAGTTAACATTTCCTGACAATTCAATTCTTTAACTAGTCTCTCTTGGAATGAGGATTAGGTATTTCAGCCAATAAATATCACCTTGATGGATTTAAGCAGACATCCAAATGAAAAATGCAAAATATTAATAGCAGAGCTAGTGCTTGGATTTATAATTGCAGTGAAAAGAGAAGAAATGGGAACAGTATGACTTTTTATGTCAAAGGGGATTCCATTGACTGTCCTATAGTCTTCCTCTTTTGATGCATCATTTATAGACAATAAAATGTGTAAGTCTTAAGTGGATATTCATGAGTTTTGACAAATGTCTATATGTGTGTAACCTCAACCTCTTTACAATCACACCCCCCAATAAATTCTGGAATTGTCTGTCCCTATTAATCCCCTACTCTTCCCTCAGAGGTAACTATTGTTCTATTATTTCCCCCCACTATTTATAGTTTTATTGTTCATAGAATTTCTTGCCACTGGAATAATTTTGTTGTAATTTTGTGTAAGAGTTCTTTATTAGTTTACTATGCCTGCCATAAAAATCTGCCACGGATTGAGTAACTTAAATAGCAGAAATATATTATCTCATGGTTCTGGATGCTAGAAGTCCAAGAACAAGGTGGAGGCAGGGTTGGTTCTTCTCTCCTTGGTTTACAGATTGCTACCTTCTCTTGTAACTCAGATGGTTACCCCTTGGTGTATATATATTTTATATGCCCTGATCTCTTCTTTTAAACACATGACATATTGGATTAGGCCCAGTTTATCTGACCTTATTTTACTGGATTACCTGTTTAAAGATACTATCTGCAAATATATTGTGAGGTACTGGATGTTAAGACTTCAACATAGGATTCGGGAGGAACACAATTCAGTTATAACAACTTTCATAAAAATGTTTTTGAGATTCACTGATGTTTCTGTGAGTAGTTTTTTAAATTGCTGACTTGTATTTTATTGTATAAATATTTCACAATTTATTCTATTAACAGACACCTAGAATGTTTCTATTTTTGGTTATTATGAATGAAGTGACATTATTATGAAAATTATCATACACATTTTTTGGTCAATGTAAAAATATTTTCACCATTGTATGTTTTAATTTACTTTGGTTAAATACCTAAGTATGAAATTTCTGGTCATAGGAGTAGATATTTGTTTAATTTCATTATAAATTTTTCCCAAATTTTCCAATCTGGTTGCACCATTTTATTTTCCACCATCAGTTTATGAGAATTATAGTTTCTTTAAATTTTTACCAACATTTGGAATTATAGAACTTCATAATTTTACTCATTCTGGTGGGAGTGTAGTGATTATCTCCTTGTGGTTTTAACTTGCATTACCCCCTAATGACTAATGATGTAGAATACTTTCACATATGCTTATTGGCCATTTGTGTGTTAGACTATTTTAATTCACATTAAACATAGAGTATCAAGATACCCAAAGGAACTATTTATGTGAAATAGATGCTTTCAGTGTATCCATTATTTGAATTCTTTAAAAACTCAGTGCTCATACTGCACCTGATGTGTGTGATCTCTCTAATCAACCCATGTGTGACTTAAATAAATACATGTATAAATTATCCAAAAATATGGCATTGATTTTTGAAGAGAAAGGAGGACTGGGTGTGTTTCTGTTTACTTGAATTTTTTTTCAAATAACAAATATGTGGGAAACAGAGAAAGGTAATTAAAATTGGCCTAGATAACTGGAAAGGCAATTGGAAAACTATGGTGTTAGATCTCTATCATACTACACTCACCAATATAAATTCCAGATGGATAGAAAAATCTATTTTAATTATTTTTAATCAGACACATGATCATTTTTATAAAATCAAATATTTCTTAAAATATTTCTTAAAATTTTATAATAAAAATATTAGTCTTTTACCCCACCTCTCATCTAGCCTCCTCCAATTCCCATAGGCATCCACCTTCAATAATTTCACTGTGCTTAGTTTTTACTTCTATATTTATGACTAGTTGGCTATTTCTTGGATTATCAATTTTAAAATTCATCTGTTGACTTCTTAGCATAACAGATGGAGGCTGGTAGTGCCTAAAACACCTCTTATTCTTCTCAGCCCCATCTCCTTCAACATAGTAATATCAGAATTTTGGTTAGTTCATGTTATAAATTATTATAACATGCAAATTTTGTTTACCACTCAGAAAATCTACAATATTACACTATAATAATCTTCATTTATAATTCCTCACTCAGTGAATTTATTTGCTCAATTCCATTCTCTTTTTCTTAAATTTCAGTTAGGCTGTAATCTGAAAGTATGTATTATGAGAACAGAGACGGTAATGATGAATGTCAAAGCATGAAATACAAAAAGGATGTGAGAGCGCTGGGCATGGTGTTTCAGGGCAGGTACAGCAGACTGCCACTCTTGGGATGGAATTCCAAGTATGCCTTTTGCTAATCATGTAATCTTGGGAAAGATATCTTTCTAACATGTCTCAGATTCTCTTCTTAAAAACTGAGAATATGACTAGACCCACTGCCTAGCACTGAAGGAAACTGGATCCTACATGGCCAGCCATGGTTGAAATCCCAACCCTGGTGGTTTGAAAAACACGCTGGGTGTGGGTATGTGTGACTAAATCTCACCAGGATGGTTAATCATGTAATCTTGGGAAAGATATCTTTCTAACATGTCTCAGATTCTCTTCTTAAAAACTGAGAATATGACTAGACCCACTGCCTAGCACTGAAGGAAACTGGATCCTACATGGCCAGCCATGGTTGAAATCCCAACCCTGGTGGTTTGAAAAACACGCTGGGTGTGGGTATGTGTGACTAAATCTCACCAGGATGGTGAAATGGAGGCTTGAAAAACACGCTGGGCACAGGTATGTGTGACTAAATCTCACCAGGATGGTGAAATGGAGGAGAAAAGATTGTGGTGTGATATACCCAATTGAAAAGTACTTTCTCTCTTTTCTGGCTCTCTGGTCAGCACACACACACCCTCTGAGAATTTAATAAAAATGAGAATAATAGTAACTATGTTTTCTATTTTTTTACTAATTTATTTATTTTACATTCTTTCACTGAACATCATTACAGCATACAAAATGTGATTTCCCATCCAGAATACACTTTAAAGTGACTGAATCATGCATGTTATTATCAAAAAATAATTTTCCATTTCTTGTTTCCCCCCTATTGCTCACACTGCCATTTCCTACCCTCCTCCCTCACCATCTCTGGTATCTGCAGTTCCTTTACCTTCTCTTTTAATTATTTCCCACATTTCATTGATTCACAAAATATCTTGCACACATACACACTTGCTCCCTCATAAATAGATTACATATATAGCTATTGCTATTGGGGATTCATAGTTCTCCATACACATGTGGAATGGGGAAAGGCAAATAAGAGTCCAGTGGCATTGGATTAAATTGGGGGAGGAGGGAAAAAGGGTAAAAAGAAAGAAGCAAAACAAGGGACACAAAAATGGAAGATTATCTGTTGATAACATGTATGATAATAAATTTAACCAGACTAATATGCAGTGTATTCATGCAGGAAAAAATCATTTATAAGTTATAATGATATATGGTGATTGAATATATAAAATAAAGTCGGGGAATATGAGGTTAATGCATAAAACAGTTTTAATTGTGAAAAACTTGAGTATGTTGAATGCTGGTGAGAAGAAACCAGTTGATTGGAAAGGGTTAAAGTATAAGAGGAAGGGAATAATGGCTAGAGCTAGTTTCTGAGGGTGTTAAAAGGTTATATTAGCCTTATATGGGAGAATGTTGAGGGAGGGGGGAAGTTGTAAAGAACCAGAAAAACACAAGTAAATGTATGAGTTTTGGGGAGGAAGATTAAAGACTTTTAACTTACATTTATTATTTGAGAGATCGAGATTAGCACCTTCTTCTAATGGCTGCACATCATAATCCTCCTCCCATCCTTCCTTGCCGGTCAGAATCACAGGGATGCATGCATGCACCTGCCATGTACATGCTGACTCAAGAACTAAACTCCAATTTTTCCATTTTGTTCTCTTTTGTTTTTGTTTTTGTTTTTGTTATAGGGCATGTGTGCTTATGAGGGAGAGAAAAAGTAGAAGTATAAAAACACCTCCCCTTCCCCCCAGGGGAATGGCCATGCTGCAATCTCTTCTCTTTCTTCTTCTCTGGATTTTATGCACATATACACACATGCCTAATATGTTTTTAAAGCCACTGAGTCTGGGACTCAAACAGCACAGTTGGTCAAATGGTATCTAGACACCTTAACTACCAAATCACCAGGTGGCCCTGAACTTGAACTTGTTTTTCCTTCCCTTCCCTTCCCTTCCCTTCCCTTCCCTTCCCTTCCCTTCCCTTCCCTTTCCTTTTCTTTTCCTTCTTTCTTTTTATAATTAATTTTTTTTTTATTAACATAACTTCCAGCACTGCAGAGCATTGCATTACCATGGTGTCACTGTGACTGGGCTCTCAAGGACTTCTTGAGTGACAGCATCTGTTTATGCTGTGAAATAAGAGATGAGATAATCTGCTAAGAATGACAGGGATGATATGGTGGAATAGGTTATAGAAGAGCAGAGAAGGTTTGAAATCCATGAAGGAAGAAGGGGGAGAGACTTTATTGCAGTAGTGTGGAAGGATCACAAGGCAGCACTGTGAATCTAGTTGGGGTTAAAGGTTAAAGACCATTAATTTACATTCTACCAACAGATTTTTTTTTTTTGATAGATTTTCGCTATAGGGCGCATGCACTCGCCAGACAGACAGAGAGAGACATAAGAGACAGAAAGCGAGAAATCACCCCCGAGGGAGGACGGGCAGGCCGCAATCCCTTCTCCATTCTCCTCTTGGGATCTTGGGCACGCACGCACACGTGCCCGGCGTGAATTTTAAGCCACCAGTTCTGGGATGGGAACCGCGGTCGACTATGTGGGAGTCCAGCGACATAGCCATTACACTAACTGCTGGTCCCTCCAACAGATGTGTTTTCATGATTATTTTTTTCAGCTGTGTTTTGCAACCCAAAAATATAGGTAGGGTAGATATGCAAAGTGGTCCATGATTAGGGTTTGACTAGTCCAGTTTAGTTGGAGAACAGTGGGTTAATATTACTGAGAATATCAACAAAAAAATCTTGATGTGATGAACTATGGATTCCAAGATAGGTAGTGAAGGAAGTGATGATGAAAAGGTACATGTAGGGATTTCTCCTGTATAAAGTGGTGTCATGAAATGGTGGAGTACTCAATGAATATGAAGAACATACATTGTAGAATAACTAAGTAAGGGATCTGGAGGGCAATGGTAAGAAGTTGTGGTCAGAAAATGAATTGGTCAAATTTGTTTTTTTTTGAGGTGGAGCAGTGCTACCATGGTGGCCGAAATAAAATGGAGAAGAAAATAATGGAATATGAGGTCAAGAATTGTGAAACATGAATATTGCATGGACAGGATGTCATTCCAAATGATGGTAAGAGATGACAGGGATAGGAAGGCACAGTTATTTGCTAAAATGTTTAGTGAATATGGATGGATTATTCTTGGAACACACAGGTACTCTGGGCTCAAGGCGGGGAGGCGGGGTTTGGAATGCAACAGGGCTGGAAAATTTGAACCTCCAAGGAAGGAAGATTTTACATACAGATCACTTGGTGGTGAGTACTGGTTTTAATATGGGTCATTTGGTGGTGAATATTGGTTTTAAGCACTACTGGCTGAAGAGGACTTGGGCTCTGCTTTTTCATTCTGAAATACCACGGTCATTGAGAACTACATTCTCCTCTTGAGGAAACTTCGGGGGAAACAGTGTCTTGGGTAGAATGAGGCTTTAATTAAAGCAAGAAGGTGGGGTGAGTTTAGGGGCAGGACCAGGGTCTGAGGACTCCAGGAAGCATGATGAAAGTATTGGGAATGGGAGGATAGTTAGAAGTTGGGGTCAGGAAGAGGAAGTCACAAAACACTGTTATAATGTACAGTTCTAATTTGGTTGCTTTGTAGGGGAATCATGATAGGCTAGTTCATATTCTCCAACCACATATAGCTACTTAACGACTATTATAGAAACAAAGACAAACTAAACCTTTAAGATTTAGTAGTAGTGGTGCTCCGTTATACCATATTGACATGAATCCTTCTATGTTACGTTTATTGCAAAACGAAGTTTTAACAATAAAACATTTAAAGGAAACGAATACCATAAAATTCAATTTGAACATTAAAATGGAATTCGATATAAAACTGAAGTCAATAATCGTTTCTAAAGTAGTATCTGTGGGCATAGATGGGTTTATTTCAAAATGATCATGGCCTGTGAAAGTAAAAGGGCAATGACTTGAAAAAACTGATTTCTAGAAAGTGAATCATGAAGTTGGAACTCAATTGTATAGTAAGAGAATGCTAGAGTACTCTTAGCAATCTATAAAACTGCTACTAGGAAACTTGGAAGAAACTAAGTCTTTTAGGAAATATGGCTATAGAGTCTTAAAAAAAAACAAAAATAGTTATAAAACCACTGACAGGAATCATTGAGGCAAAAAAACCCATTCAGATATCTGTTGTACTGCAGGCGTAAAAGGGAAATCATGTTTTATGTAAATATTCTGTGATACATACATACATACTTTTAAATTCTGTAAATCATATGTATATCCTACATATAAAGATAAGTATAAATGTACATATGTGTGTGTGTGTGTGTGTGTGTACACATGTAAAATTTGGCAGAAACAGATGGCAAAGGCAGTCAAAAACTTCTCAGAGATTAGTAAACAGAAAGTACTTGCCCCCTGAAAGAAGGATTTATTAAAAAAAATCTCTTTATGAACCTTTATTTTTAGTAACTCCTCTATATTATAGAAATATCAAATCATTGGCATTATAAAAACCAAACATTTTTTCCTTAGTGCTATAGGGCTACATGGAAACTTTCTGCTCTTTAAATTTTTTTTTTTTTTTTTGCTAGAGATTTTTGCTATAGGGCATGTGCACCTGCTGGGAATACAGAGAGAGAGAGAGAGAGAGAGAAGGTGGGAATCACCATTTCCCCCCATTCTGGGGCACATGCCTGGTGTGTTTCCAGTCTCTGAGCCCAGGACTAGAGCCACAGTCACGTGGGAGTTCAGGGATATAATCATTACATCCGTCACGTGGGAGTTCAGGGATATAACCATTACATCCTCTGCTGGTCCCTAAAGAAATAATTTTCTTAGAGAAACAAATATCATTATATCCTATGACCCTTAAAATATATTTATGAATTTAGCATTAACAGATTCTCTTATCAATCATGGTATTAGTACATACTCTGTCTTTTATTTTTTTGAGGGAGTAGAGGTTTTTACCTTAGAGCATGTACACTCGCTGAGGAGAGAAAGACAGAGACAGTGAGAGGAAAAGTGAGAAATCATCCCCCCTGGTGGGGAGCATGCCACAGTCCCTTCTTCTTCATTATCCTCTTGGGATCTTGGGCATGCATGTACATGCATCTGGTAAAGTTTTAAACCCCCTGGGTCAGGAACTCGAACCATGGTCCGTCATGTGGGAGTCTGGCAATATAACTGCTATGCCACATGTTTGCTCCTATACTCTCTTTCTCTCTCTTTTTTTTTTTTTTTTACTTCATTCATTTAACAAATAGTTTTCAGGTACCTACTCTGCATCTAACACTGTTCTGTGAAGGAGATGGAATCACCATCCTGAATGTGGATTATACAAGAAGGTTTGAGTGGAAGACCTGTCTTTTGAGTTCCAGCTCCACACGTACTTGTTCTCACAGACATGGTAACTGTGAGGAATCCCCAGGCTTCTCAGACTTTGTCTAAAAGTGGACTGTGTCCATTCTATCAGTGAAGCATGACTGTCTTTTTGTAGTCTTTCCTCATTGGTGAAAAAGCTTTTGAAATATTATATAAACATGACCACAGTGCAACCCTGCTGAAACACTCCATAGCTTTCATGCCTAGAACAATATGTAAATTGAAAT
>NW_006159559.1:5073453-5095132 GCF_000334495.1 Tupaia belangeri chinensis | reverse complement strand
TATATATATATATATATAATCTTTGAATGCATTAAAAAAAGAGAGATGAACAAGCCTGGAGGAAAGACAGCATAGGCTGAAGTGATGACCATGGTATTTTTTCAAAATTCTTAGAATTTTGAAATTCTTAGAAATGTAAAATTTCAATTTTTAGAAATTTGCATATTAGTTCACATGTATCTTTATATCTTTTTCCTATAAGATGTCTTTAATTTTTTACCTTTTTTATGTTTTCTCATCTATCTGAGTAAATTTTTCTCTTATAGGTCTTTTTAAAAATTCATTTAGAATTCTTTAAATTAAAATTTTATTTGTTATTAACATAAAATTATACATGTTTATTGTACATGTGATTTTTCTATACAAGAGTACGATGTATAATGATTAATCAGGGTAATTGGTGCACCCATCATCTCAAACATTTGTCATCATTACCTTGTATTGGGACATACAAACCTTTCTTTTAGCTACACTATGATATACAGTAAGTTGTTGTTAACTGTATTCTCCCTACTGTATTTTATAATACTAGAAATTGTTTCTGTATCTGTAATTCTTCTTCCTTTAATCAACATCTCTCTATTCTCCCTGCCCTCCCATCCTTCCCAGGCTCTAGTAGTTAATTCTTCATCTCTCTACTTCTTGGAGGTCAAGTTTTTTTCAATTTCCACATATTGTCCTCATAGGTCTTTCAATACAATTGATTTACTAGGCAAATCCTCAGATCTTCTTTACATGAATCTTCTGGCTTCATGTATCCCTGACACACACATTCTGTTTAGAGAAACAATGTCCTAGCGGATAAAGCTCAAACCACGCTGTACAACTTTCATGAGGAGGCAGTAAAACTTAGAGGTTAGGAACCTAGACTCTAGAATTTAATTTCTTATTTGAATCCCCAGACTCTCAAACTTGATTGTTCTGCTAGTTGCTTGATCCTGGGCAAGTTAGTTAATGCCCCTGAGTATAAAATAGGAATTGTAATAATACCTATCTTAGGATTGTTATCAGAACTATGAAACAATCTAAGTAAAGGGCTCAGCCTGGTTCCTGGAAAGTGCTACAGGCTCATCTCCACTCATTAATTCACCTCCTGGTAGAACCCCAAGCAACAACTTGCAATCTCTTGTAGATACCGTATTTCATGTGGATTTGCCTTTAGTCTGGAATACTCTGCAACCACATACTGTATCACCAAGTAAGAAAGGAGAACAGACATGTTTTCTTAACTTCCTTATAGGGGAAAAACCCAAAAGAAGTCACATACCTGTTCAAAACATGACTGGTATAGCATTCATAAAATTCACTAAGAGGATAGTCATTTTCTTATGTGATAGCATAAACGTCACCTATCGAACTGAGCACTTTCTTCTGGGAGAGGTTGATGGGGTGTCACCGGATCATGTCTGAGGACACTGCCAGTTCGGAGGCCTTCTTGCTCCCAGTGTTCTTCCCTTTCTCCTCCAATTTAATTTCAGCCCTACTCTTTCCTTTTTCTCTCCTTTCTTTTTTTTCTGTAAATCTTCCTTGCCCCCTCCCCCTATTTTTAAATGCAACTTAATCATTCATAAATCACATTCTTCCTAGAACCTTCACTGGCACTACAAGATTATGCAGAATTGCAATAAATCACCAATTAGGGACTTTCAGCCTGAGAAAAGTCTTGCTTAGCTAAATAGTGTTGGTAGGTCCATACTGTAAGCGTCAGGTAGCTTTACAATTTTTAAGTTTAATATAATTAATTTATTTCTGTTTGCTAGATGGCATGTGCACTGGCCAGAGACAGTGAGAAAGAAGAAAACTGAAAAAGCATCCCATGTGGGGGTTGGCCATGCCTTAATTCCCTCTCCTCCATTTCTTCTTTAAGGGTTTTGGACACACACACACACACACACACACACGTCTGGTGTGTTTTTCAATTCACTGGTTTGGGACTCTAACCACACAGCTGGCCTTGTGGCATCCAGCTACTTTAATGACAGCTGTTTCCTTCCATGGACCCTTTATACATTCCGACTATAAAGCCTGTATTCCAAATGTACACTTTAAATCTTGGTGTGTGATATAACTCAGTCTCTGTATAGAATGACATACAAAGAAATATGGTCTGGCAGACCCAACGTGATTCCATAAAGTATGGTAAGTTGACCTTTATCTTGCAGCAAAACAACAAAGGAGATTCAACACTTACCTCAGAACAACTCTTCTAAGCATGTTTTTTCTATTCCTTTTTTCTCTTAAACTCTAGTTTGTTTATTTATTTGGAGAAGTTTTTGCTATAGGGCGCATGCACTCACCAGAAAGACAGAGAGAGACAGACAGAGAAAAAGTGAGAAATCACCTCCCAGGGGGAATGGCCATGCCACAATCCCTTCTCCTCCATTCTCCTCTCGGGATCCTGGGCAGGCACGTACATGTGCCTGGTGTGAGTTTAAGCCACCAGGTCTGGGACTTGAACCACAGTCGACTACATGGGAGTCCAGCCACATAGCCATTATGGCAACTGCTGGTCCGAAAACTCTAGTTTATAAACTTCTGTATTACAGAATTGCTTATATACCAGCCTCTAGAATGCTCTTTTCAACTTTAATTCCATGTCACTTTCTTTTTATCTCACTAACTCCTTTCTCTTTAAGTTGTCTTACTTAGCATTTTCATCCTTCTGTTATTGTTTCCGATCTCTTCTTTGTCCCTGTCTTTCTAGTTTTGCATTTCCAAATCTTACTCAAGTTAGCAAAGGTTTTCTTTTATTTATAAGGAGGATCAGTGTGACAAGAGTGATTGTGAGTTGAACTGGGATGAAAAGTCTGATTCCCATCAGCACATGTGTTTGTTCACTTCCTTCCAGAACTCTGAGGCTCCTCTTCTGTGTCTGTGGCACCCACATAGGGCCGGCACAGAATGGCACTCAGTAGTTGTTGAGTAAATGATGAAACTATTATTTTTGTTAAAGAACTTCTTGGTAGAAATTCATGAAAAAATGAGCTTGGTTTAATCTATAATATAACTAAGAGTATAAAGAAACTTTAAGAGATCTGTTTTTGGGACCAGCAGTTGGCATAATAGCTATGTCGCTGGACTCCCATGAAGCTGACTGTGGTTCAAGTCCCGGACCCGGTGGCTTAAACTCACACTGGGCGCATGTGTGTGTGCCCAGATCCTGAGAGGAGAATGGAGGAGAAGGGATTGCATAGTGGCCATCCCCCCGGGGGGGGGGTGATTTCTCGCTTTCTGTTTCTCTGTCTCTGTCTTTAGTTAGAGTCCCTGACCTGGTGGCTTAAAAATCTTAACAGGGGACCAACATATGGCATAATAGTTACGTCACTGACTCCCACTTATTAGACTGTTGTTCGAGTCCCAGACCTGGCAGCTTCAAATTCATGCTAGGCACATGTGCGTGCATGCCTAAAATCCTGAGAGGAGGATGAAGGAAAGGAGATTGTGGCGTGGCCATCTCCCTTGGGCTTAATTTCTCTGTTTCTCTGTCTCTGTCTTTTTAGCAGGTGCACACACCCCATAGCAAAAATCTCTCAAAAAAAAAAAAAAAAAAAAGAGCGAGACCTGTTTGGACTCTGTCTTCTTGTCCTTAGATTATTTGTTATGACATTAATTAGCCAGCATGGTCTTAGTCAGATAGTCTCTTTCTTCATCTCTGTCTTGATGCTATCTTTGTCTGTGGTATGTCTGTTCATAGATCATTGTACAAAAATGTAAAAGAAACATTAAGTTGACAACATCTGAAAACTTCATGAAAAGTTTGAATTATCAGTTCAATTTCAGACACTTTCAGATTCTGAGTTTGGTCAAATTTGTAAAGTCAGAAAACTCAGTGAAGTGGGACCATCAAGGTTGACGTTACTGCCCTTTATCACAGACGTAAGTCTGAGAGGGTATGAGCAAGTCATGCTGTATAATTCCTCCTGGCCTCTTCTTTCACCTTCATTACAGCCTAGATGGGCTTTCCCCTCCCTTTCCTCTGCCACCTTTGCAGTTACAGCTCCTGTAATATTTGCTGTTGGAGACTCTTAAGAGAAAACAAACATGAGGTTGTAGAACGAGGGCACTATGAAAAAACTTGATTATTTCATTCAGAGAAAATTCCTCAGCGTTTTCAAGATGAGGCATTTGCTAGTGATTTAGTTTAATTCAAAGAAACACATATACTGTGAATGTAAAGAGGAATGGAAACAAAAGTGTACTCCTTAAGAAGGACTCCATTTCTCTTTATATTTTCAACCAATAGTCTAGAACTTGTCCTTCAGTTGTCACTCAGTAAATGGTTGTTAAATGAAAGAGCAAAGTACATTTTATCTTACCCACTGAAGCGTACGATTTAATACTGAAAACACAAGAATTGGCATATTAATGGAGGTGGAGATGAAGTTTGATAAGGGTAAAGGGGAAGAGGAGATTAATGGTTGTTATAAAAAAAGTGTTCTGAAATTTCCTATGTTATATGCTTAAGTTCAACAGCAGCAGTCATCATCAAATGAGAAGCCCTATAATGTATTTATATGCCAAAATTTTGATTGCAGGTTGCTATTCACAGAGGGAAACTAAAATTAGAAAGAAACTACACGGGTTTTGATACGAAGGGAGAACATAGTTTTAAACAACATACTTACGGGAAAAACCAAACCCAAAAGACAGAAGCAACTTCCATTCTCCTAAGGCACAGGGTGGAGGGTGTTTAACTAAATGATGTTCTCACACAGATTATAATGGAGACAGGAAAAGAACAAAACAAGATAGAATGAGATGACAAATGAAAGAAAGAAAAATGATCAAACCTGACAACTCTAGTCTAGAAGAAATGCCTTTACTTTTCACTCCAAGGCCCATAATTGTCTTTTCAGAAGGTATTTAACCCACACTTAATGCAGTGAAACAAAAACTCTTTTTTTGCTTAAAATCATTACTTAGATCATTCAACTCTCCATTCTGAACCTCGTTCTGATAAATTCATACTTAGAGAGACCTTTGGATTTTAGGACAGGTCTCTGAGAGACAAGTGAACCATCAAGATCTATTTGGATGGACTGAAGTAGGAGGCCCAGTCACCCAATTGATTTGATGTGAGAAATTCTGTTTCATGCTTTTATGGTAACAACAGGACCTCTGATGAATCATAGTGACAGAATATTATAAGTTTTACTTCTCTTCCCTGTGGCCAACTCTGTTATTGTCAGAGTGGCAGTTACAGGTAAGAATTATTTCCCACTTTTTAATAGGTCTATATAACTAATCATGCAATATTAAGCATTAACCTCAGGCTTAAAAACATTGAAAAACACTACAGAGAAATATAATGAAGTATTTAATCATTCTTATAAGCATCTTCAGCTGGAAATGAAGACTTCTGAGGCTTAGGCTGGATGACTTATCTCTGGAATGCTCTGGCCTTAATTCTTGTTCTTGCCTTTGAATATTGAAATCTGAATTCAGAGTTATAAAGATGTTGTATGTCTTTTGCCTACCATCTTTAAAACATAGTTTTCCAGTTCTTGGGAAATATTCTTACCTTAACAATTCAACATTAAATTGAATAGACTGGGCTAACTGGTAGTATGCTGGTTAAGGTGGCAGGATCCCACATGGCCAACTGCATGATGGGAGTCTTGGACCAGCCCTTGAAAAGCACACGGAGTGTATATGCATGCATGCTCAAAATTCTGAAAAGAAGGAGAAATGGGGGGAAAGGGACTGCATTTTGACTATCCTTCATGGGGCGGAGCGTGCTTTCTCACTTTCTGCCTCTCCAGTAAGCACATGTATCCTCTGAAAAATTAAAAAATTATCAAATAGGCTGTCTGAAGTAGATGGGAATGGGGAAATGGATATTTCAGGTAATTTCAGTCTATTGACTAAGTAAACAGAACATATGTGGGCTGTCAAGGTTCAATTAAGTAGGAGGTAACATTTCTTGGATTCAGAGGTGTTGTAATCTTTTAATGGTTCAGGCTTATGTCTGGGACCAGCTTTCACAAGACTGCCCTCTGTTGAGCACACCCCATACTCTCAAGCCTCTTTCCTTGGCACATGCTTTACCTTTAATACAGAAATACTTTGTTTAGATGTTACCTCTTCTGTAAAGCTTTAGTTCCCTCACTGAATCTCTCCCAATCCAACTGCTTGTTCTTTTTTACTTCTAGAAATTTTTTTAATAATTGTTTGTGGTAAAATGCACACAAAATGTTTACCATTTTAATGATTTTTAATTGTACAGTTGAGTGACATTAAATATACTCACACTGTTGCACGATGACCAGAACTATCCATCACCAGCACTTTTTTCATCTTCCTAAAAAGAAACTTCATACTCACTAAACAATTCTCCATTATTCGTCGTCTTAGTCCTAGGCAACCACCACTCTACTTTCTGTTTATATGAATTTGACTATTTTTGTGTCTCAGATTGGCAGAATCATACAGTATTTATCCTTTCATGATGAATTTATTTCACATATCTGAATGTCTTCGAGATTGATCTGGTTCATCTATGTTTTAGTATGTGTCAGAATTTCCTTCATTTAATGCTAAATAATATTGTATTGTATGCATCTACCATATTTTATTTGTCAGTTCATCCATCATTAAACATACTTCCAACTTTTGATTATCATGAATAAGGCTGGTATGAACATTGGGGTGCAAATATCTAATCAAGTCTATCCTTTGAATCTTTTGGGGGTAGAGTCAGACACATTCTATTTTCAACTTTTGAAGCAGCCACCATATTGTCTTCCATTATAGCTGTACCATTTTACATTTCTAGAAGCAATCTACGAGAGTTTCAATTTCTTTACATCCTTATCAATACTTATTTTCTTCATTTCTTTCTTTTTTATAATAGCCATCCTAATTCATTTAAAGTGGTATGCCATAGCTTAGATTTGTATAACCCTAATGATTAGCAGTGTTGCTTCTTTTCGTGTACTTACTGGCTGTTTAGAGAAATGTCTTCTTTAGAGAATGCTTACTTAGGTCTTCTACCCATGTTCTTGGTTTTGTTATTGAGTTGTAGGAATTCTTCACATATTGTGCATATTAACCCTACATCAGATATGTGATTTGAAAATATTTTCTTCCATTCCATGAGATGACTGTTTAGTCTATTGATAACATACTTTGTGCAACAGTTTTAAAATTTTAAGTAGTTCAGTTTACCTAGTTTTTTCCTTTGGTGACTGTGTCATATCTAAAAATCTTTAACAAATATTATGTCATAAAGATTTTCCCCTATGTTTTCTTCTAGAAGTTTTGTAGTTTTAGCTTTTATGTTTAGGTCTTTGATATATTTGAATTTATTTTTGTATATGGCAATGGTCCAAATTAACTCTTTTACAATTGGTAATTCAATTTTCCCAGCAATGTGTGTTGAAAACTCCCTTAATATTTTACACAGGTATACATAATCATACATTTTCCTATTTTGAGTGATGTTATAAACTGGATATCATGCAGGAGTAAAGGGTAGGAGAAAAGCCCTTTTTTACAGCATTTTCCAATTTCTTGTGAGCAAATATTCTATCATGGCCAAATTCAAGTTATTAAAAATTATATCACAAATATAGAGTTTGGAAGAAATACTAGCTAAGGAGAAGAGACCTGAAATTATTTTGCTTTGTATTTCTAGCACCTAGCATATACTAAATATTCAAGTTTCACTTCTTACATTTTTATTTAACAAATATTTTTGAGTATCTTCTATGTGCCAGAGAATTGTGCTAGGTTCTAGGTACACAATAACAGAGAAAAATTACATGATCCTACCTTCATGCATTGTATAATTTAGAGAGCGTAGAAGCAATACATAGTACACTAGAAAATAACTGATAATTATTCATTGTAAGTAAGATGAATTGTACAGTGATGGGATTCCTTAAACAGTCTTTTGAGAATGGGATTATGGGGAGTGAAGTATGATATTCCTATATATGGATGGAGAGATGGAACTAGTTATGCAAAATGCTGGGCAAGGTGTTCCAGGCAGGGGGAACAACATGTGCAGAGGTTTGAGGAAAATGACTATGGTCTCTGGGAGGAACTTACAGGAAACCCATGTAGGTGGATTAGACAGAAAAGGACAGGAGTCCCACAAAAGATTGAAGAGATTGGTGGAGGCCAGATGACCCATGGTCTTGGAGGCCACTGTTGGATAAAGAGAAATTTATTCAAAGTGAAATAAAAAGACATTTGTGGGCTTTAAGAAGAAAGCAGGCATCATCAGATTTTTCTAAATAGATTTTTTTTTTCTGGCTGCATGTGTAGGTTAGTGAAAAACCATCGATGAAGAGGGAGTGTAATAAAGAAGCTTTTCAAGAGACATGAAATAGAAGTGGACGGATTTACAATTTTATTTTGTAGGTAAAATGGAGAGGACTTTATAGATTAGATGTCAAAGGTTAAGGGGGTCAAGTGCCCTTTAGCCACTAGCTTTGGGAAACCAAAGTTAAGAAATTCATAGCTCGTTTATTTTAATAGCTGTATGCCAGCTAGCACACAATTTTAGTTGGAACTTTGAGTGGTATAAAAAAGGTAGATGATGCAGTCTTTATAATTAGAACTTCAACCTATAGTGGCACCAAACTTGAAAATCTGAGGTTGAGAGTATATGTATGAAAAAAAAATTGAGAGCAAAGATGTTAGTACATTGATTGTGGGTGAAAGTTTCATGGTGAATTGAAGTCTCCAAAGGAAGTATAAAACTCAGAGAATGAACAGTAAGAACCAGAAACCCTTAAACACATGGACAACTAGCAAACCACAGATCCTCTTGGAAAGTTACATGGAAGGTGGATGAGAAGACAAGCGATCCAACTAATGAGGAGTTGGATCTAGATTAGTAGAGGTCTATTAGGAATCGAAATTAGTATTATTAGAGCTTTTGGTACTTTACAAAGTATTTTCATTTGATTTATTTCATTCAGTTCTCACAATGAAATAGGTAAGGTACGAGGTTTGTGCCCTTATTTTATAGACTGGAGATGAATTATTGCAATGGCTAAATGTTTCACTCATACATGTCCAGGGGTTAATTAGACCTGAAACCCAACTTTCATTCTCTTAGCTATTATTTTTCACTGCAATACTTACTTTTCTGTGACAGAATAAAATTTAGCATTTTTTTTTTTGCTTGTTTTGTTTTTGGTTTTGGAGATGGAGCATGGATGATTTAAACAAGTACTATAATAATTTAATTTAAAATTGAAAGCTATGGTGAGGTTGGGCTTAAGGGGATTGATCATGTTTGTTTTCAGAGCCTTGTGAGATATTCAATTTCTTTTTCTCTTGTACTACTTGGATACTAAGAGGCCAGAGACCAAAGTTTCCAAGTTACGAGGGTTTTAATATTGCCCACATCCTGGCTCAGTGTTCTAAGTTATTTATAAAAATACTGCTAGTGAAACAAAATAAACCTTGTCATAAGGATTTCCTTCTGAATTAACTGCATTACTTAATAAAACTTGAAAGTCCTGGCTTCTGTATTCAAGATGGATTAACATGGAGAACTCAATGTTAAGTGAAGAGGGCCAGACTTTGAAAGATACACACTGTATATCCCCACTCAATATGTACTGAATGTCTGCACTCTGTGGCAGAAATGGAAGGATCCAAAGATATGATAAGAGAGGATAAGTGGAGATATCAGAGGTTGTAAGGTGAGGGGGGAATAGGTGGTAGACAGTGGCTGATAGAGGAGAGTTAGAGGGGTAAAGGGAAGAAACATTTAACAGACTAAAGAATGTAAAGTTCTTTGTTGAAGAAAAATGTTCTGAAATTTTTATCTATTAAAAAATAAATAAAAGCAAGAAGATGGGTCTAGGTGGTGGCATAGCAGTAATGCAACTGAACCCATATGGGAAACGTGCTAAGTACCTGCTTTAGGACATCCCTGAGCATGCTGGGTATGTGCAGGTTCCTATGATCTGGGCTGGCTGAGAATGGGGTAGAAATCATGGGGTGAGATCCTTGTTTGGGGTGGCTCACCCTCTCTCTGTCTTGGAATAGAGAGATAGGTAAAAGATACACATAACAAAGTATAAAAAGGGAGCAAGAAACTATTCATTCTTGGACATGGTGCTAAGGCAAATATATCCCCACTCAATATGTACTGAATGTCTGCACTCTGTGGCAGAAATGGAAGGATCCAAAGATATGATAAGAGAGGATAAGTGGAGATATCAGAGGTTGTAAGGTGAGGGGGGAATAGGTGGTAGACAGTGGCTGATAGAGGAGAGTTAGAGGGGTAAAGGGAAGAAACATTTAACAGACTAAAGAATGTAAAGTTCTTTGTTGAAGAAAAATGTTCTGAAATTTTTATCTATTAAAAAATAAATAAAAGCAAGAAGATGGGTCTAGGTGGTGGCATAGCAGTAATGCAACTGAACCCATATGGGAAACGTGCTAAGTACCTGCTTTAGGACATCCCTGAGCATGCTGGGTATGTGCAGGTTCCTATGATCTGGGCTGGCTGAGAATGGGGTAGAAATCATGGGGTGAGATCCTTGTTTGGGGTGGCTCACCCTCTCTCTGTCTTGGAATAGAGAGATAGGTAAAAGATACACATAACAAAGTATAAAAAGGGAGCAAGAAACTATTCATTCTTGGACATGGTGCTAAGGCAAATCATCTCTCAAATACCTTTCTAGTTATACACTTTACTGTTCTCCAAAAGCCAGCTGGGTAAGAATGTGTGTCAGTACCCTGTCACTTTCTGTTTTTCTTTTTTGAGGACTATAGAACTCCACTGTGTTTCTATTGTGGAAGTCAGTTTATATCACTGGGCAATGATGTATTTCAAGGAGACTGAGTATTATTAAAACTCAAATCAGAAATACTGCTCAATTGACTAGGCAATATTTTTAGGGGGATAATATTTGAGAAGTAAACAAATTCTTGACCTGTCATAGGCATAGTTAATAATGACTGTAGTAATGATTGCTATAACAAGAATGGTAGTTTCTCCTTTGAGTTATGATTGTAAAAAAATCACAAAATCTTTAACATTCTTCTTAGAGATACTGATTTCTGACATTATACTAACCACTGCATCAAGGACAATATATTATACCTTAATAGTATGCAGTATTTTGATTTTTAAAAATTCAATAAATATTTATTGAGCATCTACTCTGTGTCAGATATAATGTTGGTACTGGAGCTACAAGAGTGGGTAAGATAAGCTCTCTTCTCTCTTGAATTTCCTTGAAATGACGCTAACCACAGGCCGTCTTAATGGAATAGTGTTACAGGAGCTTAATTTATTCATTTAGCAAGGAAATGACAACTTATAATGCAGGAAGAATGCTGAAGATTCAGCATGAACAAAATAGTTTCAGCCCTCATGAAGTGGACTGCCTATTTAGTATAAGGAAATAGTTGTGTCGGGTTTTTATGATAGGGTCTTGCTATATTGTCTTGAACTTGAGATCTTCTTGCCTCAGCCTCACGAGCAGTTGGGATAACAGGGACATGTCACTATACCTGATTTGAAAACAGGTAGGTTCTTAAAATACACTGTTGTAAGAGTTATTGGTAGAAAATGCCTAATGGTACAGAGAAAATACGAGGGGCACTTAACCATGTATTTGGAGTCAGCAAAGTCTTCTCAAAAAGAGAAAGGTCCAAGCTGAGACCCCACATTATGTATAGGATTTAGCCATGGCTTCTGCTATAGGGCAAGTTTTATCCAACTCTGGAAATAAAAGAACTGAAAGAAATGCCAGTGGCTAGCAGGTGGTATGGTGGTTAAAGTGCTAGACTCTCACATGACTGACCATCATTCAAGACCTGGACCTGGTGTCTTGCTTTCTCACTTTTCTTCTATCTCTTTGTCTCTCTTCAGTCAAATTAAATAATAATAAATCAATTTTTTTTTATAAAGAAAGACATGCCAGATTTGTGAGGCAGAGAACACTCAGGGAGGAGGACAAGGAGTACACCTTGAGGCACGAGAAGTGGATCATAAGGGCTTTGCTGGGACCAGCAGTTAGTGTAATGGCTATGTTGCTGGATTCCCATGTAGTCGCCCGCAGTTCGAGTCCTGGACTGGGTGGCTTAAACTCACACTGGGTGCATGTGCGTGCGTGCCCAAGATCCCGATAGAAGAATGGAGGAGAAGGGTTTGCAGCGTGGCCATCCCCTCTGGATGGGGATTTGTCGCTTTCTGCCTCTCTGTCTCTCTCTGTCTGTCTGGTGAACACATGTGCCCTCTAGCAAAAACCTCTAAAAATATATTAAATAAATAGAAAATAAGGACTTTACTAACCATACTAAGGTGCTGGCCTAATCTGACAGTAAAACAGGCAATGACTGAAGTGTTTTAAACACAGAAGAGACGTGACTATGAACAGGTCTGTGGAATGAATATACTTACATTACCACTCCTCTGTTGAAAACTTGACAACCCCAAAGGATGGTTTTTATGTATGTTTTAATTTGGCATGGGATTCAGGCTCAGATGTTTCAACTTATCTGAAGTTAAATGTCAATTTAAAATTACTGTTTACAGAGTAAACTGCCTTTTTAGTTTGGATGTTTTTCCTTGTTGCTTTGCCCTAGTAAGGACCATAATCTTGGGTCTCTATTTAGACATCCCATGGTAGATACTCTCCTCATTTAGAATGTGAGAGGGTAGGTTCTAGTGATCCCACAAAAGGCACATGATTGGAATGTTTGTTCCTGTCACAAAATCTATTCCAGAGATGCTCAACTGATGTCCAAGAATATTTTGTCATGTCTTCTGTTAAGAGCTGAGTGACACTGTCATCAAAATACTAATGTCTTTAGCGCTTGCTAGTCTCCATTTTAACAGACGAGGTAGTCCCTGCCTTCAGTCTTGTATACAGGGACCTGTCAATGCAGCAAGAGCCCAGGGCACACAGCTGCTAGCAGGAAGCACAGGGAACATCCAGGACCAGACTCCTGAACTGGCCAACTTGGGAAGTTAGAGGAATAAGGAAATCCAGTGGTTGTGGTTAGTTCATTGTAAAGTAGCTAGACTCCTATGTCTGTTCCATTTGTATTCTGGGGGTTTAGCTTTCTTTTTGATTTCATGGTTAAGGTGATTTATTGCTGTATCTCTGTGTTAAGAGAAAGTTTTTGGTTATCCTGAAATAGGATATGAATTTCTATGCTCACATACAATAAAGTCTTGTACCAAGTGGGCTTTCCATATGTGGTGTTGATGTGACATGATATTTTTACTTTCAGCAGTGTTTCATATGTACCTTCAGAAGGAAGCTGTTTATTGCATAAAAATTTATCAAATGCAAGCCAAGATTTTACTAATGTGCCTATTCCTTGTCCCTTTCTCTTCATAATGACCTAAAGAGTACTTGCAGATACAGAACAGGGAGGCTCAGGGCTGACTCCAGGGTCTGAATTGGAGTTGCTTAAAAAAAAAAATCAAACTTGGGACCAGCAGTTAGCGTATCGGCTATGCCGCTGGACTCCCATGTAGTCAACTGCAGTTCGAGTCCCGGACCCGGCGGCTTAAACTCATGCCAGGCACGTGTGTGTGCATGCCCAGGATCCCGAGAGGAGAATAGAGGAGAAGAGATTGCGGCGTGACCATCCCCCTGGCGGGTGATTTCTCGCTTTCTGTCTCTCTCTGTCTTTCTGGCAAGCACACGCGCCCTATAGCAAAAAAAAAAAAAAAACCTCTCCCTCCCCCCCAAAACAAAATAAAAAATAAAACAAAGGTTTTAAAGAACAAATACATTTCTAAAGGATTATATTGTTGATCTAATATAGACGATGGAATCGTTATGTTTTGACTAAAGCTTGAATTATAGAACAAATGGCCAAAAGAAACACATAAAAAAATAGTTCCTGCAATCTCCATCTAACACATTCATAGCTGAGAGTATATTTGTGCTATAATTCTGTAGTTTGTGGAGCATACTCTATTTATTTTTTAAATATCAAAGGATGCACGCCCTCATCAGAGAAAGTACCTCTCAGTGGGGCATGGTCATGCCATGAACTTTTTTCTCTCTTTCTCCATCTCATCCAGATTCTGGGCATGCATGCCTGCCATGTCTTTCAAGCTGCCTAGTCTGAGACTCCAACCATGGTCATCCATGTGAGATCTGTTTCCCTATGCACAGTGCTTACCTGTTGTACTAAAGATCTGGCAAGTATGCTTTCCATATGGATAGATTTACATTATTATTATTATTATTTTTAGAGAGTTTTTGTTTTTGTTTTTGCTATAGGGTGCATGTGCTTGCCAGAAAGAGAGACACAGAGATTCAGAAAGTGAGAAATCACCTTCCAGGACAGATGGCCATGCCACAATCCCTTCTCCATTCTCTTCTTGGAACTTGGACACATACGTACACACCCCTGGTGTGAGTTTAAGCCACTGGGTCTTGGACTGGAACCACTATCAACTACATGGGAGCCCAGTGACATAGCCATTACACCATCTGCTGGTCCCCTAGATTTACATTATTTTAATGCGATGTCACATAATAGCTATTAAAAAATACATATCCTCTGGTGTCACGACACCACAGACCATCGCCTTTAAGTGGCTCACTTATCAACCAGTTCACCTAACAACTTGTTTGTAGGATAAACTTAGTCATTGGGTGAGGAATGCCTGTATACACTAAATCCCTGGAAAATAATAATAAACACTATAGTTTACTACTCGATGACATGTACTATCTGCTAACTATCAAGATCATTTGAAAAGGGAAATAATGTTTAAATAGTTACTGTAGGTTTCCTTTCACTAACATTGGGTTGTCAGAAAAGTCATGACATATTTTTAAACATTTTTATATGCAAAAAAATACTTCATTATTTTTCCAATGACCCAATAATATAAGTATGCTATTACTATATGCAAAGAAGACCCTCTGATTCTGGTAGAGAAGCATAGGTTATTTCAATGTGCTTAACATTTATGATATAGTTAAATCTAGATATATACTTTAGATAGCTCTAAATCTTTATGGTGTGATAGTAAGTGTATAACAACTGGCTTTGGAAAGAGGAATGGAGGGAGAGGGAAAGGAAAAAAGAAAAGACATGAAAAAGGAAGAATGCTCTGATTTGTGGTATTTATCAATTATGATTGTGTAAATACAACAAAGCCTATTTTAAGCTATCAAGAAGATATCATTGCATGAGAGTTGGGAAAAAGACAAATACAGTTGAATTTTTCAAGATGGTACAGTCTGACTCCAATATACCACTGGCCATAGCAACTTTTCATGCCTCCAAATGCAGCTGTGTCTCTATGCTATAGGCCCGGGTTTTGTACAAGTAAATTTATTTGAGATAATTTTAGCTCAGCTATGGACTTAAGAAATAAAGTTATCACTACCACATATGAAGACAAGCTATTCTGATAGGTATTGTGGATAATAGAACAAGATATAAAGTGGGACCAGCAGGTGGCATAATAGTTACGTCGCTGTACTCCCACCTAGTTGATTGTGGTCAGAGTCCTGGACCTGGTAACTTAACACCGGGCATGTGTGTCTACGAAATTCCAAGAGGAAAATGGAGAAGGGATGGTGGTGTGGCCATCCTTCCTGGAGGGTGATTTCTTGCATTCTGTCTTACTGTCTGTCCCTATCTCTCAGGTGAGCACACATGCCCTATAGCAAAAATCTTTCTTAAAAAGAAAAAGATGCAAGGCAATGCTGCCCTTAAAGAATTTACTTTCTGATTTGGAATTCTGAACATAAATCTATAATAGTATAAACCACAAAATACTGAAATAGTATAAGTTACAGTTTATAAAAATAAAAATACATACTAAATGGATAATAGAAACCTAGGGACCAGCAGATGGCATAAAAGTTACATTGCTGGACTCCTATGTAGTCGTGGTTTGTGTCCTGGACTTGACGACTTAAAAACTCATGCCAGGCACAGGTGTGTGAGTGCCCAAAATCCCTAGAGGAGAAGGAATTGCAGCATGGCCATTCCCCACAGGGGGTAATTCCTTATTTTTGTCTCTCTCTTCCTCTCTGGAGAGTGCACAGGCTCTACAGCAAAAACTTCTCTTTAAAGAAAAAAAACCTTAAATAAATAATAGAAAATAAACTATGAAGTAATATGTATAATCAATAATTACATGGTGAGAAGGGACTTTGAAAACACTTTAGGGAGTCTTTATGAAGAGGTGCATTGGAGAGACTTGATACATGAGTAGCATTTGGATGTGTGTTATCCTTTAGGAAGGCAAGGAGGGGCCCAGCGGGGGGTGTGGAGGTTGAGGCTCTGGATTCCCACATGGATGGCTGACCGCATTTAAAGTTCCAGACCTGGCAGTTTGAAAATCACACAGGGTGCATGTACATATGTGCCAAAATCCTGAGAGAAAAATGGAGAAGGAGTTGTGGAGTAGCCATTCCCTCGGGGGGGGGGGATTTCCTCACTTTCCCTCTTTCTCTCTCTCTCTGGCAAGCACATGCATACTTTGGAAAAAAAAAAAAGGCTTGGAGGGGGTTTGCAGGGGGTGTGATGGTTAAGGTGTTGGGTCCCATGTGGCTGACTGCGTGGTCCAAGTCCTGGACCTGGTAGCTTGAAGGGCACGCGAGGTGCATGTGTGTGCATGCCCAAAGTCCTGAGAGGAGAACAAAGAAGGAATTTAGGTGGGGTTATCCCCCCAGGAGGGTGCTTTCTCACTTTCCCTCTCTCTTTTTCTGTCCCTCTCTAGCGAATGTGCACCCTCAATAGTAAACAAAAAAGAAGGAATGGAAGTGAGATGGAATACATTAAATAATAAGTGGACAACCAGGCAGGAGCAGAGCATTCGTGTAGAATATTTTAATAACAATGGTTGATAGTTACCAGGTAGTTCCTTTGTGCCAGACTCTGTATATAATAGCTTTATATAGATTAGCTCATTTGATCATCTCTGAAACCCTTTCAGCCAGGTTGCTGGGAGCATTGAATGAGAGGATACCTGTTTCATAAGTGAGAAAACGAAGCCTTAGAGACATTTTTCCTAGAGGCTGAGGTCAGGTAGATAGTGAAACTGGGGCTTGAACTTGAATTCTGGTTTGTCTGGTCTCAAAGCCCATGATCTTAAATACATTGCAAAAATAGGAAGAAAAGCTAGATTTATCATTCTTAGTATAAAGTTATTAAAGCTTTGAATGCCAGGAAAAAGGGATTTGGATGTTGTCATGTGGGGTAATATTGTATATGAAATTAATACTCAAACCCTTGAAAACTTGATTAAAAATTTAAATGTCCAAATGGTTTTTGCTGTCCTCCCATGATATGTTTTCTCTTTTGATTTTGGAATTCATTTATGGCTGACTGGGACATAATGAGTGCAAGGCCAACTGTTGCAGGAGTTTGAGATCATCTCTGGTGAGTTAGAAAAGTGTAGTTGGCTTTCAAAACTTAATGATCCTTAATCAGAATACACATAAAGATAAGACTTCAAGTCCAAGAGTCTGTGGCTTCTTCAAGACACCTCTTGCGTTGTGTTTATGTAAACACAATTTATAGAGACCAGCAGGTGGCATGGTGGTTAAGGTGCTGGACTCCCACATGGCTGACCGCAGTTTGAGTTACAGACTTGAGGGCTTGCTTTCTCTTTCCTTCTTCCTCTCTTTACCTCTGTGTCTCTCTAAGGTGAGTAAATGTCTCCTATTGCAAATTAAAATAATAATAACAATGAAATTTAATAAATAATTATTTAAAAAACACAATTTATAAATTAAACAGGTTGTAAAACATGTCAAAGAGCCATGTTTTCTTTTCATCTGCATGATGCATATTGAAAATATTGAGCATTTATTCTTAATTGTTTTGACAAGTTCTTTGCCTTTTGCTGGATTGTTTATCAACTTTGTGAAAACTTTCTTTTTGTCTTTCCTAGTCAGAAAGCATTTGATGAGTAGGAGTATGAAGAAGAAAAATATATTCTTTTAGATAAACAAAATTATTCTGGCCTTTTATCATTTCTTCCAGACAGTAAAGAAAATAAGTTACTCATTTTTTTGATAAGATTATTTCTGGAAATGAAAATCACTTAAGGAAATCTGTATAGTTAAAAGATAACTATTAATACTTGGTATACGAATCACTAAACATATTGCCAAATAACCCTTTATAAGATACTTAGAGTGACTAAGAATACCTTTAAAATGTAGGAGAAGACAGTTTTTCTCTCAAAAAATAATGAACAGAATGAAACTGCTTTGTAATTTATGGATTATAAAATAGGGCAATACATGCATATTTATTCTGATTTTTAAATAAATCCACCAAGGTTCTAATTCCACTCTTATTTGTTATAAAACAGTCTTTATTATACTAGGTACTTTTTTCCTTTTTCTCTACACAGAAAAAGAATGATGACAAGGAATTTGTATTTTGCAATGAGTGCATAGACCAAATATTGCATAAGTCTGAGATAATGCCCTACTAGTTGAGTAAGTATAACAACCTTAAATTGGAAAAACCATTTGAAAAAGCAAAGCATACTGGTTACTTGAAAAAGCTTAAATTGTGTAAGATGTATTCTTTGGGTCAGGAGTATTAAAGCTCATTTTATGTGGCTTAAACCCGTGTAAGAATCTGGGACTGGGACCAGCAGATAGCATAATGGTTATATCTTTGGACTCCCATGTAGTTGACCATGGTTCGAGTCCTGGACCTGGCAGTTTAAAAATCATGCCAGTCATATATGCGTGCATGCCCAGAATGAGAAAGGAAGCGAAAGGATTGTGGTGTGGCTGTCCCCCCTGGGGGGTGATTGCTGTCCCCCCCCGGGGGGGGTTTTTTTTTTTTTTTTTTTTTTTTTTTTTGGTCTCTGTTTCTCTCTGGCAAGTGTACATGCTCTATAGCAAATATCTCTCCTTAAAAATCAATCAATCAATCAACCAATCAATCTAGGCCAGCTGGTGGCATGGTGGTTAAGGTGACTGGAATCCACATGGCCAACAGCCTGTTCCAAGTCCCAGACCCAGCAGCTTAAAAAAATACACCAAGTGCATGTATGAGTACGTTCAGGATCCCAAGAAAAGAATGGTCTTGTAGTGTGGCCGTTTCCCCTGGAGGATGATTTCTCACTCTCCAGCAAGTACACATTCCAGAGCATAAAACTGAAGAAGAGACCAGTAGTTGGTGTAATGGCTATGTCGCTGGACTCCCAGGTAGTCCACTGCAGTTCGAGTCCCAGACCGCATGGCAGAATCTTTCCCCAGGCATGCATGTATGAGTGCCCAGGACCCCAAGAGGGGAATGGAGGAGAGGGGATTGTGTCACGGCCATCCTCCCTGAGGGGATGATTTCTTGCTTTCTGTCTCTCTGTCTCTCTGGCAAGCACACGTACCCTATAGCAAAAATCTCTCTCAAAAAAAAAAAAAAAAACAAAACAAAACAAAAGCAAAACTAAAGAACAGAAAGTATCTAATGGGGGATATATTTATAAGACACACAATTTTTTTCTATTTTAAAGTGCGGTAACTGCCTAAGTCTATCTGTGGATCTTCTAGGGTTCAATATGTTTACCAATATGTTTATTTGGCATAATATCACACCTAATTGATATCTAATATTTTGATATTTAATATCTATTATGTTTAATTTCTAATTTATAGCAAGATAATTCAATTAGCCGTCCCATTTAGTACTTTTCTCTTTCATCTATAATAATTTAGGTTCTTAAAACATTTTATTTGAGAATATTCAGAATTTTTTTTTTTTGTAGTACCAAAGGTTTATAAAAACATGATTTATTCCCTGCTATTATTCCCAAGTTTTTGTTTACTGACCCTAGGATTATTTGATGCTCAATTTTAAGCTTGTACTATATAAAAGATTACAGTAGTCTTTAGTTCATGGGAACAGTAAGGACTATTTTATTGTCATGCTTTTGGCCATGTAGTTTTATGATCTTTCTAATGAGTGGGATCCTGAAGGAACTGTGGATCTAACGTTTTACAGAGCATAGGACAGGAGGCAAGGAAGCCTTCGGAGTGGTATACAGGCATTATGGCTTTAAAAAGCATTAACAATGAAAGGATTTTCTCAAAATTGGTGTCTTAATCATAAAAGTCAACAGCTGCAAACTCTAGGGCTTACCCAAGCAAACAAAAAACTGTTTTGACGACACTTGGCAGCCAGATTAGGTTTAGTAAAACAGTGTTACAGTTACAGCTCTTTATGTATTCGCTTTGATTCATGAGCTTTCCAGTCTGACTAGAGTGAGACAGCAGGCCTGTGATCTCTGCTGCCCAGCTTCCATCTTATGCATCACTGGGGGTCCTGGCAAGTGGCTTCATCATGCGTTCTACTGCCTACTGTATGGGCCTGTTTGGGAATAACTCATTTATAAGGGTTTGCATATGTAACGATTTATAGGTATGTGGACCAGGACTAGAAGATTAACCTCTAAATAAAATAATCTAATGGTATATGTAGAAATCACCTCTTGCCCACCTTATTCAAGCTATTCTATTACATCTACCTTCCTCCCCCCCTTCCCAACATACCCACATTATAAGTGAGTCATTTGAAGGAAAGATGAAGGCGATGTCTAGTACAGCCTTTATCGGGTGAGTCTTCCCTGTGTCTGTCTCTCCCACCTTTTTCTCTCTGGTGTCATCACATCACTGCTCTTAGTGGTAAGAGGTAATAGATTACAGTTCCCCTGGTTTGCCACTTCCTTCATGTTCAAGACACAATGAGGCCTGTGAAAGAAAAGACAGTTACTTGGGCAATTAGGTGGTTAGGCATTGCTGAGGATCTTTTTTATGCTAGTGACTACTGGTGAGCTTATGAAAGGGAATGAGTAACTGCTAGTCTTCCCAGAGTTTTAGCTCCTCTGCTCTCTGCTTTGGATACCAGTGCATGAGTATTCGAGGCTGTCTGTGACTCCAATTTCAAAGTTATGCATTTACTTGCACTTAAACCTTGCATTGGTCCTAATGCTTCTGATTTTTTTTTCTTTAGTATAGTCTACTCATATGTATGCCTGACATATATGTTTTCATAGAAATCGCAAGAATGGTTTGTCTTGAGTTTGACACTAATGGCTGATAACATACAAAGAAAATACTTTCTTCAAGTGTACCAATGCTACTTTTGTTATTAATTGTTGAGTGGCTTGAGGCAAGCTTCTCAACCATTCTGTTTCTATTTTCTTTCTATTGAAGAGAAAATTTGCTAGACAACCTACAGGTGAAAGGAGTATTATACAATGGCCCTAAAACAATCTAGAATATTAAAGGAAGTAGCATTGAACATGATGATACTGTTAGTTTGAGGGAATGCTTCTGGTAAATTATCAGACAATTTCAATGGTCAGTTTGGACCAATCAAAAATTATCTGGACCTTGGGACTAACAGTTAGCATAATGGCTATGTTGCTGGACTCCCATGTAGTCGACTGTGGTTCAAGTCCCGGACCCAGTGGCTTAAACTCACTCTGGGTGCATGTGCGTGCATGCCCAAGATCTCGAAAGAAGAATGGAGGAGAAGGGATTGTGTCATGGCCATTCCCCCGCCCCGGGGGGTGGGGGGAGGGCGGTGATTTCTTGCTTTCTGTCTCTCTGTCTCTTTCTGTCCTTCTGGTGAGCACATGTGCCCTATACCAAAAACCTCTCAAAAACAAAACAAAAATTATTCGGACCATTTGGCTGGAACTTTCATTTTCCAGTGATTCACCAAAATGACAAATATAAAGGGA
>NW_006159559.1:5058172-5073422 GCF_000334495.1 Tupaia belangeri chinensis | reverse complement strand
GGCACTTGATAATATGGTCTCTAGGCCATTAAGAAAACATAGAGTAGGATGAGACCAGCAGATGGTGTAATGGTTACATTACTGGATTTCCATGTAGTTAACTATGGTTTGAGTCTCAGACCTGGTAACTTAAAACTTACACTAGTTTCCCAAAACTCACGTGCATGCCCAAAATCCCAAGAGAGAATGGAGGAGAAAGAATTGTGGTGTGGCCATCCCCTCTGAGGGCTGATTTCTTGCTTTCTGTCTCTCTGGTGAGTGCAAGTGTCCTATTGCAAAAATCTCTCTTTAAAAAAAGAAAAAAGAAACATGGAGTGATTGCTTTGACAATATACATGCAAATTTGCAAGAAAAGTGATACTGTAGACATCAAAGGAATGTGTACTGTTCAAAAAGGAATACTCCAGAAATGTTACCATGGCAAAACTGGAAGAGTCTAGAATTTACCCAGCATGCTGTTAGCATTGTTGGAAACAAGTTAAGGGTGAGATTTTTGCCAAGAGAATTAATGTGCATATTAAGCATTCTAAGAGCAGAGACAGCTTCCTTAAATGTGTGAAAGAAAATAGCCAGAAAAAGGAGAAAGCCCAAGAAAAGGTACCTGGGTTCAACTGAAGTGCCAGCCTACTCTCTCCAGAGAAGCACACTTTGTGAAAGCCAATAGAAAGGAGCCTGAGCTTCTAGAACCTATTCCCAAAATTCCATGAATTCATGGCATGATTGGCATGAAAAATAAACTCCCAATTTATAAAAGCATTTTTCTTAATTGAGTAGAATTGTCATGTTCTCTCCCCCAAAGCAAATTTTAATTGGGCTCTAATTAATTTCATAATATCTTTATTCAAATTTACTATTTTGTAGCTGAAAGGTTTTAGGTAGCTTATTTTGCAACAAATGAAACTCAGTTGGTTAAACAAAAAACTGTTCAGAATTTTTGAAAAAAGTGAAATGATAGTTGACTAATTAGGATATAGTAGAAAATATACCAGTGTATGAATGTTAAATTAATCTCATGGAAGTGGTTAAGAAAAAAATCTTACAAAAAAATTTAAAAAACCTTTTACAAGTAAATGACAGATATAAAAAGTATATTTACAGATTATGACAATTTATTCAAATATTGTTTCTCGTGGGCTAACAGGTAGGGTAGCAGTTATGTTGCAGGACTCTCACGTGGCTGACAATGGTTTGAGTTCCAGACTCAGTGGCTTCAAATTCACCCTGGGCGTGTGTGTGTGTGTATGCCTAAGATCCCAGGAGGAGAAGGGATTGCAGTATGGCCACTTATCCGGTAGTGTTAGGGGGTGATTTCTCATTTTTCCTCTCTCTCTCTCTCTCTCTCTTTCTGACAAGTGCACATGCCCTAAGGCAAAAACCTCTAAAAAAATGTATTGTTTCTCATGGAAATGTATGCTTGCCAATAAAAACACGTTGGTTTAAATATATGATCTAATATAAATAAATATGTGGTTTGGGGTCACAGTCAGAAATTTTATTAAAATGTACACCAAAATTTGTTATTATATCTTTTAAAAATGGAAAATGTTTAAATATTAAAGTATTTAAATACTCAATAATATTAAGCTGTTGATGGTAAAATATTTATAGTGGTACCTCCTCCACTTTTATATTTCTACCCAGAAAAAAAAGCCAAAAGGAAAAAAAAATTATTTGCAAAGTAGGATTGTGTCAGGTTAAGGCAGCCGTTTATTCTAGCTATCTTGGCTCTTTGTAGAAGGGTGTTGCTTCTGGGTGTCTGAGTGTAAACTTGGGAACTCTTTAGCTATAGCCTTAATGCTGATTTCTAAGGTAACTAGCGTCCAAAACATAGACAGTTTTATAAATCAGAATTAATACCTTGGATTGTTTCTGGAAGCCAAATGGAAGTCCTCAAGACTTTTGAAGTCCAGCTGATGTCACCTGTTACCAGTTTCCAGGACAGCTGTAGTTCCAGCATTCTTACTAAAGTTTCTTTCTGGTAACCTTACTGAGAGTAGCTGTGTGTAGGACACCTCACTCTAACCCAACATTGAAATTAGACTTTTAGAGGTCACAGTGCCCTTAAAAATGCCACTTTATTTTCTCTCAAAGGAGACTAGTCTCTCACTTAGGGCTCTCTTTTCATGTTTCTGGTCTCTCTGAAAGAAGGCAGAAATCCATGCATCTGGTTGCACACTCAAACTCTCGGCAAATTAACCCTTACCTAAATAAGCTTCAAAGACACTGAAAGTGTATAGATTGGACTTTAGGGTCAAGGTTGGAAGCTATGGGACGAAGTAGCAGAGGGAGTGAGGCATTGTTTATTTAGGAATTCCTGGGGTTCTTAATCCTGGCACCTTTCAAAGAAAATAATGATCATAAATGGAGTGACAGGTAGACAAATTAAGGAGCCTTTGGAAAAGTATTTTGACTAGTGGCTTTTGCCCTGTGTAATTAAGTACACCCTGCACACATACGCAAGTGTGTAAGTGAATAAACATAATAATCCAAGTGCAAAATGAATGAATAGGATTGCACATTTATCTTCTACTCTTACAAGAGAAAAGAGTATGACAACACAAATGAAAGAGGTATTTGAGGAAACCAGTTTGGCAGGGTCACATTAATATTTAAGAGCTGTTAACACAATATCCTGCTTTAAGTCTGCAGTAATGTGAATGAGCAAGTGACAGAAAGTGAGTAGTTAGCTCCATGCTTTGGCCTCAAATTTCAAATGATGTGATACAACAACCTACAGAACTTCATCTCTTCTTGATGAATTTCCCAATTTTATTTTAAATTCAAATTTTTTTTTTTTTGAGAGATTTTCACTGTAGGGCGCGTGCGCTCGCCAGACAGACAGAGAGAGACATAGAGACAGAAAGTGAGAAATCACCCCCCAGGGGGGATGGTCACACCGCAATCCCTTCTCCTCCATTCTCCTCTCGGGATCTTGGGCACGCACGCACACGCGCCCGGCGTGAGTTTTAAGCCACCAGGTCCGGGACACGAACCGCGGTCGACTACGTGGGAGTCCAGCGACATATCCATTATGCTAACTGCTGGTTCCCCTTAAATTCAAAATTTATAAAAATTATTTTTTTGGTCTTAGTTTTGTGGGGTGGCTGCCATTGCTGTCACTTGCCAAGAGTAACCAGTTCATTATCTGAGCCACAAATATGTAATATTAACCATGTTCTTAATATTTTAAAAGGGGAAGGAGATAAGGGACTTACTGTAAAGACTTTGTCATTTTCCTGTGAAGTGAGATTCAACAAGGCAGGTTTTTAAGAGGAAAAGAAAATTCTTAGGAACTTGAGTTTTTTGGGCAGTATTTAGTCTTTCCTTGAGTTCTTACATTTAGAGAAATTCTGTAGCATGACACATTCTGATACTGTTAAGATGCTTTCAAGACATTTACACTCATCTTCAGCTCTCACAGAGCTTTATTCAGTCTTTTGGGACAGCCAGAGAGGAAGAAGGATAATCATGGCCAAACCAAAGAATGATGAAGTAATTTGCTGTCCAAGACATACATTTTCCATAATCTGTACTACTGACTCATGTGTTTAGTAATAAACATGCTTTGGAACTCATTGTCCATGCTTGCAAAATAGGGATAATAGTATCAGTCACATGTTCATGACAAGATGAAACTGTTTTAAAGGACTTTGACCTTGCTTGCAAGTGAAATTCACACACCTGTGTTCTTTGTTTTTAGCAGCAGAGTTTCATTAAGGAAGCATATGGACAAGTGAATATCTCTAAAATGTTTTTTAAAATAATTATTTATTCATTGTATTTGTTGTTATTATTTAAATTAGACCAGCGAGAGTGAGAGAGAAAGGGAAAATGACAAAGCAAGCCATAAGGTCCAGGACTCAAACTGCAGTTGGCCATGTGGGAGCCCAGCATCCCAGTCATCATGCCACCTGCCAGCCCCATCTCTGAAATGTTTTTTTTTTTTTTTTTTCGTGAGAAGTTGTTGCTATAGGGTGTGTGTGCACAACAGAAAGACTGAGACAGAGAGACAGAAAGTGAGAAATCACCCCCCCCAGGGGGGATGGCCACTCCGCAATCCTTTCTTCTCCATTCTCCTCTTGGGAATTTGGGCATGCACGCACATGTGCCCGGCATGAGTTTAAGCCACCAGGTCTGGGACTCAAACTGAAGTCGACTACATGGGAGTTCAGCGATATAGCCATACGCCAACTGCTGGTCCCAGCATCTCTGAAATGTTTTAAGTGTCTCTTGTGTTACATGCATAGTTTAAGCTTGGTGAAAAATGTGACTAACTCTTTTTATATACTGTCATAAACTTCCTCACATTGTGTCATGTTACAAAATGTTTGTTTTTGACCCTGCTGTTTTCTGGTTAATTACTGAGATTTAAGAAGTCTTCATGCTAAGAGTACTTACTCAAAGGAAAATGTCCACCCTTTCTAATCCTCCTTTCTCTGATTTTTTCCCTTCCTTTATAGCACTTCTCTTTCAATATTCTTTATTATTTATTGATTGATGGCATTAATTATTCATTACATCTTCCCCCCAGTGATATAATCTATAAAGGTTTACAGATTTTTGTTTTGTTCAATGACATGTCCCTAGTACTACAGTTTGAACATGTCTCTCTGAAATACATGCGTTATGCCATTTTACAAGGTTAAGCTAATAAAAACTTGATCTAATTATGGTGTTGAAAAGTGGGGCTTTTGGGAGGAGATTAGGATTAAGGCATCAGGACAGGGCCTCCATGATTGAGTCTGTCAGATTATAAGGAGATGGTTGCACATGAACATAGACCACGGTCTCCTGCTTTTTGTCATATTGTGATGCAGCCAGAAGACTCCAACCAGAGGCGGCCTCTGGATCCTGGACCTACAATCCATGGGCTGAATCAACTTCTATTTTTATAAATCACCCAGTTTTCTGTTATTAGCAGTAAAATGAACTAGACCATTCAGTATCTGATACCTGAACACCTGATACAGAGTACCAATTAAATGGTTCAAATGAATAAATGGATGTGCCTGTTTAGATTTCAGCTTCCATTCAAGTCCTACACCTCAGAGTTGAAATTAGTCTTCTGAACTAATTTGTCCCTAAATCCATCTACCAACCCCACTTTCTTTCTTCCTTCTTACCTTCCTACTCTCTTTCCACTTGTCTGCTCTCAGTTTCCCATTGCCACCCAAAACTCGGTGTTGACATTTTATTCCAGCCATTAGTCACAATTATCTAATTAAGTACTACCATAATTTGGTGATTGATTTGTTAGATAAAGAAGTATAGAGGCAGGATCAATAAGTACAAAATGGTTGCCAATGTTTCTTTTGAGGAACTATGTGAGGATGTTGGAATTAATAGTCCTTGGGACAGTGTGTTATGAAGGGCCTTTTTGGCTTCTGATCATCTTTCAGCAAGACTAGCACGCATGCCGACTGATGTTATTATGTGGCCTTTTAAACTTTCAATGCATTTCAGATGTGGCTTAAAGTAATATGTCATCCAGAGTTTGTTCGCCTGCTAGATGATTCATTCATTGATCATCCAAACAAACAGATGGTGGGTATGGGAAAAGAGAATGAAAAAAGGAAGGAAAGAAAGAAATAAGAGAGAAATGTTTTTGACATTAAGATATCTATGTTGTAATCTTATCTTTAAAAACTAGAAATGAATATCTAGGTTTCCTATGTGAAAATTCAAGCTGGTAATGCAATAAACTGGATGTACACTTTGTGATTTAATGAAAACATCTGGAGTTTTTTGTTGTTGTTTTCATTTAAATGAAGATATATTTATAAATGAGAGAGATTAGAACATGAGTAGTACAATAGAGTTGATGGCTCCTCAGCTGAGAATATTGAACATTCAGAGCAATAAAGGATCATGCTGTAAGTGAATCTTTATTTTGTACTCATAAGAGTCAGGTCATAAAATTTATTGCATATTGCAGTGAAAGCCAAAAATAGTGTGTGCTTTCTGTCAAGACACTTCTTTGTGATTCATTCAACAAACATGACTGAGTATCTTCCAAGTACAAGGCACTATGCCTAGTGCTACAGCAGAGAAGGTGACAGATGATGAGAGCTACCATTTCTATGACAATATTGAGTGTTTGTTTTTTTTCAAAAATCACCATAGAGCCTCATAAAACAATTCAATGTAGATATTATTACTACGTTCATTTTCAAGTACAAAATGGAAGATCAGAAAACTTAAGTAATTATTTTAAAGTCATGCAGCCTGTATATGTCAAAAACCAATATTCATACCAATGGCACTAAATCTATGCTATTTTTGTTCTTTTCAGAGAGATTTTCTGGGCATGTGCACTTGCTGGAGAGACAGAGAGATAGAATGTGAGAAATAAGTACTCCTGGGGGTGGATGGCCACACTGCAATCCCTTCTCCTCCATTCTCCCTTCGGGATTTTGGGCACACACACACATGCCCAGCATGAGTTTTAAGCCTCCAAGTTCAGGACTTGAACCATTGTCAACTATGTAGGAGTCTAGCAATGTAACTATTATACCATCTGCTGGTCCCAATATATACTATTTTGACTAAACCAATTTCTAGGTACTTAAAACCCAGAGGACACAATTTCTTTCTCTCATTTGCTCAACTTCTCTCACTCACATACATATAGCCCTAGGAGATGAGGGGCAGTTTAATACATATATACATAAATGTGAGACAAATACTCTAAGACTATTTGTTGACTTGGAAGACTTCTTTAGATGCCTAGACATTTGTGAACACTCTACTTTGTTGTCTACACATACAATGACATGCATGTATTGACAGCTACTAATTTACACCTCGTGTATACTAAGTACCAGAAGAATGCACATACCTAAGACCTACTTTTTAACCTTCAGGTTTTTGTTTTACATAAAAAGGGACTTGTTAGCCCAGTTGCAGTGATGCATGCTATGAAGACACTAGCGCTCTGTAAGCTGAGTCCACATGGAAAACCTGGTATAAATTTTTAGTCTAGCATGAAATCTGGGTCTGGTGGTATGCATCTGTAATTCCAGTTTGCTAGGGAGGCTGAGGGAGGAAGGTGACAAACTGCAGGTTAGCCTAGGCAACATAGTAAGACCCTGTCCAAAAAACTGAGATGGTGGCAGTTGTCAGTGGTCCCAACTAGTTGGGAGGCTAAGGCAGGAGTATTGTGCCAGCAAGACCTGTCAGAAAAAAAAAAAAAAAAAAAGAAAGAAAAGAAGAAAAGTTATATGTAAAAGTGTCAGAAACTATTACAGTATTGGCCAACTGTCTAGTTTTTTTGAAAATGTATCCGGTAGAAAAACAAGCTACCTTAAATATCTGCTTAAATAATAGTATTAGTGGTGCCAAGACTGAAAAAAAAAGAAAGGAAAAAAAAAACTATAACGTGTAACAACAACACAAAAAATAAAGCACGGTTTTTGGCATAAATGCTACATAATCTATAGTGAAAGAAAAATGGAGCTTAAATAGTTCAGTGAACTGTACTTGAAAAGGAATGCATTCCATTCTCTTCCATCTTCTTCAAACATTCCTTTGATGCTCTGTCTCCATCATAAGATTAATTTTTTTGAGTGTCACCTAGGGAAAAATATGTTTTTCAGTGTTTAAAGGTGGTAGTTGAATGTCAGAGCTATGGGAAATAAAATTGCACAGAGATCTGAGATCCTTGGAGAGAAGTCACTGAATGACTATACAAATCCTGGATGGTGGTTATACTACAGTCAGTTGGCTGAATAATGGAAACTATTTGCCTGTATGATCCAAATTTAGATCTAGTTGGGAGGATGTTGAACCATCTGTCAAACACTAGAAATGCTATTTCATTCAAAACAATGTCAGTCTCAAATATTTTATGATTTGGGCCAGCCTGTGAACAAGTGGCTGAGTCCCATGTGACTGACTACATGATTCCAGTCCCGACTGTGGCAGCTTGAAAAACATGCTGGGCACATGTATGTGACTTCTCTCAATGCCAAAAGTGTGGAGAGATGGAGGAAAGGAACTTCAGCACACCCATATCACATGGGGAGTTGCTTTCTCCCTCCTCTGTCTTTCTCTGTATCTCTCTTGGAAAAACATGCACCCTTTGTCAAAATTGTTTAAAATCTTATGATTTCAGAGACATTAAAAGGTGAAAAAAACAGTACATATTAGAATTGATTTAATAGATGTGTAAAAGGCAAGGTTCTTTAGCTGAACAGAAACAAGATGTATATGTAGAGACAGAGATTTACTCTAAGGAATTGATTCACGTTATTGTGGAAAATGGCAAGTCCAAAATCTTCACAGTCTGGCAGACTAGAGACCCAAGGAGGAGACGTGGTTGAAGTGTAAGCAGTCTGTGTTCTATTTTCCCTTTCTCTGGGTTTCCCTTTTCAGTTAGAGTCTTTAATTGATTGGAGAGGCCCACTCACTTTATGGAAGGTAATCTGCTTTCCTCAAAGTCTACTGATGAAAATGTTAAACTCACCTGGAAAATGTTTTCACAGAATCAGCTAGAACAATGCTTGATCAGATTTCTGAGTACTGTGGCCTAACCAAGTTGAAACCTAAAATTATCTGTCTCGGGGTAACATTAGAAAGTAGGGAAATTCTGTTCACTATCAGAAATGTTAGTGCCAGAATTCTAACCAAATTAATCTACATATTTAATGCAATTCCAATAAAATTACCAGATACATTCTCCACATATCTAGAAAAGACAATCATAGAATTTGTCTGGAATCATAGGAGACTGCATATTGCCAAAGCAATGCTGTGCAAGAAGAGTGGAGTGGGTGGCATCTCATTCCCTGACCTGAAAATATACTATAAAGCTGTGATAATCAAAATAGCGTAGTATTGGCACAAAAACAGACATGTGGACTTATGGAATAGAGAGACCCCAGAGAGATAACCCCTGAAACATACAGCCAATTGATTTTTTAACAAAAGACACCAGTCAATCCAGTGGGAAAAGGAAAACTGCCTCAGCAAATGGTGCTGGAAAAACTGGGTATCCACCTGCAGAAAGATGAAACTGGACCCCCATATTTCACCATTAACAAAGAAAAACAACTCTAAATGCATCAAATATCTAGACCTAAGACCTTAAACTATAAAACTACTAGTGGAAAACATTGGGGAAACTCTGGGAGACATTGGGGTAGGCAAAGACTTCTTAAATAAGACCCCCATAGCACAGACAATAATCTCAAAAATAGACAAGTGGGATACTATCAGATTAAGAAGTTTCTGCACAGTAAAAGATGCAGTAATTAGTGTGAATCTACAACCTTCAGAATGGGAGAATATTTTTGTAAACTATGGCTCAGATAGAGGACTGGTAATCAGAATACACAGGGAACTCAAGTGGCTTACCAAAAAACAAAGCACCCAATTAAAAGATAGGAAAATGAGCTGGACAATAAGCTGTCTGCTTCACCAATTGTGGGTCCAGCCTCAGTCCTCCCATCTGTAAAACTGGGATAATGAGGTACTTACACAATGGGTCAATTGTGTAGAGTAAATAAAATAGCATTAAAAAAAAAAAAAACCTCTTAGTATACTACCTGGCAAGAAATAAATGCTCAATGGTTGTTACTCATATGAACAGTCAAAAAGCATATGAAAAAATGCTTAGCATCCCTCATCATAAGGAAGATGCTGATTAAAATCACAATGAAATACCACCTAACCCCTATCAAAATGGCAAAGATTAAAAATACAAAAAATGATAAGTGCTGGTGGTTTTGTGGTGAAAGAACTGTCCTACACTGTTGGTGAGAATGTAAATTGGTCCAGTCACTGTGGAAAACAATATGGAGGTTCCTCAAAGACCTACAAATAGAACTACCATATGACCCAACAATTCCACTCCTGGGTATCTACCCAAAGGACAGGAGAATGCTCAGTTGGAAAAGTGCTTGGACATCTGTGTTAATTGCAGCGTTTTTCATGATTACTATGACATGGAATTAACCCAGATGTCAAGGAAGAGATGAATAGACTGAAAAAATGTGGAACATAGACTTCATGGAATCCTATTCAGCCATAAGAAACACAACTCTGGTATTTGATAGAAAGTGGATGAATATGGAAGATTTATTGCTGAGTGAAGCAAGCCAGGCTATGAAAGAGAGACAGTGTATGTCTCCATTTAACATATACTGACTGTCCAAACTCTGGTAGAGACTGAAAGATTAGAGGACATAAAAGCATTGAATATTGTTATGAACACTGGAGACAGTGTAGAAGGGGGATGGGAGAGGGGAAGAGTATAGGAAAGGAAATTAGGAAGAAAAAATAGAGAGGTAAGACATTTGTAGGACACTGAAGTGGTTTATTAACTGTTGATGATAATGTGTATAGTATTCTCAACTGGACTGATCCAAGGTGTATTTCATTTGGGTAAATTATTTTTATAAGCTAAATGATATATAGCAATTGAATGTATAAAATAATAGTGAATCCCCAAGAAAGTAATGTTAATGCCAAAAACAACTCCTATGCAGAGCTGAGAGATGAGCTGGAGAAGAGCAGCACTTTGTTCTGCTTCTCAAGACTCCTGTGGAGGTTCATCATTTCCGATCTCTCAGTCCCCTCCCTCAGAGAGAGGCATGCACAACACACTGAAGCAACATTCAGAATGGAACTCTGGTGTAGTGTGAAGGCAAGCTCTCTGTCCTTCTCTCCACATGCCTGAAGTTTGCATTTTTATAACTTAATAGAGGCCAGACACCCAAGTGTAAGGTGGGAGATGGAGAGAAAAATCACATGTGCTTCAAACACACAAAAAACTTGTAATTGTCTAGTTTTCAATTTACTTTTTCTTACTTGGAGCTTGTGTAAGTAGATAGCTGGAGGTTGGAGGAGGAAGGAGGGAGAAAGAAATTGTGGTAGAAAAGTGGCTCAGTGTCAAAGCCATCTATACCCCACTCAGTCCCCAGATCACATCCCACCTCTACTATGGAACTGTATCTCTCACCACTAGGCCTCTGTCCATGCTCTCCTGTGTCTGCTATGTGACCTTCTCTCTAATGCTCTTAAGCTCTGCCTTTGCAAACAATTGCCTGTTAAATATTACCTGTGTTCAGTACGTTCCCCTCTACCCTACTTCACAATCCTTGAACCACTGGCTCACTCTTGCTTTATCCTAAGTATATACATTTAGGTTTAAATAATGGACATTGGATTTATAGCCTTTCTGCTTCACCAATTGTGATTCCAGCCTCAGTCCTCCCATCTGTAAAATTGGGATAATGAGGTACTTTCACAATGGGTCAATCGTGTAAAGTAAATGAAATAGCATAAGGAAAACTCTTAGTATACTGCCTGGAAAGAAATGAATGCTCAGTGGCTGTTAGTCATTATTCCCACGTATCTGACATAGGTTCTCCATGAGATCAGAATGCAGATAATTTGCAAATCTGATAACCATACAGAATAAAAAGATAAAACAGTTAAGTTTCCTGCCTTTGACCAGCTCCTGGGATAATTTGAATGACCTTATGACACACTTCTGTTGATTTTCATCCATGTTAATCATAAACCCAAGGTCTGATACCAGTTATTTTGGGGGAGAAATCAACCACCTATGTTATAAGGATTAGAACAAGGATATAGGGACCAGTAGTTAGCATAATGTCGCTGGACTCCCATGTAGTCGACTGCGGTTTTCATCCTGGACCCATTGGCTTTAAACTCACACCAGGAGCATGTGTGTGCATGCCCAAGATCCCGAGAGAAGGGATTGCGCGTGGCCATGTCCCCTGGGGGTGGTGATTTCTTGCTTTCTGTCTCTTTGTCTCTCTCTGTCTGCCAAGTGCACGTGCCCTGTAGCAAAAACCTCTCAAAAAAAAAAAAAAAAGACATAGTGATGGTTCACTTGACTTAATATATCTCACAGAGTAGTTTTGTGTGGCCATGATGGGTTTTGGTTTGGGTATGGTTTCCAGCAAAGTAGCATGCCTTTAGACAGGCTCTCTCCAGTTACTCGTTATTGTCTTGTAATCATCATGTCACACAGTCACCTATATTTACCTACATTTTCATCCCATAGTCCTACTAAACATTATAAAGTAATAGTAAAAGTTTTAAAGCAGGGGCCCATAGCCTAGTGGTTAAGGGAGCTGGACCACACAAAGTCAATTGTGGTTCGAATCTTGGCCCAGTGGTGAAAAACATATTGGACACTTGTGCATGCATACCTTAAATCTCAGCAGGATAGAGAAGTGGAGGAGAATGGATTTGGGATGCTTTCTCCCTCTTCTTCTTCTCTCTCTCTCTCTCTTAGTAATGTAATGTATCCTCTGACAATAAAAAAAAAGAAAGAAAAGTAAAATTACCAAAAAAAGAAGAAAAATGTTTTAAAGCAGTGAGTGGTTAAATGTTTCTCACTCTTAAGAATATAACAGATAGCATAGTTGTTTTTTTGGTTTTTGTTTTGTTTTTTTAAGTCCTGCTTACAAAATAAGGTAAGAAGTTAAAACCCGATCATCTTATCACTCTCAAGAAACATTCTTAAGTTTGCATGTACGTACCTTATTTTGAGTGGCTCATTGTGTCTTAAATTTCAGGATATTTTTGGTAAAAGTAATGGGAGCTTTTGGAGAGTGAGTCAGATTTCCTCTCATGTCCATGAAGGGAGTTTTACTGGAATTCCCCGAGTGTCTCCTAGGAGCTCAGTCATAGATCTATAAGATACACAATAGCGCATACCAATTGCCATTCCTACTCTCAGAATACCCCTGCTCCCTAACACTTAGAGATCCTCAGATGCCTGGTCTTTAATTATTGGATCAAGTTCCTATGCCTGATCCATTTTCCCCACGTGAATTCTTCAGAAGACTACTATTTCATTTAATTAGTGTTCTTGTGGGCTAATTTTCCCCACGTGAATTCTTCAGAAGACTATTTCATTTAATTAGTGTTCTTGTGGGCTCCTCCTGTGAGAGATCTCCAAACATAAGTGCACATATATGTAACAGAGTATCCCAACAAAGTCACATTAAGATGTTTTTTAATAGGTTGAAAAGTCATTTAAAATAAGCTTTACTTTCTGGTGTCTTGAAAAGGAGCTGCCCATTTCCTTTGGGTGTATACCCTTGAATCTAGGAAGAACTGAAAGACATCTTTTAGTTACATATAGGTGTAGATTGAGCACATACTCACCCCTATACTGGAAGAGAATATAATGGGACTTTTGGAGTGAGCCGGGGATGGGCTCCAGCCCTATGGGCAGATGAAGCCCCGTCGCCCTTCCTGAGACTTGGCGCTCTATAGAGGTTGGAGGCTGTGAGGAACCCATCCTGGAAAGTACTTTCTACCCAGGAGCTCATGAAGATTCAAAGGTGATACGCACGAGGTAGTAAGAAAAGATTACTGAGGTCCTCTGAAAGAAAGGCACTGAAAGAGAGTCCGGAGAAGCTGGAGAAAAGTGGATCCATACTGGCTTTTTAGACTGCATCCAGGGTGCGGGTTGTGGGAGAGGAGACTGTTCTGGCCTATCTTGACTATGATGAGGATCTCCTGCAACCTTCTCTACCTCCACTCACGCCACGTGGCCATCACTTGTCCTGAGGGAAGCGGCTCATTTTGAGTGGCAGGAAATGCTGTCATTTAGCGCTGTTCACTTGGAAGCTTGGCTGAATTTGAATGGAACCTTGACACTGAGAAAGGGTGTATCCTTGTTTGCGCTGAGGAATTCTGTGTCTTGGTAAAGCAGCAGCGTGATGGTGACTAGCACTGCCAGTGGAGTGTCCCGGTGTTGGCAGGGATGCTGCCCTTCATCAACATTCACATGAAATGGGCGATGTTCCCACAAGGCTCTATAATGCACATGAAGACAGCTCTGTGAGAGGTGCAGGATGGCTCAGCTTCGCAGCGGGCCATGATAGTGTTCTGTAGCTTTATATGAAAGAGTAAGTCTGTCCAGCAGCACCATTCACAATAGCCAGAGGTGGGAACAGCTGAATGTCCATCAACAAATGAAGGAAAAAATAAAATATGGTATATGCATACAGTGGAATATTATTCAACTTTAAAAAGGAATGAAATTCCGATACATGTTATAGCATGAATAAAATTTAAACGTTATGATAAGTGAAGCCATCCAGTCACAGACAGATATTGTATGGCTGTACTCACATGAGTTAGAGTTATTATCGGCAGGGACAAAAAGCAAAGAGGTGAGTGCCAGAGACTGAGGGTAGGAAGAAAGTGGGGATTATTAATTAATGGTGTTCTCGTCTTACTGTCACTAAAAACTAAATGCTACCTTGGTAGTTTATAGAACAGAGAGGTTTATTTAGTTCATGACTTTGGAGGTTTGGCCAAGAGGCCACAACTGGTAAGGGCCTTTTTGTGGGTGGGGGCTCTTCACAGGCTCCTGGGGCAGCATCGGGGATTACATGGCAAGACAGTGAGATCTAGCCTGTCTCCGAGTGTCCTTATAAAGATACCAGAAATCAGTCATGGGGCCCCACCTAATGACTTCACCCAATCCCATCACTTCCCAAAAGCCCTGCCTTTCAACACCATAATCAGATTAAGTCTCCATCCTCTTGACAACATTACAATAGCCCACCAGATTTTAACACATGGATTTTGGGGGAACACATTCAAACTATAGCACATGGATTCTATTTGTGATGATGGAAGCAATGTGAATATATGTAATGCCATTGAAATGTATACTTAAAAATGGTAAAAATGGTGAATTATATCTGTTTTAGCATAATAAAATAAAAAAAGGAAGGTATTAGAACTTGAGCTGGTGGATACCTGCATTTATTGCTACCCAGATTATTTAGGGGCCAGAAATATTAGATAATCACAAAAGCTATAACATATTTTTCTATGTAAAAATACATCATAACTTTTCTGATGACCCAATATATGTAATTTCAGTACTAAAACAAGTTATATTTACTTACAATCTAGTGATATAAAGAGAATTCTGTATCACATTAAAAAATCTGATACATAAATATACAAACAGAAATGGATCATCCTTTAGTTAGATTTTTTTTTGAAAACTTTTAAATTGTTTATTTTAGCTGGATCCTCATCCATCTGCCTTACTCAACTGTCCTCAGAACCAGATTCAAAATCTGGTTATAAGATTCAACCCGTGCCGAGTGAGGCGGCGGAGGGTGGAGGGGCCCTGCGCCGGCCCACCCGGCCCCGCTGCGGGCCCCCGCCAACCCCGGGACCCGCGCCGAGTGGGACGGCGGGCCCCCCACCCGGGGCTCTGCCCAGAGCTCAGCTGCCTCTC
>NW_006159559.1:4974616-5057349 GCF_000334495.1 Tupaia belangeri chinensis | reverse complement strand
AGGGGGGTAGGGGAGGAAAGGGTGGAGGAAGGTATGGAGGGCAACCATGGATGCCAGGGACAATGGGGGAGGAAGATGGGACATAGCAGTGGGTGGGGGATGGGGAATCAGGGATGGCAAAACAAAGGGCAAGGTATGCAGGACGTAAGAATTGGAAAATTATTTGCTGAGAACATGTATGTGGATGTGCTTGATTGAGCCAATGCACAGTGTATTTTGGATGGAAAATTCATTTGTGTGTTGTGAGGGTGTAAAGTGAATTAATAATAAAAAAAAAGATTCAAAATCTAAATCTAAATCAGGAAAAGACTGTACAAATGGGTCATTTATGATTTCTGCCTGTGCTACCATGAGGAACTTGGAGGCTACTTATTTCATATCAATTCAGATTCAACACCAACCCCTTTGTTCAATCCTCCTACTGTACCAGGCGTGTGGGGATTTTGTTAAAATACAGCTTCTGATTCAATAGGATTGGCCAGGGGCCTCAGACTGCATTTCTATCAAGCTTTTGGTTTGAGAACCACCATTTGAGCAGCAAGACTCCCAGTCTCAGTCCCCTTTGTGTCTGGTGTGTGGGTCTCTCTCCCACTAGAATGCAAGGACTCTCCACAGCTGAAGCTAGTACTTCTGTGTGTCTCCTCCGGCCTCTAGTATAATGCTTTATGCAAACATAAGCATCCAATAATACTGGCAACAATGGTTACATTCATATTACAAAAAATAAATAGCAAATTCAAAAGGAAAAGAGGAAGAAAATACTAGAAAATGAAGATTTAAAAAAAAAACCTGAACGGTTGATGATATCCCAAATGAATGAACTTTGCTAAGTAAAAGAATGTAATTTTATAACACTTGAATGTTCATATAATCTCGAGAAAAGAGTGTAGCACTCAGGAAAAAGTAGGGAAGAGTATAGATGATTTTATTAGATGGGCAAGTGACAACTTCTAAAAGGATTTCATCTTTCAAGTTTCAAGAAGTTGTCTCACTATACACATGAATATGGAACAGTTTCTTACCTGGCTAAATTCAATTCTAAAGTCTGTGTATGCATGTGGGTAGGTGGGGAGTTAGCAGGTTATCAGAAAATAAATTCACTTTGTATTAGTATAGTACTTCATCCTTAGGTAACTGTGAATGATTTACCAGCATTGCTATTCTTTAGAATACATCTATACAATAATTCTTCAGAAGTAAATCCCATCTTAAGAGTTTAAAAAAATAAGTTAATACAATGAAGCATAATTATGAGTAGAATTGAACCTCGTTAATGTATGCAATGCATTTTATACTAAATAGTATCAAGGTTGCCAGTGAAAAATAATATATCAAAGTGAATTTTGAATTTACACAAGTTCTAGTTAAGCATAGAAAGATATTCTGTCCAGTGGCTTTTCTGTAGGGCTAATTCTTCTGAGGTTATGACCTTTTCCTTTTATTATTTGGTGGGCAGCCTTATTTCTCAACATGTGCTAGTCTACATTTGAGATCCTTAAACTTTCCCCTAGTCTGACCTTATCCATTTTCTGTAGCACATAAAATGAAGCATAGTATTCATTTTCCCACATCAGTTGTTTTTCTGATACAGATCCACTGGCACCGCTAGCAAAACAAAGCAGAGCAGAGCAGAAGCCCTCATTCATGTCTGTGGTTACCATCCAGCACGTCCAGGCTAAGCCATCTACTGACTGCAGATCAGATGAGCAGACAGCCTCCCTCCCCGATAATTTATTATGCCCTGCTCTCTGGAAATTGGAGGCTATAAATCTGAGAGCAGCTTTACAGCCTCTGAATGGGATGCATAATTTAATTTATAAACTCATGTTCTCCATTTCAAGAATTGTAATAAACCAAGTGTGTGCTGATTTTTTAACATGAATTAGTTTTTAGTTAGTTTGAGAACTGATGTGGCTTGAGCCTTTAATGCATATGAATTTTTAAACACTGGTTTCTTTAATCTACTAGTTCTCATCTCTCTCTTACCATTTTTTTAAAGGCTTTGAAGTTTCTTATTCCAAATTACATGAAACATGGATTAACCCCATAGATGTATTTAAGTGTTTTTGTTATTAGATATTTTAGAGAGACTTACAGAGGCAGAAGGGCAGAAATTCTGTAATTAATCAGGATTGCCTGGCTCTGTTACTACAGTGTCAGGGAATTGGTTCCCAGTAGGAGATTTAATAGAAAAACATTCAATTTTAAAATGGCCTGGGTGCATCAAAGGGATTAAACTGTAATGCTTTTAATCCCTGTAACTCAAACAAAGAGAAAATTTTCCTGAGCAATGAACTGCATAATGTGTTTGTGGGCCAGCAAATGATAATTGTGGAGCATCAGCTGAACAGTCAGCTCTGTCACCAGCCATTCCACATGGTACAGCCAGCGTGACGGCTCAGGGGATTTAGGAGCTTTTAAACTCTAGGGTTTGACTGAAACTTTAAAAAATGGCTGCTCTTTTGGAAAGTTCTAATCTCTAGAACTCCCAAGCTATCACAGATTCTACTAACAGATATTTAGGTTAAAATGCGAAGCCAGGCATAGTAATTATGCGACATAGGCCGTGACTCTCCCCACCCCAAGGTCCATGACAGACATTACTCTTCCACCATCACATCCTTTCCCATCAAGAATGTGTCAGAGGGACTGGGCAGTGGCATGGTGGTGGGACACGATGGGGGTCTGTGAGGCTGACCCACATGGAAGGGTTCCAGGTTCACGTCCAGAGACTTCCCTAGACTACTGAGTGTATGTGTGTCTATGATCTGGGGTTGGCTGAAGCTGGGCATGGATTGTGGCATCAGGACCCTGTCAGGGTACTCTCTCTCTCTTTCTCTCTCACTCAGGAAAATATAAAAATTAATACATTAAAAAATAAAAGAATGAATCAGAGTATTACCTATTTGCCATCCCTATAGCAGGTTGCATTTTTTCTTTTGATTAACACAAATTTTTTAATCTCCACAATCAAATTCTCAGTTTCCAAACAGTTAGTAGAAGATGTCAAATAGCACAGAGCTATAACTCAAAAATTTATTTATTTTTGCTATAGGGCATGTGTGCTTGCTGAAGAGACAGAGAGAGACAGAAAGCAAGAAATCACTCCCCCAAGGGGGATGGCCACACTGCAATCCCTTCTCCTCCATTTTTCTCTTCAGATTTTAGGCATGCACACACATGAACCCCATGTGAATCTCAAGCCACTGGGTCTGGGACTTAAACAGTGATCAACTGCATGGGAGTCTAGTGATGTAACTATGTAACATTATTATACTATTATACCATCTACTGGTCAAAATGTATATGTTTTTAATTACCTGTTTTTATTTTATTTTGGTGGCTTCTTTTGAATATTATTTTTTAATTAAACTTTTGTTCTGAGAATATTGTGGATTCAGTTATAATGTAAGATATAGTACAGAGAGATCCACCGTGTCTATTTTCCAGTATCACCCAGTGGTAGCATCTTTTAAAACTAGAGTCCAGCATGAGGGATCTTCTAAAAGTTCACAGAAAATGCATATTATGAAAAAAAGCTATGCAGAGATTTTTTTTTTTGGTACCAAAATAAACTCATATTTTAATTTCAATTTTCCTTGGACTTTTTGGCATCCTATTGTATCAAACTATGGACATTGATACACTCAAGATACAGAACATTTTCATTACCACAGGACCAGTTTTCTCTTTATAGCCACATTCGTTTCTCACTTGCCCCTCCTCTCCTTAACCCTTTGAACAATTAATCTGTCCTCCATCTCTGTAATTTTGTCATTTCAAGAATGTAAATGTAGGGAACCAGCAGTTAGCATAATGGCTATGTCGCTGGACTCCAATGTAGTTGACCGCGGTTTGCGTCCTGGACCTGGTGGCTTAAAACTCACGCCAGGCGCGTGCGTGTGCGTGCCCAAGATCCCAAGAGGAGAATGGAGGAGAAGGGATTGCAGCGTGACCATCCCCCAGGGGGATAATTTCTCGCTTTCTGTCTTTCTGTCTCTCTCTGTCTGTCTGGTGAGGGCACGCACCCTATAGCAAAAACCTCTCCCCCCCCAAAAAAAAAAAAGAATGTAAATGGAATCATGCATTATGTAACTTTTTCTAACTGAATTTTTAAGTTGGCATAATTTTTCTAGAGATTTGTCAGATTATTCTGAATAGAAATGGTTTGTTTTTATAGTTTAGTGGTATTCCATAGTATGGCTGTACCATGTTTGTTTAAACATTTATCTGTTGAAGGATATCATCATTTCACTCAAACTATTCCATAAATAAATGGACAAATAAACAAATCTGCTATAAAAACTCTGTACAGTGTTTTGTGTGAGCATAAGTCCTTGATTTTCTGGGGGAAATGTGCCCAGGAGTATTACTGCTGGACTATATGTTAATTATATGTTCAATTTTTGAAGATACTCCCAAGCTATTTTGCTGAGTTACTGTAGTACTTTACATTACCTACAAGAATGTATGAGTGACTCAGTTTCTTTGTATTCTTGTCAGCATTTGGTAATGTCACTGTTTTTTCACTTAAGCTGCTCTGATAAGTATACAATGATAACTCATTGTGGCATTAATTTGTATTTCCCTAATGGCTATTGATACTGAACATTTGTTTTTCATGTACTTATTTGCCATCTGTACATCATTCTCAATAAAATATCGTTTCATGTTTTTTGCTTATTTTCTAATAAAAGTTTTTGTTGTGCTGGCTTTTCAATGATTTTAAAATACATATTTTTAGACACTACTCCTTTGTCAGATATATGGTGTGCACATATTTCTTCCCATACTATAGCTTGTCTTTTCATTCTCTTAAAAGAGTTTCACATGGAATAAAAAATTTTAATTCTGATGAAGTCCAGTGTAGCTCTTGTGTTTATAGATTGTGTGTGCTATCAAATCTAAGAACTCTTTGCCTAGTCTTAGATCTGAAGATTTTCTGTTTCTTTTTCTAAAAGTTTTATTGTTTTATCTTTTAAGCCTGTGATCCAAGTTTTTAAATTTTTGTGCAAGATTAATTTTCTTCTCTTCTTCCTCCTCTTTCTTCTCTTCTACCTCCTCTTCTTTTTCTTTTTGTCTATGCATGACCAATTGCCCCAATACCATTTATTAGAAACACTATCTTTCCTCTGCTGAATTTTTTTTTGCAACTTTGTCAAAACTCGTTTGGACATATTTGTGTGGGTCTACTTTTGAGTTCTATTGTAATGATTTCCATATCTATCACTATATAGATATCACAGGATTAATCACCATGGCTATAAAATAAATATTGAAATTAGTGAAGTGATTCCTCCTATTTTATTTTTATTTTTTAAAAATTGTTTGTCCTGGGGTGGCAGGTGGTTTGGTGGTTAAGGGTGCTCTCACATGGCTGACCGCTGTTTGAGTCCTGAACCTAACAGCTAGCTTTCTCACTTTCTCTCTCTCTCTCTGTCATTCACTCTGTCCCTCCCTAATCAAGTTAAAAAAATTAAATTTAGAGCCGTTGTATGTCCCCACTTAGTATATACTGAGTGTGCATACTCTATGACTGAAGCTGATTGACTAAAGGATATAGAAACACAGTAAATAGATGTAAATACGAGATATAGTGTGTGTGAAAGAGGAGGGTCTGAGGAAGGACATTTAGAAGAAAAATAGGGAGGCAAAGCATTAAAGGGACAAAGAAATGTGGTATTATCTGTTGAAGATATTTTATAGTTTTATCAACTGTACTTTAGGATACTTTTATCTATATCTATAAAAAATGTTATTGGGACTTTGAGATGAATGATGTTAAAAATATATCAATTCTGGGAAGAATTGGCATCTTTACTATTCTTAGTTTTCTGTTCTATGAACATGATATCTGTCTTCATTTTACATCTTTTTTGATTTCTTTTATTGTCATTGTATACTTTTTAGCTTATAATTTCTGTATATGTATTATATTTATAACTGAGTATTTAATTTTTTTGGCTACTGTAAATTATGTTGTATTTTTTAATGTTGTGTTTTTCATTTAGGAATTGCGTGTTCTTTGCCAGTACATAAAAATACAATTAACTTATGTGCATTTATCTTGTAGCCTATAACCTTAGTTCCTGTAGTCTTTTTGTAACTTCCTTGGGATTTTCTATGTTGATCAGCATGTCATCTGTGAACAGAGACAGTTTAATTTCAACCTTTCTGACGTGTATAAATTTCAATTTATTTTCTTGACTTATTGCATTGACCAGAATTCTAGCATGATAGTGAACAGAGTCATCATAGTGTCTTGTTACTGATATTAGGAAGAAAGCATTCAGTCTTTCACTATTAAGTGCAGTATTAGCTATAGGTGGAAAGCACTTTTGCAACTAAAGTCATGAGCAGTATTTGTCTGCAGCTGTCTTGTTTTTGCTTTGTCTCTGTATGGATTTTGGTATCAAGGTAAGACTAACCTCATAAACGAGTTGGAAAATATTCCCTTCTCTTCTGTTTTTTATTAAACGGCTATATATAATTTTTGGTTTATTTGTTTGTTTTTAGTTTACTTCTTTCTTTCATGAAAGTAAGAGAGAGAGAGGAGAGAGACAATTACCCTCAATGAGGTCTCAAACTACAATCTTAGTTAGGATTATGGGTATGTGTGCTGAGCGTGCACAGGAAGACTGGGGAACCAAACCCATAATCTTCCACATATATCCAGCATCACTTGAACAGAGTGTTACTGCTGTGCCTCCCAGCCAGCCCCAGAGCTGTTTTTAATTCTATGTTTGGTAGAATTTTCCAGTAAATATACCTGGACCTGGACATTTTTCAGAGGGAGGGAATGAAGATTTTTAAATTATGAATTCAGTTTTATCTTTTAATTGGTACATTTATACTTGATAAAATAATTGATATATTCAAACCTAGTATGTTTTATCTTTGTTCTATGTTCTGTTTACAATTTCTCTGTTTAATTTTTCCTGCCTTTTTGTGGGTTACTTGAATATTTTTTAGAATTACATGGTTTTTTTTAGAGATATTTTTGCTGTAGGGCGGGTGCGCTCGCCAGAAAGACAGAGAGAGACAAAGAGACAGAAAGCAAGAAATCACCCCCCAGGGGGGATGGCCATGACCCAATCCCTCCTCCTCCATTCTCCTCTCAGCATCTTGGGCACGCACACACATGCTCCTGGCATGAGTTTAAGCCACTGGGTCTGGGACTCGAACCACAGTCAACTACGTGGGAGTCCAGCAACATAGCCATTACGCCAACTGCTGGTCCCCCTTACATAGTATTTCAAAGGACCGCTGGTCCCAAGAATTTTTTTTTTTTTTTTTTTAATGTGTAATGTTTTTGAACGTATCTCTTTGGTTTTGAATGTATCTCTTTGCATAACTTAAAAACCCCAGCCTTTTCTTTTAATGCTAGATGTCCTATTCTATGTCCATAATTTATCACAGTCTACTTATGTCATTAATGACCAGTTTCCTTAGTTTTCTAGTTTGGAATTTCTAGTATAGAAATCTTAATCATCTCTACATCACTTTATCTTTCCCCATTTATAATATAATCATCTGAAATGTTTCCTCTACACTTATTTAGAACTAATTTAGAAAACTCAAAAGGAGAAAGTGAGTTTAACTTTTTATTTATTTATTTTTAAATCCATGTCATGACTTACCAGTTCTTTATTCTGTCCTGATGTTCCCAAGTTCTTTATTTTATTGCTTTCTTTCTTCTTAGACAACTATTTAACTGTATTTTTATAGTGGGTCTGCTCAGTTTTCCTTCATCTGAAAACATCTTAATTTTCCTTTCATTCCTGAAGGGTATTTTTCGCTCATTCTAGGATCCAGGATTGACTTTTTTTTTTTTTTAATTTAAGCACATATGTTGTGTCATTTTTTTCCTAGTCTTTATGATTTCTGATGAGAAATTCATTTGTCATTTATATTGTTTTTCCCAGAGATAAGATGTTGTTTGTCTGTGGCTGTTTTCAAAAGTTTTTAGTTTTCAAAAGTTTAATTACAATGTATCTTGGGTGGATTTCTTTGGCCTTATTCTGTTTATAGTTTGTTAACCTTCTTGAGTCTGTAAGTTTACGTTTCCTGTCAAATTTGAGAACTTTTCAGCCATTATTACTTCAAGTTCTACTTCAGCACCACACAAATGTTAGATATTTTTGTATAGTGCTACCAGCTGCTGAAGCTCTGTTCATTCTTTTTCTCAGTGTATTTTGTTTGTTTGTTTATACTGGTTAGTTTTTGTCATTCTGTCTTCTCGTTCACTGGTTCACTGGCTTTTTCCTCTGTCCTCTCAATTTTTGCCTCTTAACCCCATCTACTAAGTTTTAAATGTCAGTTATTACATTTTTTAGTTCTTTTTCATTTGGTTTTTCTTTATCTTTTCTATTTCTTTAGTTGGGCTTTCTAAATTTTCATTTGTTTGAAGCATGGTTTTAATTGATCATTGGAGTATTTTTATAATAGCTGTTTAAAAATATTTGTCATGAAGTTCTAACATCTCTTTTTGCTGGTGGGATATATTAATTGTATTTCTAAATTAGTCTGAGATTTCTTGGTATTTGGTGATTTTTGATTACAACCTGGACATTTTCAGTTGTGTTATACAACTCTGTATCTCATATCGGCCTCCTATTTTAGCTCTTTTATTGACTTGTTTGTTTTTTGCCTTTTTCCCTGACGCTGTCCCAGCAGGGAGACCCCACTTTGTTACTGTCAAGTACAGCTTTGCCACTCAGTCTCCCTTGACACTGGAGCTCCTCATGAGTATCAGATGGACGTGGAGGTTACAGCTCCACATGAACCCTCCAGTGATTGCAGTGTTGGCCTTGTTAGTGCTCAGCAGTAGTAAAAAGACCTGCCTTTCCATGATGCCTCCTCCCATATCACCTCAATGGGGAGAGGAGCATGTCTTCACTGCTAGGTGATGGTGCCAGTCCAGGCTTCCTCCTGGTCTCCATAAACACTGTGTGGCCTCAGGTGCTCATCACTTGCTGGTGGGATGAAAGCCCCAGCTCTGTATTTATCCTGCTCTGACATCATCCTGATAGAGGTGCTAGGGTGCTTTTCATAAGAGGGTGGAGGTCTAAACTCCCACTTGGCCTTTGCTGGCATGGGTAGGGTGGCGCTACAGGGTTTTCTCTAATGTTTGATTGAAATGGAGTAGACATTGTGTAAAAGGTTTTTTTTTTTTTTTTTTCTTTCTTTCTTTCTTCCTAAGCTACCTTTTCTGGTCCTCTGGCTTGAGATCAAAAACTTTTTGAAGGCTTTTTTTCCCCACTATCCATTGACATTTCTAGTCTGTTCATTCATTTAGCTTGCAGTCTGGGATGTATGACAGTGTTGTTCCTTGGTTTCTGACTTTCATAGCTAGTCTGCCTTCTTCTCTCTACTGTCTACAGTCTTATGTTTGTTTGGTATATACTTTCTTTGGTTTTTAGTTATATTTTGTGGGAAAACATTTTTACTCTGTGCACCCAGAAGTGACAGTGCAGGTCTATCTTTTTATTCAATTGGAGAGTTCAGTAAATATTCTGGAATGTTATATTGTAAGTGAAGTAATCATTAGGCATAGAATCTGAGAATGTTGTTTTCAGAAATGCCCAGGGCCACAAATAACATTTGGAAATCACTTAGATATCAAAATCACATTTAAGAAGTTACTGCTATATTAGAAAACAGAAATATCTAACTTCCCTGACACAGAAGATGTAGCATCACTCTTTGGGCATTTGTCAGTTTGTGGCACTGTTCACTGGTTCAGAGAAAAACCCTAGAGGCTCATCAGATTTTCATTGTTGTTATTTTTTTCTGAGACCTATTTTGCATTCAGGTACCCCAAATGCTTTCCTGGGTTTTGAGAATTGAGGGTTATAATCAAACTATCCTCACAAAGTTGTTCATGACTTGATATCTTCCAGAATATTAGGCTGTCAGGAAATTCATGACCTATTTTTCTATGGTTTTCTATGCAAAAATGAGTCATGACTTTCCCTATGACCCAATATTTGCATTTTAAAGGGAAAACCATCTAAATGTATATGTAAAGAGCTGTATGTTTATTCTGCTTGAAAAACAAAACAAAAACAAACAAAACTCCAGCCTAGAGCACAAGAGGAGAGTTTGGTTGTCCTGGGGCTCACGTAATCTAGTCTGTTTCAACTTGAAAGTTTCTTCTCTATCTGCGGAAGTCTAGCACAGCAATCAAGAGTATATCCCTACGTTTAGTGAGACCTGGGTCAGATCTCTGCTCTGTCTTTTACTAATATATTACTTCACTGACTTTTTCAACTTTCCATTTGTAAAGGAGACATAACACTATCTACCTCATGTGAGGTAATTCATGTAGATCACGTAGTATGGCACCAGACATGTAACACAGACTTAGTGTTAGGTGTGAAGAGTTAAACTTATTCAATTACTAAGTTACCTTTACCCTAAGAAGGACAGATGTATTGCTCTGGAGGTAGGGCATCAGTTTTGTACTTCCTTCTGGGAAAAATGCTCTGCAAGAATGAACAGGCAGGAACTTCAGATGATATGACAGAAGCTTAGGATCTTGTGGGAGGATTAAGTCCACATGCTTATGCACCTATCAGCTTTTAACTTCTCTGAAGGTTAAGTTCAGATGCACACATATTTTACGTTTCTTAAAATCTGAACTACTATGGCTAATTTATTTTTACCTCTCTTTTATAATCACACCATCATTGTCTTAAGCCATTATAGAATGGGAGATGTGTCGTGAAACATGAATCAAAATGTCTTGGGTGGAAGGATTCTAGTGCTGTCAGTGGAAGCAATGCCTGAATGGCAAGAATTTTCCTTGAGCTGGTAACTTTATAATCATGAGTCAATTTGTCAAAATGGTAGTCATGATTAGATTTTTTTGGAAATAAAGCAAGTTTATTGCGTTAGCCACACCCTGTACTTACACGGAATGATACACCTCTATTTTAATATCTCCATTACCAAATTCTTGATATCAGACCATCTTAGTCATGGCAATAGCAAACCGGGTTAATCTGGGCTCCAAAGGCAGCAATGTTGCAGTTTCATTCAAATCTAGAAGTGTGATAAAACCAAAAAAGTGTTCTGAATGTGTGCCAGCTCCTATAATGCCTGCAAATGAAGGCTGACTCACCATATCCTCCCTGGACCTTAGGTTAACAGTGAGGAGAGCTGGAAGACGTATCTCTGAGAAACCAGCCAGCCCCACTTTGCCAGCCTTGAGTATCTTGGACTTTTTTGGTGTCTAGCAACTTCACAGTTGTGCATTTTGCAACTTTAAGTAACTGATTTCAGCATAACACATAGTATTTAGAAGACAATAAATACTTGTTTAATTGAACTGAATGAAATTTAAGTGGAAGATAAACAAAGCTCTTTTCCTTCTGGAGGAAGGAGAAAGGGAGAGAAGTGACATTTTTTCAAGGACCTACCATATGCCAAAAGGAAAAGAGTAGTAACAGCTGACATGATAATGTGTTATGGCAAAGAATAGGGGACATAGGAGTTTGTGCTTGTCATCACCCCCAAGCCTGGATAACTTCCTTGGAGAATTACCATGACTCCAGCAGTGTGATTCATTTACCCTATTTAGGGGAGAAGCAAGGTGTAAGGAGCAGGGAAAAGCAGTCTTCAACAAGCACCAACTATGTGCCCACACCGTGCTCATCAATTTATATAGGCTTTCATTTCATTTTTTCAACACCTCTCAAGTCAAGCTTCAAAATGCAGTGGTATCTTGTTAGCACTCCTGTCCTAAAAAGATATCAACATCTGATAGAGCGATGTTATTTTTCCAGAGAATTTTCATTTTAATGGTGGCCAAAAGGTGTTAGAAAGTGGTGAGGCCACTGAACTATTCTCTCTCTAATCAATCGTTTACCTACTGAAGGAGAGAGAGAGAGAGTGATAGAGAGTACTCAGAGGGGTGGAGTGTCCTCACTAAGTGGGACTTAACTCTGCCCTCCCCTATTGTTGATCTTACCATTTTACCCTGAGGATAATTCAACAGGAAAATGTTATGTAATGGAAAACAATTGCGGTCTATTATACAGACTCCAACTAGCTGTTGGTTATGTATACTTAACCTTATCTTTCTTTATCACTCTGCCCACTTTTTTCCTTTTCCTTTCTACATGCCCAGCTATTTTTATAAGGGTGAGGCTGGCACAGTCAAGAGTACCTTCCTTATGTTGCTCCAAGGTAAACCATTTATTTGGGCTTTGTTTTCCCTTATGCACCCACACAGATGCTGTTACTAGGATAGTAGCCAACCACTTTGGAGAGTGTCAAATGCATGAACAGCTAGTGGAGATTATGTTTGCCACAGTTTTAACTTTTTATAAGGCTATCAGTATTAACTGCCTAAGTTGGTTATTTATATATTGATACTAGCGAGGCTCAAGAGGAAACCTCAGTTAAGATTCCTGGCCTGGGGGCCAGCAGATAGAGTGGTGGTTAAGATACTGAATTCCTACACAGCAGACTGACCTTCAAGTATGGGACCCCAGAGGCTTGAAACTCAAGCAAGTTGTGTATGCATGTGTGCCCCAAATTCTGAGAGAATGGAGGAGAAGAGACTGTGGCATGGCCATCTCCTCTGGCAGGTGATTTCTCACTTTCCCTCCTCTCACTGTCTCTGTCCATCTCACTCTGGCAAGCACACATGTCCTATGGCAAAAACCTGAAAAAAAAAAAGCCAATAAATATCCCCGAAACAAAAAAAGATTTTTGACCTGAAAATGCACCACTTTTAAAAATACCTTCCTAAACCTAGGGAGTTCTCTTTCTAGCAGAGCTTTGGCCTCTCAGGGACTGCCTGTACAGTTGCCACAGGAGAGGGAGGGTAGGTGGATGGAGTCTGGTTCTGATATCTGCTGCTTCTTTCTCCTAGACTTTCTTCTGATGTCAGGGCTGCTGGTTTGATAGGGTTTCCCTTTCTTGGCTTCGTCTTAGCTCCCATTATATATTGTATTAATCTCCTACAGATGACGAATGTTCCTTGTGTGCCAGACCATGTTTTTAAAATTTTCATTAATTGTATACATTTAATCACAATATATTGCTTAGTTTGTAAAGTGAATTTACCCAGCATCAATACACCTCACACCAGTCCAGTTGAGAATACTATACACATTATCATCAACAGATAACAATCGATTTCTGTGTCTCATAAGTATCTTGCTTCTCTATTTTTCTCCTTAATTTCTTTCCTCATACTTTTTCCCTTTTCTCACCTTCTTCCTACACTGTCTCCAATGTCCATAACCATTTTCCATGCTTCTATATCCTCTAATATTTTAGTTTGCACCACAGAGTGAGGACAGTTGGTGTATATTAAGTGGAGACATACAATGTCTCTCATAGCTTGGTTTACTTCACTCAGAAGTAAATCTTCCATATTCATATTGAATGCCAGAATCTTGTTGTTTTTTATGGCTGACCATATTTTATTCTTCTTGGTTTCCCCAGCACCTAGTATAGACCTGACCCAAGTAGGTGCTTAGTGAAATGAATAAATAAAGGAATAAGAGAAGGAATGACAGATTCTTTCAATGAATAAAAAGATTATCTTTCCCAAACTCTGTTTAGACACATCCAGTGATGGGCCCTCATTAGCTCCATGATTAAGCCTTTCATGCGAGAATTCTTATAATGTTCTTCATTTGGAGGCAAATTTGGTCACCCTATAATTTGTACCATTTTCCCTCTTTGATTATCCTTTTGAAACAATATAGATATGGAAGCCTTTTATATATTTATAGATATAAAGTCCCTGATCCAATGTACTTGTGTAGAGGTGAAATGTCAATCTTTCCTAGATGGTTTTCAGACCTTTGTTATTCCCAGGTACCCTCTCTGATTTATCATACTCTCTACTGAAATTGTGGAACCTGGGAAGCTGGACAGTGGCACAAAGGTAACACATGACATTGCAAGGCTGACTCATATAAGAAGGTTCTGGGTTTACCTTGGGAGACCTTCCTGAGTACACCAGGCACATGCACGCTGACAATCCAGGGCTGGCTGCAGCCGGGGTCAACTGTGGCATCAAGACACTGCTATTGGTGCTGTCTCCTCTCCGTTCTTTTCTCTGCCTGACTGTCTTTCTCTGTCTGAATCTCTCTCTTTGTCTTTCTCTTTCATGCAAAAAATAAATGAATAAACTTAAAAAAAAAAAGATGTAGTACTTGGCCCTGAATGTAGTTCTTAGACATAGCATGGTCAATGACCTCGGTATTCTCATTTTTTGCACCTGTCTGTTCTCCTGCTTCTTCTCAAAGCACCCAGAAAATGCAGCTCAAGTTCATCTCAGCCAAATGAACTTTCTTCCTCCTTTGATCACACTTCTACCCCAAATCCCTAACTTTTTCACCATGAGAAACAAGTTAGAAAGAAACTTAAACATACCATTTCCTTGTCACCTATGAAAAACAGGTCTAAGAAGTTTCCATAGCCAGCTCCTTCTTGTAGTTTCTCTCAGATCTCCATCCTGATGGCCCTCTCTGCCTAATGTCCATGGTGATTTCTAGCAAGAAAATCGCCAAACCCCAAATGCATCTCTCTCTAATATACTACCTCTGAGATAAATGAAGGTGAGACATGAGGAAAGCATACATTGATCATCTTTTTATTGCCTTTCACAGGATGTCCATTGTCATCACTCTGTCCACCATCTTCTGCTGTTCTGATCCTAAAGTGAGAAAGAAAAAAGAAGGTGTTAGATTCCCTTACTCTTCTTAATCTCTAATTAATTAAGCATTTCCTTATTTATCTGTCCATCAAGCCATATAATATCTTCTGTTCCTGAGGTGGAAATAGAAGGGGAGTAGAGGCATAGTAGGACACGGATTATCCCTGGCATTTATTTGGATATTCAGTGTCTGTCAAATAGTCCAGGACTGTCTTGGTTTCTTTGGCCACTGTTGACAGTGCAGGTTCTTACTGAGCTTGTGCAAATTGCTTTCTGCGGTACAAGTTCAGGATTAAAAAATTATCTTTTTGCTTGACATAACTTGTTAACCATTAATACACTTAAAGTCTGGATTTGTCTCTGGCAATTATTTGGAACTAATTTGTAAAAAGCTGTAATTTATTGTGGAGTGGAAATTGAGCTTGGATATTTTGATTAGGGATGGGAGAGAGACCCAGTCCCACAGTTACAAATTTGTTCTACAGATATTCACTGGGCACCCACTTTGAGATAAGACAATAACGACTAGTGCAATGAGGCAGTCTATTTCCTTTAAGAAGGTCACAATCTAATCTGTGGTGAGAAGGACACATGGGTAATTATGATTCAAAGCATTCTGCAGTGCTGTTGGAGGAGGCAGGGCTAGAAGGGCCACTCCATTTCAGGGCTTGGGCCAGCTGAAGGTGCCAGGCATCTGCAAGGCATCAGAGTGCCTCAGGCAAAAGCAGGGTGGAGGCAGTAAAGGCCATGTCTGCCAACTCCACAGTTCTGCCTCTGACCAGCTTTATTACTCACACATGCAAATCCGAGCCTCAGGATCTGGACGCAAACACATTCAGCTCTTCTTCAGCATGCCATTGCCACTAACACAGCCATCACTACCTCCAGGGAGGGCTCAGAAATACAGTGTGGTCTGAGAACACCAATGTAGACCTACAATGGTGAGGCTCTAGTGCAGTTCACAGAGCACAAACCTTAAGGTCCTGTGAATGACTCACTGGCAGATCTTGAGCAAATAATTTTGTTTCTTTGAGATTTGGCTTCCTCCTATTTTGCATAGGAATAGTAATATGTATCTTAAAGTTTGTTGTGAGGAATAAGAGATATACTATTTGTGAGTGTTCCTGGTTCTTATTCAATCTTTCCCCATTGTTAATTTCTTTCCTGCTTTCTCAGCTACCTTCACGTGTCTTGCTTTAACTTAGATGCAAGTTCACCGGTGTTTTCTGTGACTCATGGCAAGTATAGTCTCCTGCATTCCTTGCTGTTTATTATTTTGAAACTACAGGTTGTCAAGGATATACCAGCAGGTTGCCATGTTCCACTTGTGGCAGTTGGTAAATTTTGATTAATAATTTGGTGTCATGGTTTTTTACAATTTAAAAATTCAGTGGAATTGTCTTTAATAAGCAATTAGGATTTAAGATCTTAAAAATTGTTCTCTTTTATTGACAAGTATGACACTTACATACAACTTATTTTTTCTGACAGTTCTCAAGCCAATTCTGAAATGCTAACTGTTCCGTTTTCAAAAAGAATAAACGCAGAAGAAGCATTTATTTAGGAGAGAAAAAAGTGGGATTTCCAACATTGCCAAAATCAGAGAGCTCATCTTTTTCTATTTTTGATAGAAAGTGATTATGCTATATTCTTTGTCAGAGTCAGAGTGAATGGTTTGGATGTCTAAAAGGGTAAACAGTTTACCTGCTTTCTAAAAATGAGTTTTTCAGTTATATTATTCAGGGTATATTATGTTCATTTATGAAAAATATAATTATTTAAATAATATTTTACTTGTGTATTGGAGTCTTTATTTTGAAATTATGGTGACTGAAAGGATATAAAATTTTGTTTCCAATTATTAAACGAATTTTTTTGCTTTGTAATTTCAACTTGTGGGATTTAAACATTCCTGAATGTGCCATGGTACGAGGTGGTCACTACATTTCCAGATTTTGGAGGTTCTTTTAATGTTAAGTAGGTGGGAATGTAAGGATTGGTAGACATTATCACATCATTTTGTTGACTCTTTCCTTGGAAAATTTTCATTTCTTTATCAGAGGGCAGGCAGGGTCTGATGGGCATTCCTAGGTTAACATAGGACCACCAATGTTAGTACATCCTAGTATGTATGCCACAAAGTCAAATTGTGATATTTCGCTGAAATTTTTGTCATTCCATTGGTAAATGAAAGGAGGCTCAGTTTAACCTGGTAAGACTATAAAACATTACAGATCTTCCTATTTCCTAACTTTCTTCTACTTAGATTCAAATTGAAAAAGTAGTGCATGTCTTCGAATAAGCTACTGTATCAAAGTAGTTTGAACAACAAGGTCATACAGTGTTGGTTGTCCTAATAACAATTTAGAATGTGTGGAGCCAGCAAATGGTGAAGTGGTTGTCATTGAACTCCCACATGGGCAACCATGTTTTAAGCCCTGGACCCAGTGACTTGAAAATCACGTGTAAATGTGTGCCCAAGATCCCAAGAGGAGAATGGATGAGAAGGGATTGCAGTGTGGCCATCCCCCCAGAGGTGATTTCTCATTTTCTCTCTCACTGCTTTCTCTCCAGTGAGCGCATGTGCCCTGTGTGTGCGTGTGTGTGTGTGTGTGTGTGTGTGTGTGGTGGGGGGAGGAGGGGGAACAAGACAAAACAAAACAAAACTCTATAAAAATAAATAAATAAAAGAAACTGTGGCATGCTAGTTGTCTTAATGATGTTTTACTCTAAAATTTCTGTTGGCTTTGGCAAAAAGTAACCTCACATTTAAAATAACAGTTTGAGTTTATAGAAGGTGATTTTAGTATTTTAGTCTCTAAAGTCAAAATATGTCATGGAACAAACAAATTGGTTTGGCAGACTTTATTGGTCACAGGAGTGCTTAGAAAGTAGTTGTTAACTGGCCTATGCTGGTTACCAGTGGATGGAATTTGGAGTGATACTTTGGGACATCGGGCACTGGAAGAGCGAAATAGAAAACACCTCCTCTGGTTATAGACAAGAAGTGCTGAACGTTGCCTGTTTCCTCCTATTATAGTTTGGACCTACCCTCTTTCAACAAGTCTACTAAGTCGTAACCCAGCACCTCTACGATAAAAGACTCATTCCTCAGAGTTTCCTACAGATTTCTTATTGTAATTGCACCCCTCCCCACCTTTTTGGCCATGAGATTTTTAACTGCTGAGGAAAATATGAGACATACAACAGTGACAGCATAAATTTTAAAATTCTGTGGAGTCTGGTTCTAAATGAGTGGGGCATCCAAACTATTTGCTGGTTCTGTTTCCATTTCTATTCTCTTTAGTTTGCTAAAATAGAGCCAATGATTGAGAGGCTGGCTGGAAATATTCAGAGACTTGATATTCCATAAGCAGCTTTCTGCTCCTTGTGATTTCGGGTGTTTAAGGAATGTGGGTGGGATATGTCTGGTACCTTACAAGGATTGTAAATATCTTCATCAGAAAACTTAAGAGAAATGTGTTTCAGCTTCTAAAAATATATGAAATGCTACATCTATATTTATTAGTGGTTCTTATGTGCAAGGCAGTCATGATTTCTGCCCTCTAAGATCTTTGATTTTAGCTGCATTTTCCCTGTAAACAGCATCTCTTCTACCCCTTCCCAAATGCTGCGGTGGGTATGGGAGCTACAGGTATCACTAGCAGCACTAAAACCTATGAGAGTGTAAAAAAGAGTTGAGAGAATAATAATAACAGAAGTAGGAAGGAGTAGGAGAAGAAGAACAAAAAGATATATATGTCTAGTGAGTAGAGTTGTGGGTGGGGAGGAAGGCACCAGCCCACCACTCTGCTGTCCTTTGCTACAATATATTACACCATTTCAAAGGTAAGATCCTGTCCCTGCCTAACATGCCAGGGAACTGATATTATCAGTTTTGGCCAGTTACCCGGAGTCATACTCAATTGGGTTGCTGAGAGAAAGCAAGATTTCTGACTGCCAGTCCAGACTATACTTCCCCCCTTTTATGGCTCATTATAAAAACATTTGTGCTGACCTGTAAGTTGATAAGTGCCAACTAGTCAACTCACTTGAGAGGAAAATTATTTATGATCACAATCTGGCTGTAAGGCTTTTTAATTATTTCTGCTACCGTGAATCAAGAATTAAAATTAGCAGAACCAAAGATTGCATTTCCTCACCTGTCCAGAGAAGCCATGAAAGAGCTTTACTGGATCTCAGCAGATGCTTGTCCTTGGGGCACATTCAAATAGTTGTTACTTAGCTTTTCCCTAATCACACACTGTCTTTGCTATATAACTCATCCTCTCATTAAAACATACCTTTCCACAGATTTCCTCCTTTCTTCAAAAATCCTCTTCTAGTCTGTCTGGGTTATGTATTGACCTATTTATTTTGTGTGTGGGTGGTTTTTGTGACTCCTCCTGGCTCAAAAATTTAATGGCTGAGTCTAAATTTTCAGCCATGAGCATAATGGAAATCTTTACCAAAATGCATGTACACCTGTTTCACTTCCAAAGTCTTCCTGAGTTTGCAAATCTGTGGTTGTTTAGCTCAGTAGAGTTAATGAGGCCTACAGTATGGTTTTGATGCATAGATTCCAGTTAGTACATATGTCCTACAGGCCAGACTACTCTGAACCCTAAAAGGTGTACTGCACATGCAAGTCCGTGGTCCTGGGGGGCCAGGAAAAATGAAGGAGAATCTAAATAAATCTGTCATCATAATAGAGAATTCAGTGGCAAGCCTTCTTGATGAAGTGTCTCGTCTAGGTAGCAACTCCTTTGCATATGAAAGCAAGTGCATAAATATGCAGTAGATGCATCTGCAAGTTTTTAAAGTGAGAACTTGACAGGTCTGGGCTAGTCCCAGAAAGCAGACTAAGCAAAATTACCATGGTGCCAGTACATGGGGTGGAGTTTCCATAAGAGTTAGGCCACTGCTGCTCAATTTCCTGCCTCTTTAGCCATGGAAAAAAACAGAATCTGCAGTTTTCTTTATAAACCATTGTGTAAACGACTGTGTGCTCAGAAGTGGTAAGACTCGAAGAACTCTGGTGAAGGGTCTTCTCTGCTCTTGAAGAAACAAATTGGTTAGCCACCATGATAGACCGAGCTCACATACCTTGTGGGCAGTTACCCAATGGGAAAAAGGAAACAAATGGGGGATGTTTTTGTCCTTTATGGGTTAGAGAAAGGGACTTCAACTATTTGAGTTCTCTAACAGACACATGGTAGCATTGTACCTCTCTACCTTTTATGACTGTGCAGCTTGCCTTGGCCTGTAAAGCAAGAGTGAAGTGGCAGCTTTCCATGTGAACTGACTTAACTGCCAACAGTTCTCTCTTCTGCTTCTTGCAACAATGGTAAATGCATGTGTTGAGATGGAGCCTTCATTGACCTGGACTCCTCTAGTGACCATGATCAACAGAGTTCTCCTGATGACCTACACTGGACATGTGGCTCAATGAAAATGAACCTTTGTTGGTTTAAGCTATTAGAATCTGAGAGTAGTTGTGTTCTTGCAGCATAACCTAGTCCATTCTGGATGATAAAAATGTTATACTCACATAATCGCCATACCTAGCCTGCACTAACCCCTCACCTGCCTATAGTCTGTCTTCTATCCCTAACCGTGTAATGAAACTATTGTGGAAAGGTCACAGATTTGCCATGTACAACATGGATTAGGCTTTATCTTATTTATGTCTTTGCTGCATTTAACAATGTTGATCACTTCTTTCTTAAAACACTTCTCTTCCTTGGCTTCCATGATATCACTTTTTTGATTTACCTTCTAGCTCATTGACTTAAGGGATCTTATCTCCATAGTCCCATAGCACTTACAACATGGATTGATGAAAGACCAGTTAGGTATTAGTTTCTCTTGAAAACTTTGTTTCTCAACATTCTAAGCTCATCTTTCATCTTTGTATCCCTATATTTGGCAAATGCTTGATCTGCATTAGGTATGTAATAGATGTTTGATGGATGAATTAATAGCCTATGGTCTGGAAATTCATGATTGCGACCTTTCCTTTTTTTTTTTTTGGAGAGGTTTTTGCTATAAGGTACATTCGCTTACCAGAAAGACAGAGAGAGATGGAGAGACAGAAAGTGAGAAATCACCCCCCAGGGGCGATGGCCATGCCACAATCCCTTTTCCTCCATTCTTCCATTCTCCTATTGGGATCTTGGGCATGCACGCACATGGGCCCGGTGTGAGTTTAAGCCACTGGGTCTTGGACTTGAACTGTGGTTGACTACATGGGAATCCAGAGACATAGCCATTATGCCATCTGCTGGTCCTGTGAGCTTTACTTTTAACTGAAGAACTTTTGTGAGTCATTATAGACATTTAGGAAGATAATAATATCCAAATGGTACTTGGAGGGGGTAATTAAAATGGAAAGGGATAAGCAATTGAGATTTCTCATAGTTGGTGTGAAGTCTGTTGCTATTGGTGAGAATGGGAAGAAAATGAGGAGCTATAGAACTATGGTTTTTGGTTCTTCAGAATGTAAATTTTTACAGTTCTCACTGTAACTTACATCTACTACATTTAAAATTGGTATAAAGTACTGAAGGTAGAGTTATTAAGTACTTCACAAATACTTCACTTCTTCTAGAAGAGAAGCCAACATATTTGAAGAGGCAAACATTTAAATCTTACATTTTGATCTTGACAAAGTCTTGTGCAGTCTTTTCTTTATGGTATTGTCACCTGAAGTTTGTTTTTGTTTTGTTTTGCCATAGGGCATGTGCACTTGCCAAAGAGAGATAGTGAGAAGAAAGAGAAATTATCCTCTAGGAGGATGGCCGTGGTGCCTTTCCTGCTCCTCCATTCTTCTCTTAGGATTTTGGGCATGCACACACATGTCCCTGACATGATTTTTCAAGATTTGAACTTCGATCAGCAATGTGGAAGTCCAGTGCTGTAACCATTATGCCACCTGCTGGCTCTATCACCTTAATTTTGATGTTTATCAATTGACCTAAGATACTTAGCCTATATCTTTAAAAGTTTATTTTTTTTTCCTTCACTCTCCTAATCGGAAATTCTAATCACTTTTCTTATTCTGTTAGCTAACCTCACCTGTTTTCTGTTAATTCTGCCTTTTCTTTTTCTTTCTTTCTTTCTTTTTTTTTTTTTTTTTTTTGCCTCATTATAATGTCCAGAGACCCTGGTAATGGAGAAAAGGCAATTGAGAGTGGTCATCTCTTACCAGAACCATAGAAGTTGTGACTAATAAGATTTCCTGAGCACTTATTGGGTTTTTGAATCCTGTGTCCTCCCAATTTTTCCAGGGCTGGCAGCATGCTTATCTTTAGGAAAAGCTAAGCATGATTTCAAATGTCACATTGCATAGAAATCACTCCCCTTGTCAACGGGTTGGGGGGGGATGACAGAAGAGAGGAGAGTTGCCTTCTTATGTCTGGAATCTGGCACTGTCAGCCATTTGGAACTTGCCTCCCAGGCTCTGTCTGGCCTTGGCTTGCAGAAAGCAGGGTTGCTGTGTAGCACAAGGAGGTGCAAAAACAAACATGGGCACAACACCAAATACTTGACTGCAAGAAATGTTCTGAACATTATAAAAAGTGAAATACTACTTCCAGCTGTCACTTCATGCAAGAATTAGGTTGAACTTAAGGGGCTACAGAAACTAAGAAAGAAAAGGAATTATCCATTAGAGTACTAACGCAAGTTGCAGAAGATGCCTGTTGGGTTTCTTGTGCTCTCTTTGTCTACTGATCTACTTAGTTGGCACTCACTCATTTGCCTTCATGTATGTATCTGAAGACCTGTATTGCTGCTGCTAAGGTAGATGTCAAAACTTCATATTTTTTTCCTTCCAAGAGCCAAAGGCATCCTGCCCATTGGTCACCTTTCCTTTTCAGGACATGCTGCCCCCTCTGGCGACTCCTTAATCTCACAGTCTGTACACTGCATTGGTGTTGATATAAACATTGGCATCCAATGATCAGAGTATAATACAGCAGTAGGCTCATGGTCAAATGTGTATTAAAAATGTTTAGCTGAATAACTATGCTTAGATAGATGTATTCACACCATTGTTTTCATTATCTGTGATGTACAATTCTTCATCATATTATCTGTCCAAGTTATATCCCATTGGCTCAATATTCATTAACTAGTTAGATAACATATCACCAGACATGCTCATATATTATGATTCTTTGGCCGCATGGATACAAGCTTGCAGTCCCTGGAGGTCTTTCCTATGTTCACATTTGCCCCATTTCAAGGCCAATAGCAGCTCAGAAGCATATAGCAGAAACATAGACGGTGATGTAGCCACATTTTGCACACTGCCTCCATGCTATATCAAGCTTTGGTTTTTAACATGGTAGTTGCTGCCTATAACTCATATGCGTACTGATTTTCAAGTGAGTATTTCGTTTTTGACATATTGTTAAAGTATAAGAACCCAAGTCTTTTTTCCTATCATCTAGCTCCATCATCTAAAATCCAGGTTCTCTGAAACTGACTGCCTTTATTAAACTCTGATTTTTCCTGACTACAAGAACTCTTGAAGCACAGGTTTCACTTACTACTGCTCTCGGAGAAACATTTCCACATGTGGATTTGGGAGCCATGCACCAGGAGAAAAATAGGCTAATCTGATCATAAACCATGGAGCCCTTCTAAAACTGTGTAAACACTGGCAGAGGTATTTCTCAAAGTTTGTGCCAGGAGGCAGGCAACATTTTTGTGATGTTTGTGAACCTTCATTCAAATTCAAAGCCTTTATTCAGCCTTAGGAATTCATACTGATCAGCAAGTCTCATCTCAGGCCAGTCAACACCCAGAGTAATATTCTGCAAAATTAAATACTTTTGCTAATAGTGCTGTTACTTGTTATTTGAAAATATTTTCTAATAAAAGAAAATGTCGAGGCATTTCAAAAGTAATATTTTATGCCATTCAATCATTCAAATCTTAAGCCGCAAAATGAAACACAACCTTTTTCACCACCACTTTCAGTATTCCAAGTTAGTCAGTCAAGGGCCAAGAGTGATCTTTGTTCTTTGTAGATAAAAACATAGCAGGTGTTATATTAAGACTCTTTACATTTTGTTTCAAATTTTGCGTTGTCAGTATTAAGTGTATTTTTAAAAATCTCTCAAGAAGAAAATGTCAAGTGGCATCATGATGTCAGAACACTATGAGAAGTGTGATTTTATTTTTATCACAGAAAAATACTGTAAATAACTTCATACTTATGAATCATAGAATGTGCTCACTGAATAGTCTGCAGTCATTAAAAAAAAAGAAATTTCTGTAGGTACTACTTTCATTTGCATTTCATAGTTGCAAAACCTGAGACAGAAAAAAAACTAAGTCATGAAGAGTTATGGGCAAAAGCATGGGGCAAAGAGCAGGTTTTATTTTGAGAATATAACATTCCTATATTTTTACACTTTTATTGGATTTATCATAAAGCACTTAGGAAAAAATTACATAAATTATTTTGGTTTGGAAAACTTGTTAACATACTTTAGGACCTGAATTCCTTTTTAAAAAGAATTATTTATTTCATTTTACTCATCATCACTACTTAATTTGATTAGAGAGAGAGAGGGAAAGTGGGAAAGCAAGCTTCCAGGTCTGGGATATAAATTGTGCATTGGCTTTGTGGGAGTCCAGAGCCTCAACTACCATGCTACCTTCCAAGCCCAGGACCTGAATTCTTAAACTGTTTCATGGACCCTTGTGGGTCCCTGAGATACTTTTAGGCTATCTTCCAGCTCAAAACTACTTTCATAACAATATTAAGACGTTATTTGCATTCCCCCTGTGTTCCATTTGCATCGACAGGACAAAAACTTTGGTGACTAAAATTGTTGGTGCCTTAGTCCTAATTGAGCAGTGGCTGGCTGCTCAAATGGCACAGTAAAAATTGTAGTCTTCACTACCAATACAGTAAAATGAATAAGTAAATACGTTAAAAAAATCAACTTCACTTAAATTTTCCTTAAATAGAAAGAATTTTAAAATTTATTATCTTGATTCAAGTACATGTCTCTAATATTCTTTGGGACTTACTCATAAAGCACTTCTGCTCCCTAGCAAAGTATGGTGGTTATCTCCAGGAAGTACTTTTGCAATTATTTGGGCTATTAGCTGAACTGGCCATTTTTTCATAGAACAGCTTTTCTCTCTTTCTGTGTATGTGTATGTGGTGTTATTTTTAGACAAGGTCTTGATATTTTATGATCCTCTAGCTTCAACCCCCTGAGTAGCTCAGACAACAGGCACACACAGCCCTGTCTTCTTAAGGTGGGTTGGGATTTGAATCCAGGCCTCCCCAGTGACCCCAGTCTTTGGAGCAGCAGTGTCCAGTGTGCAGTATTGTAACTGGGCCTATGGAACATTGTTTGATAGAACATCTGACAGGTAAACCATGATTATTCTGACTTTAGTATATATATTTTCTCAAAAATGAACAAAGTAAGTCTGTCCCCTTAAGGAAAATAACTGACAGTATTTATTGCCAATGATACTATGCAGGTTTGAAAGTAAAATCCACAATTTTGGAAAACTCATGCCTACCACCATCAACTTAAAAACTTTCTCACTTCAAGACCTCTATGAAGCTATGATCTCATAGATCTATGTGATTTATTGAATAATATATAATGACAAGTATAAATGACCAGTGCATGGTCTTACAAGAAATAATCCATAGGCAAAAAATTCACTCAAAATGCAAAATAGACCAATGGATTTTTAAAAATATATATTTTAATTTCTTTTATATATTCAAACACTATGCATCACTTAGCTTGTAAAGTGAATTTTCCAACATTAATACACTTCACACCAGTACAGTTGAGGATACTATACACATTATCATCAGCAAATAATCCATTTCTGTTAATATTTAAAATTTTACACTTACACCTAACTTTACGAATCTTATTGAGTTTGGGCAGAAGGACAGAAAAATATTCATAATTCTCTGAATAGGCCATTAGAATACCTTTTCTTTCCACATATCTGTGGGAGACCAAATGTTCTTCATATACTTCAGTACATCATAACACGGAATTCAGATGTATCTTTATATGACCATCAATCCTCTTCTGTTAATCCAGACACTAAAGAGATTCAAAGCCTCTCTTCATACTAAGCTTTGTTATATTCAAACAGTTATTTTAATAAAAATATGTTTAATTTCCAATGTGGTAAGTATCAATAGATGTAATGTATGTAACAAACGTCTTTAGGGTCTAGATGATTTTGAAGGGAGTAAAGGCATTCTGAACCAAAACGTCTGTAAACCTCTGTTCGTAGAGAAAACCTCACCACAGAGGGAGAGGAGTCTATCTTCTTTGTAGATAAAAACATAGCAGGTGTTATATTAAGACTCTTTACATTTTGTTTCAAATTTTGCGTTGTCAGTATTAAGTGTATTTTTAAAAATCTCTCAAGAAGAAAATGTCAAGTGGCATCATGATGTCAGAACACTATGAGAAGTGTGATTTTATTTTTATCACAGAAAAATACTGTAAATAACTTCATACTTATGAATCATAGAATGTGCTCACTGAATAGTCTGCAGTCATTAAAAAAAAAGAAATTTCTGTAGGTACTACTTTCATTTGCATTTCATAGTTGCAAAACCTGAGACAGAAAAAAAACTAAGTCATGAAGAGTTATGGGCAAAAGCATGGGGCAAAGAGCAGGTTTTATTTTGAGAATATAACATTCCTATATTTTTACACTTTTATTGGATTTATCATAAAGCACTTAGGAAAAAATTACATAAATTATTTTGGTTTGGAAAACTTGTTAACATACTTTAGGACCTGAATTCCTTTTTAAAAAGAATTATTTATTTCATTTTACTCATCATCACTACTTAATTTGATTAGAGAGAGAGAGGGAAAGTGGGAAAGCAAGCTTCCAGGTCTGGGATATAAATTGTGCATTGGCTTTGTGGGAGTCCAGAGCCTCAACTACCATGCTACCTTCCAAGCCCAGGACCTGAATTCTTAAACTGTTTCATGGACCCTTGTGGGTCCCTGAGATACTTTTAGGCTATCTTCCAGCTCAAAACTACTTTCATAACAATATTAAGACGTTATTTGCATTCCCCCTGTGTTCCATTTGCATCGACAGGACAAAAACTTTGGTGACTAAAATTGTTGGTGCCTTAGTCCTAATTGAGCAGTGGCTGGCTGCTCAAATGGCACAGTAAAAATTGTAGTCTTCACTACCAATACAGTAAAATGAATAAGTAAATACGTTAAAAAAATCAACTTCACTTAAATTTTCCTTAAATAGAAAGAATTTTAAAATTTATTATCTTGATTCAAGTACATGTCTCTAATATTCTTTGGGACTTACTCATAAAGCACTTCTGCTCCCTAGCAAAGTATGGTGGTTATCTCCAGGAAGTACTTTTGCAATTATTTGGGCTATTAGCTGAACTGGCCATTTTTTCATAGAACAGCTTTTCTCTCTTTCTGTGTATGTGTATGTGGTGTTATTTTTAGACAAGGTCTTGATATTTTATGATCCTCTAGCTTCAACCCCCTGAGTAGCTCAGACAACAGGCACACACAGCCCTGTCTTCTTAAGGTGGGTTGGGATTTGAATCCAGGCCTCCCCAGTGACCCCAGTCTTTGGAGCAGCAGTGTCCAGTGTGCAATATTGTAACTGGGCCTATGGAACATTGTTTGATAGAACATCTGACAGGTAAACCATGATTATTCTGACTTTAGTATATATATTTTCTCAAAAATGAACAAAGTAAGTCTGTCCCCTTAAGGAAAATAACTGACAGTATTTATTGCCAATGATACTATGCAGGTTTGAAAGTAAAATCCACAATTTTGGAAAACTCATGCCTACCACCATCAACTTAAAAACTTTCTCACTTCAAGACCTCTATGAAGCTATGATCTCATAGATCTATGTGATTTATTGAATAATATATAATGACAAGTATAAATGACCAGTGCATGGTCTTACAAGAAATAATCCATAGGCAAAAAATTCACTCAAAATGCAAAATAGACCAATGGATTTTTAAAAATATATATTTTAATTTCTTTTATATATTCAAACACTATGCATCACTTAGCTTGTAAAGTGAATTTTCCAACATTAATACACTTCACACCAGTACAGTTGAGGATACTATACACATTATCATCAGCAAATAATCCATTTCTGTTAATATTTAAAATTTTACACTTACACCTAACTTTACGAATCTTATTGAGTTTGGGCAGAAGGACAGAAAAATATTCATAATTCTCTGAATAGGCCATTAGAATACCTTTTCTTTCCACATATCTGTGGGAGACCAAATGTTCTTCATATACTTCAGTACATCATAACACGGAATTCAGATGTATCTTTATATGACCATCAATCCTCTTCTGTTAATCCAGACACTAAAGAGATTCAAAGCCTCTCTTCATACTAAGCTTTGTTATATTCAAACAGTTATTTTAATAAAAATATGTTTAATTTCCAATGTGGTAAGTATCAATAGATGTAATGTATGTAACAAACGTCTTTAGGGTCTAGATGATTTTGAAGGGAGTAAAGGCATTCTGAACCAAAACGTCTGTAAACCTCTGTTCGTAGAGAAAACCTCACCACAGAGGGAGAGGAGTCTATCCATTTCCAGAGTCTGTTAGAGGGAAGACATTCGTGTGGGATGTCAATGAAATGAAGGTAATAACATGGCACAACAGGGCGGATCAGGGCCAGCCAGTGAAATGGATTAGATTGTCTAAGTTTTATTTTAGTAAGGATATTTTTCCTAAAGTGATTTTTAAAGCAATAGTACTAGCTTGTTCTCTCTCTAAAGACATTTTGTTTTTATAAAATTACAGCCTAGAAAACATACTATGTGTTTAGTCTGAGTAGGTAGCCTGAGCTGTTTGTTAAATACCAGATCTCAGATTTGTGGCTGTTGTTCCTCAAAAATAACTACACGACACCAGCAATTAAATTTATGTATCATTTTGATTATTTATACTTTAGAGAATCAAAGGAGGTAAATAATGGTCTGTAGCCGAGTCCTTCCATCAGCATTTCACTGGCAAAGCTCTTAGGTTCCCTCCATTATGAAGCTGGACACAACACATAATCTTCCCATTAAACAGTCTGGAGGGAGCCATTATCCACGCCTGCTCCCATACCAGCGTCTTCTCGGTTCTGGAGTTGGGTGTTCCTGCATCACAAACATGCCCTATGAATCATGTAAGGTAGGTGTGTTCAGGGTCAATTATTGATAGTTTCACATTGCTCCTTCTGCTTATTTATAACATTGTTGATCTTTCAGAATTAGGGTTCCTTCAGCCCTGCCTCTCAGAGTATTACATTATTGCTCACCAATAGAGCATTTCACTGAGTTAGGCAAACAGTCATTGACCTCTCTTTGGGAGATCACTGAATAAAAGGGCTTTTTCTCTTTCACAGTTGCCACTGCTCCAGCTTCGATTTTTCTGTGATGAACATGATGAGCATGAACACCTTTGCCTTGCTGAGAAAAGGTGCTAATAACTTCCAACTTGCTTCAGAAGATGATGTTCATTGACAGGGAACCATGCATTCCATGAAAGTGTGAACTAGATTTCCTCAGAGGACCCTTCCCATATTTAACATTTGGTGGCTCCTAGATTTACTCTGCCCATTAAGTGAGAAATAGCTAGGTAATGGAAGAGAGCATCTTCAGCAATTGAGAGTGCCTGTAATTGATCTCAGCCCCCTCATCTGAAAGAAATAATGAAGTGGGGGAGGCTCAGTTGCCAGTCACAAGCCCAGGGGAGTTAATAAGTCTCCACCTCAGGACATGCCACCCCACAATCATAAACCAGATTCTTGCCTGTCATACTTTAACATGAAAAAGTACATGTATTTTGAAGCAGACTTGAAGAAAACAATTGGATATTGCCAAGACTTTTTGTGTAATTGATTTGAACTAATGGGGGTGATTTAGTATGGCTCAGAATTTGCAAATCAAACCAAGAAATAATTTAGGTTTATGAAAGGAATAAGATTATAAACTTTAAAGAATTAGTGATTTTCATCTGTGAACAGAACTTTGTCATCAATACCAATAAAATCCTCCCTGATATTTTGGAAAATGTATGTTGAATCTTGTTGGGAATTATGTCCAATGGGGAACGGGTGCCTGGTGCCTGTATTAAGAAAGTTTCTGAGGCATAGTTGGATCAGAGAGAAAGACCATCCTAGCTGACTAATGAGTGAGTCTAATTCTTGTGATGGTTTATGCTAAGTATTGTTATCACTATTTTATTCATGAATTATCTGAGTGTAGAGAGGTTAAATAACCTGCCAGAAATGTATGGTGGAACTGGGATTCAGTATTTGAATCTCTGAGGAACTATTAGTCATCGCTACATGGTAAGCAAGCCACTACTTAGCAGGACCTTCATTTTCTTATTTCTAAAAAGCTACATTGCTGTCTTTAGTCCCTTTCAGATCAAATGTATATGGTCTCTGAATAGTTTAATTACACATCTCACACCCTAGCAATCTTGCCTTCCTTTCTTTCAACCCCTGGAATATTTACCATTTGGCCACTCAGAGCTATGCTGGGAACTTCACTGCTTATTATCCTTTCATAGGTTTAGATCCTGTTTCTCCAAATAAATGGGAAGTATTTTCAAAGGAAGGATACTTCTATGACCACCCCCTGCAGTGATAAGCATTACATCTTGCACATGGTGGGTGTTTCATAAACACAGGTTGGTTGTTATTCTAGATAGGTACCAGGCCACCAGTCCACTGTACTGTAGTAAGCTGAAGCTAGACTTGGCTGCAGTCTGAGGGGGAATCCAGTGATTGTTCCTGAGTCTGTACTGTCTGGGGTACGTTTGACCTAGGATCTATAATTGTGTGTGCTCTCTGCCTCACAGCTGACGCGCCCTTCCTTGTGCCCATGGTGAATGCCTGTTTATCTTCTTGCCTTCATCAACAGCAGCTATTTACTTAGCAGCCTGACTTAAGACATTTTGTATATATACTCAATGAAGGCTTTCTTTCACTACTATTTTTCTGTGGAGGGCAGAATGCTGTCTTGTTTTTCCAGTTCTCCTCCTAAGTGTGATGATTTAGATGTTCCTGCTGTTAACTGGCAGCTTTTCCATTTCCTTGTAGCATCAAGTGCCCCAGACTTCTCCACAGAAGCCACTAATGAGCTTCTTGCATTTCAGGCTCCAGGTTCATTAGTAACACAGAATTTCAGCCATGCCTGAAGTTCTGGACCTTACCTTTTCTCCTTCCTTCCGTTAAAAAACAAACAGATGTTCTTTGTGACCATCCTAAGATCCTACAACAGAGAATTTATGTGAGAATTCAGATGCAGCTTTCTGAATGAGCTGAATGCTTTCAGATCCCAACTTTCAACATGAACAAAACTTTCCAATTTTTGCTTTCCTCTCTCAACCATGTTCAACCTTTTTCAATGATACTTCATCCTTCTAAGTGCACTTCTTCCTTTTCCCTAATTAATATTAACCGAGGTCTCAAGAGTGAGAGGAACAATTCTAAGGACTGTGTGGATGGAACATAGAAATGAAAATGTTCCTGCCTTATCCCTTCTGCTTGACTTCTGGCTCTAAATGATGCCATTCATTCTACCCGCCTGCTGGCCCCGTACACAGCTTTCTCTCATTCAGATGATGCCAAGAGAGCTTCAATGCTCTTTTGTCCTGCTTCCCTCAGAGCCTCGCAACAGCACAGAGCACAACAGAGCCGTCAGCCGCACCAGTGCCATTCCTGTCAAACCTGCTCTTCCTTGTATCCTCCGATGAACCAGTAGTCTTTGCGGCTGTGTCTTCCCAGACTGGATTTCTGAATGTTGGTCCTGATGTCTTTTCTGTCTAGTTTGCCTCAGTTTTTGTTAGGCTAGGCTGGAGAGACAACGGAGTCTATGCCTCTTAGTGCATAATTCAGCCCATTGGTTTCTTTACCTTCAGATCATCACATATCACACCTTGAAGGAGAGTGTGATAGAATTTTGTGTTCCTTCAGATATCTTTTTTTTTTTTTTGCTTCTGTGTCAGGCCTCACAAATTCCTGTATCTCAAAAATACATACAGATAATTGTAAGGAAAAATATGAATGCATTTCTGCTTTTTCCAAATATGCGCGAGTCATCATTCCTGTGTTCATAAACACTTTGTTAAGTTTGCCTCAGCGTTCTCGTCCAGACATGGATGATGCTTTATTTTTCCTCCTGTGAAAAACTCAAAGTTTCATCTCTTGTGAAATTGTCTTGGGCTTCTCTTCAGACTCAAGTCCAAAGTGTGTGAACTCATCCTGATGAGAGAGATCTGTGTCCAGCATTTGTGAAGTGACAGTAAGCTTTTCCCCAGGCTCCTTGGGAAATTCCCCATCTTGTCAGCTATGGGAAGGCAGAAGTGGTAGCTCCTCATGGCATTACATGAATTATGCAGGGCAGAAGCACAGACAAGCTTTCTTTAAAAAGTCAGAAAACTAAAGAGTACTGTTATTTTATGTTTATAAGGTACTCATCACTGCTCCACTTACACTTTTAGCTTTTTTCCCTTTTAAAATGTTCTACGCCTGAATTTTGGAAACTTGGAAATTTGAACTCACCAAGAATCCATTAAGGGAGATCAGTCTATATCCAAGATTTCAGAGAGTAAACATTATCTTTTCTTTCTTTGAGGCATGTTTGGGAATTGTTTCCTTGCCTTTATTTTTCTAAACAATTACAGAAAATTCCTTCCATTATGTTGGATACAATAGTCTTAAAAATTTAACAGCACAAACATACTATCTCTTGGGTATTGATATGGAGCTCTAGATGATCAGACCCAACACTCATGTTGGTTCTTGTCCTACACTCATGAAGAATTAGAGATGTGGACACAGAGAGGAGAGGAAAGCAGAATTTATTAAGGGAGAAGCAGCTTCCAATAAGAAGGGAGCCCAAATGGGTTGCCCAACAGGAGCTGGATGGAGGGGTTTGTATCCATCTGTCTGTGCAATGAGTTGACTTTCTGATAAAGGAAGTGGGCTCTAGAAAATGGTTACATGGTAATCTGAGTGATTTATTACCCTATTTTTGTGGAGTCAGCAGACCACAGCATTCTATACGTCTATTTAGAATGCAGTGACTGAATAGAAACTGTTCCCTGTAGCTACACTTGCTGAGAGTCCCAGTGTAGCCAGCTTTTGACTGTGATAACTTAGCCACTGTGACTCCATCTTGGTCTGATCCTGTCTGTGCGCTCATTAGCTCTATCTTCTGCCTTATGAGCAAGGAGTCATAAATTCTTTAGAGACATGTAAAAGGAGTATATATTGTGCATTAATCAGACCACACAGAGACTTTATTAAAATGAAAAACAGTGACTTCCTTTTGGAGTCCTTACCCTACCTGTAAGTGGGGTCTAACTCCTATCTCAGTATCATCTAATACCTGGAGACTTCAAAAAGTTCATGGAGGTCACTGACAACACTGGCATCCTACAGTGCTGGAAGTCATGTAGAAACCATGGTTTGATCCCTGGCCAGCCAGAAAAACAAAATAGAAACACTCAAGAACACCCAGGATCTTGAGAGGCTGGAGAGCTGAGGAAAGGTGATCATGGCATGATGAAACCCTAATGAGTGACTTTTTCTCTCCTCTTCTAACCCTCATATCCGATGTGCATGCACATGCTTTCTATCATAAAAAAAAGTTCATGGAAAAATGGAATTAAAGTACAAATATATTTTAGTACAGAACATTTTGAAATCCATGCATAGTGTTTTCATAATGAACATTTTCAAGGAGCTTCTTGAAGACACCTAGTATGTTATGAAGAGATGAGAGCTTTCTCTAACCATTTATACTCCATGAACTTCTGTGACTGTGAATTTATTTTATAGGGCCTTTTCTATCTCCAACCCTATGCACTCTCAACTCATCCTTCAATGACTATTGAGTGTTTATTACCTGTCAGACATAGTCCAGGAACAAAAATATATCTAAGAAATGGCTTCTGCCCCAATTAAAATTCAATTTCTATGGTAATGTGGATAGGGGGGTGATGGTGGTGGTGGTATGGGAGATGCAGCATGTGCATACTCACAATATAGTGTGATTAATTCTATAAGAGGAAAGAGCAATTTTGTCAGAGTCCCTTCCCCTACTTACTGTAAAAAGGTTCTTAACTCTGCTTAACGGAATCTGTTCTACAAATCTTCACAAAAAACATTCAAGTTGGTTTTGTAGAGTGGGTAACAGTGCACCACAACCTGGACAGGAGAAGGCATTGCAGACAGGGAAGGTAACTGTGCAGGTTTACGTGCTTAGTGGCCAATTGACCAGGCTAGTTTGAAGTAAGAAATTTTATATGGCTGAAGTAGAAGATACATGACTATAGAATCTGAAATATTTGACTAACTTCCCATTGCCCTTTAAAATTTTATAGATAGACCTGCTTTACCAAACGTACAGGCTTAGTTGAAGATTTCTAAGAACAGATATAATACCTACTGTTCTTGTCACTTTTGCTTAGTAACAACACTCTCAAAATAGTTAAGAAGGTCAGTTAACTGATGTTCTTTTTCTCAAACACTGTCTCTGGTTAATCTCCTCAAGCTCTTTATCCTGATGTAGATAACCCCAGGCCTTCCTCTTACTTGTCAGTTAAGTGACTGAGTAATCAGACTATCAATGTTTCCCATATTTATATCAGCTCCTTACCTCAGTGTCAGGAATCACTAGCTGCTAGTTTCCAGATAAAGTTGATTTTACTTTAGCCTTGAATATCAATTTAGATATTTGTATTTATTTTACTTCCAAAAAGAAAAGGTACTTTTAGCAAAAACTGATGATTGATACTGATATATTTACATATCATATATTATATGTTCTCTTTTTAGCTAAAGATTACACTTTTGCAAGTCATCTAATCAGTCATTGAATGAGTGATCATGACAGAGGCCTAAAGAAGAGGCTCATCAGATTTCTAAGGGACCCAGTGTCTCAACATGAGGGGACTTCAGAAAGTTTATGGAAAAGTAGAATGAAAACATGAGTTTATTTTGGTACAAAACTTTTGAATTCCTTATATAGTTTTTTCATAATGTGCATTTCACTAAATTTATTGTATTAGAGGAATTATAATAAAAAAAGAGAGGTAGACCAAAAAAAAGAAAAAAAAAAAGAAAAAGAAAAAAAAAAAACACCTGAAAAAAGAAGAAAGAGAAATCAAGAAAGAGGACAGAGTGAGACAAGGACAATGTTGGTGTACTTACTGAGCAGGTGTAGGCACAGGGGCCACATAGTTTATTATTAAATATCAGTGGCCAGGGGAAGATAGATCTGGAGAGATGGAACAGAATTTTTTCTGCTGAAAGCAGTGTGCAGTGGTGGCTCTTGTGCAAAGTTTCCTTGGGATTGTAGCCTTCTCTTTCGTGAACTTCTCACTCCTGTTATTTCCACTTCCGGACCATCTGATCAGAGACTACTGGAACTTCCAGCTCTCTAGGCACTAATTTGAGGGACTGAGACAGTAACCCCCTCTGTAGCTCCCACCACAGCCACTGCTGCCCTGCTGGGCTGTGGGGTTGTGCCAGCCCAGGCTCTCTTGCTCAGGAAATAGAAGGTGGCATTTAAGAAGCACTTAGGACTCTCCTAACCAATCCTAAAGACTCTGAATCAGACCAATTCTAAATTAAGCTTCCTTGGGTAAATGAATAAGGGCCCGAGAAACCTCAGAGTGGAAAAAAAAAAAGATATGAAAACTTATACCTCTAAATATATTTCTAACCCCCAGTTTTGACAGGTATTAATATGATTCAATGTTTCTATGACTTATTTTATGTGTTAAAAATTTCTAGTGTTTAATTTAAAAATACATCTCAATAAAATGTCACTATTTAGAATACTCAAATGATAATATCAAATTGGAAGATATCTCTTTTCTTTTTTTCACTTATAAGGGAAGCGAGGGTCAGAAAAAGCAAGTAGCTTAACCAGTTTCACAGCTGGAAAAGGAGGACAAAACACCAGACCTCTTGGTGTAGGATAAAAATGTGCTTTCCTTCATAAAATCACATTAAATTAGTTTTTTTTTTGGATTAAATAACAAAAGGATAGAGAAATGGGCTTATTTTTGTTTCATAGTATTTTTAAATGCTCTTCATAAAGTAATTTTGGAGTAGCTACTTGCAATTTCTTATATTGTTCATCTAAAGAAATTGCCTGGTGTTTCCTAATGATCTCACTCAGAGTCAATGCCATAAAATAAAGTTGGTAGAAGTCTATGGCTGAGAGGATCCATTTTGACCTCAGAGCAATTACTTTCCCTGAACAAAATGCACACTAAGGAATGCCAGTGCCTACTGTTTTGGAAAAACATAATGTTTGCCTTAGGATTCAAACCCAGATTTCCACAATGTACTCACACTCAGCACTGGGTCACTGGGCTGAAACCTTACACTGAATCCAAGTGGCGTTTCAAACACCAGACTAACAGCTTACATACCATGGGCCACAGCCATGTTCTCAAATGTGACTCAACTGTGGTTTTAGATGTGTCTGTGTGGGGTACTGGAAAGAATGTTGGCTTGGGCTGGGCACACTAAATTCTAGTCCCAGCTCTGCTGTTAATCAGGTGGTCGAGAGTAAATCCTGTAAACTCCCTGAGTATTTGCTACTCCTCTGTAAAGTACCTCTGTTTGGCCTATACAGGGAAAGTAGAGTTGTTGCAATTGACATGTGAGCTAAAAGAAAGGAAGTGTAGTTGTAACTGTAATGGGTTAAAGAAATATAGATTATTATTCTTATTTATAATTTAATATTTAGATAGTATTAAAAGAGTTAAGACTTTGTGTTTAGTTAAGTTTCTTCTAACAGGCCCTGTATGTTAAAATGCAAAGCTAAGTATTAAAGCCAAAGTCTATATTGACACGCATTATGCTGCAGAGGAAGATATTCTGGTTTGTTCTGTGCTTTTCACAGATTAAATATATTCAGTATCATGCATTGACCTAACAGAGTAGGGAAGATACACCAATAAACAAAGTTTTGGTGTATATGAGAGTACTTCGAAAATTTGTAGATAAATAGAATTGAAGGATAAGTTTATTTTGGTGTAAAATTATTTTGAAATCTATCTATACTTTTTTATAATAAAAAATTTCTGTGGATGTTCAGAAGACCTTCATATTATTCACATTCCATATAATGTTTCTTTTTTTTTGGAGAGGTTTTTGCTATAGGGCGCATGTTCTCACCAGACAGACAGAGAGAGACAGAGAGACAGAAAGTGAGAAATCACCCCCTGGGGGGATGGCCATGCCACAATCCCTTCTCCTCCATTCTCCTCTTGGGATCTTGGGCATGCACGCACATGCGCCCGGCATGAGTTTAAGCCACTGGGTCCGGGACTCGAACCACGGTCAACTACGTGGCAGTCCAGCAACATAGCCATTACGCTAACTGCTGGTCCCCCACATATTGTTTCAAAAGTCTTCTTGTGGAGTCTTTTTTTTTCCTTGCCTCAGATCTTCATTTCTTAGCAGGTTTCATAATGCTATTTTTCAAAATTAAAGATAAAGAAATATTTTCTTCTTCTGCATTTTTTTTTAGTAGTTTTGCTCCTTTTCCTGGGCATATGCATTAAATATCAATAATCCAACCATTCCAAAATATGTATTAAAATCTGCTGTGTACCATCCCTGCTCTGAAGATAGATCGGTGACCAAAACAGACAAAATGCCCTGCCTGCATCATCACATTTTGCATTTGTATGCTATTTCTATTAACCTCAATGTATGTTTTAGAATCATCTATGCCTTCAGGACTAAGGACAACCGAACTCTGATGGTCAGTGTCCTGTCCTACTTGCCTACCTCCAATTTCTTTTGGCATCTCTGGTCTTCCTACTCTTTCACTCCTCTTCTGCCCTTAAAATTCGTTTTTGACCTTTATTCCAGGTAAAGGTTATTAGATGAAGGAAGGTTTTTGGATGAAGGAAGCCAAAGGTGGACAACTGCAATGCAATTATTTATCTATGAAAATTCATAGCCATTCATTTTGTGATACTAATCCCCAGCCCCAGGGCATGCTCAAAGTCTTAATTCTTCTGGGTCATTTAGCACTGCTATGTAATTTTATAGCATTTGTTAACTTAGTCCATGGCGCAGTCAGGTTACTTAACATTAGTTGGGCTTTTACCAAACCATGAAAAATTCATATTCGTTTTCAGCCAGAACGTGCTGGTCTCTCCACCATCACTATTTGAATTTTGCTGTCTTTAGAAAACACACTTTTGTTCTTAATAGAACCCTGATAATTACCGTCAGCCAGTAGCTTATCCTTTCACTGCTTCCCACTTTCTGCCTCTTCTCTTACTCCACTGCAAATTTTTTGCCACACTGAATCCACAGGAATGTTTCTGAACCCGAAGTCTGAACCCATAATCTTTTCTCTCAGTGGATCCTCATTAGTTTTGTGATAGAGTAGTCAAAAATTCTTAACTCAGTTCACAAGGCCCTGTACAAGCTGACCTTTACTAATGTTCTGTTTCTTTATTCCTAAACATGTCCTTTTGTGCCTTTGGGTCTTTGAACATATCTTCTCTTCCCTAATTACTTTATTCCTACCTCCATTAATACTTCACTCAAGTTATTCCAACCTACCGTCCAAGTCTGGCCTGGCCATTACTTTCTGCAGGAAACAACAATAATAATAGCAGCACATTGCATTAATACCTTCGAAGTCTTTCTATGGGCTGTCATAGGTATGTACTTGCTCCTAGTATAATCCCCCATCACTATACTGTATTCCACTTGTCTGCTTTACCGTATAAAGATTTATGAAGTTTGGGACCTCAACTATTCTTTTTCCTGTTATATTTCTAGTGTCTGGTTCATTGCCAAGCACTTAGTAGATGCTCACTTATTATTAATGGAATGAATAGATGCAATTTAAATTCAGTGTACCCTCTTCTCTTCCAGGTTGTCGATAGACTTTTAATTTATGAACTATCTAATACTTATTTTCTTCCACATCTACCCAGCAATTTTGACTACTGATTATTCCTTTTTTTCTCCATTGACATAGATGAAACTGCCTTTCATTATTTTATTTTATTTATTTTTTAATTTTCTCTGCTACCAACTTGCCCTCTACACTTGATTCTTTTAGTCTTTTAAGTCCTTGATAGATGCATACCCTTTGCTGTAAATTGTTTCTTAAATTCTTTCTCTGGAATGTTATATACTTTTATGATTATAACAACTCTTTATGTTTAAGTAACTCCAAAATAACTCCTACTCATAACACTCAATTAAGCTTAAGCCCTCCCTCATTGGATATCTCCATTGTGACCCTTTCCTCCCAGAACTTAATAGTTCTGAACCTGTGTGCATCTTCTTTTGCCTTCAAACAGTTAGCTTTTACTTTAACATGGACTATATTTATCACTACTCCAAATTATCTCTAGGGTATTAGATGAAGGAAGGTCTTTGGATGAAGGAGGCCAAAGGTGGACAACTCCAATGCAATTACTTATCTATGAAAATTCATATCCATTCACTCTGTGATACTAATTCCCAGCCCTAGGGCATGCACAAAGTCTTAATTCTCCTGAGTCATTTAGCATTGCTAAAAGCCAAACAGCTTTTTCTTTAATAGGGCCTCATGTTTATCACTACTCCAAATTATCTTAGATATCACTTTCTCCTTTTTATTGCCATTAAATAAATAACTAATATCTATGAATTCTTTTTTTGTTATGTTACTCGATTCCTCAGTTACCTCCCCTTTCTACTCTACCATTATAGTCGAGGTGCCATGCTTCCTTGCCTCTCTTCTTTAAACAACTCAAGTCTACCTCCTGGTACATATGCATGCTCTAGGCATTTTATCTTCAGTATATATTCCTAGAATACTCTTTTCATACTGTTCTACTTATCTGAGTTCTACACTTCTCTTCAGACTCATCCAAAACTATCTTTTACTGAAACATTCCCAAGTTGCACCAATCCACAGGACTCTCCTCATAAGATAGTATCTTTAGTAAGTTTTTTTCATTTAACCTATACCACAATGAATATGTGTTATTTATTTCCCCTTTAGTTTTCTGATTCATTGCAGGACCCAAGACTGGGAAAATAGATTAAAATAATTTCACATAAACCTTTAAATTCTATGGTAGCAAGTTTGAATTTGAATCAAAACTATTGTAATAATGTTAATCAAGTTGCAATATGTGCATGGAGACATGTTTGTGTGAGGGAGAGGAAAGGCAGCCTGAGTAGACAGAGACACCAAGACTACTTAGAAGGCTTTTAGTGGTCAACCAAAAGATAACAAGGATCTGAATCAGAATAGAGATGGTAGACAAAAAAAGATATAAAGTGAATGATATAGAAGTAGAACCGATGGGTTTCAACAGCTAACATATGAAGGAAGAGTTAGGGAAAGTATAATCCTGAGTCATTCATTCAAATAGATTAAAATAATTTCACATAAACCTTTAAATTCTATGGTAGCAAGTTTGAATTTGAATCAAAACTATTGTAATAATGTTAATCAAGTTGCAATATGTGCATGGAGACATGTTTGTGTGAGGGAGAGGAAAGGCAGCCTGAGTAGACAGAGACACCAAGACTACTTAGAAGGCTTTTAGTGGTCAACCAAAAGATAACAAGGATCTGAATCAGAATAGAGATGGTAGACAAAAAAAGATATAAAGTGAATGATATAGAAGTAGAACCGATGGGTTTCAACAGCTAACATATGAAGGAAGAGTTAGGTAAAGAATAATCCTGAGTCATTCATTCAATAAAACCTATTGAAGACACAGTGTAAGGCACACTGCAGATGATGCCAACAGAGCTGTAAATACGGCAAGTACACTCACAACTCTCACAGAACTCACTTTACAAGGGATGTTATAAAGTGAGTAACTGAATATTTGGAAGATGGTGAGGCCAGCAATATGGAGAGTAAATATAGAAATAGGAACTTTCAGTGAAAAGTTGATAAATTTAGTTCTATATGTAATTATTGTAGACTCTCCTATGCCACACGGCTTTAATAATTTTGCTTCTATTCACTCATTTAATCCTCTTTACAATCCTATGAAGTGGTTATTATTATTATCCCCACCAAATACATGAGGGAGCAAGTCACAGAAAGGCAAAGCAATTTGGCTAGTTTCTACATAGTATTAAGTGAAGGGATCCAACCAAAACAACCTGCTTCATGAATCTGAACTCTTTTTATGACATATTAGTTTTTGGATGCTTTAGGGGACTACAGAGAATTTTAGAAGGTAATGGAGTGCATAATTGAGGTACAGAAAAGAGTTAAAGACTGTATAAAACATTGGGAGTTAAAACCTTGGGTGTTATCTACAGACAAGTAATACTTAGATCAATGGAGCTAAATGACTGTTCAGAGAAATCATGGGAAGAGACATGCTTCTATTTTATATATCTTATAATGTATCAGAAACACCTCCTGAAATACTTCCATTTGATTGTGTTGTTAGAGGTTTCTGATTCTTCTAATTTCCTTCTGACTGTTCCTTTTCAGTCTGTTCTGTTGTGTTTGCTAAAAGTTGTCTTCTTAGGAATCTCTTTTAATATGTATTCTTTGTACTCCACATAGTCTCCCTAGGCAGTCTTATATTAAGCCATGGTTTCTGTGATAATTTGTACAGTGGCAAATTCAAATGATCAGTGTTCGGGCCAGTCATCTTTCCTTGATCTCCAGACTCAAACATGTAACTGTGTCCTGAATATATTCAGTTAGCTTGTCACTCTGTATTTTCCCTGGGCTGTAAGTTCCTTAGAACAAGAAGTGACTCTACTTGCCTATGTGGTTCTATCATCTATTACAGTCCAGTACAGAGCATGAACCCAATAAATTTGTTGAAAAGGACAGCTAATGAGGAAACAGGAAATATTCCTTCAAAAAATATTCCTCCAAAAAATACAGTGTGACTAAATGGAATTTATCTTCTTTGACTCCAAACTTGCTCTTCTTATATCTTATCTTCACAAATGGAACTATTATTCACTGTAGCATCCAGGCCGGATGGAGCATTTTGAATCCTTCTCTTTCATTTATCCTTTCATTCTTTCCATCCAACAGGCCATCAAGTGGGTTTAAAGCCTTTCTCATATTCATCACAGCTGATCCAGCTTTCCTTTTATTTATTTTTTAAAGATGGTTTTGGGTAGTTATCATCCAGCTAGACTTTCCACATTGTGGCTGGGGTAATCATTATCAAATTTAAAGACTTTCCAACTCCCTGTGTAATTTCTTTATTGGCTTCCCATAGATTTCAGAATTTAAAAAAATCTTCAGTAGAACTTTCCTGTCTGCCTTTTAACTGCATCTCCTGCCCTTCATTGTCATGAACACTCTACTCCTTAGCAGTTCCCCAGACACACAATGTTGCTTTATTCCTGCCTCTGAACACCTCAGTCCCCTTTCTGAGAATGCCTAGTCCTCGCTTCACATACTTGAAGCCTCCTTGTCCTTCAAGACTTTGATTAAATTTCATTGCCATCAGCCCAGAAGTCAGCCTCCACGTGCCTCCTCCTGATTCCTAGGGCTGATTTGGATGACCGTTCTCTCTGTGTTCCTACTCAGACTGTACGTTCCTGCATCACAGCATACATCGCATACATCTATCATTCTATACTTACTGACCAGTCTGTGTTTCTTCATGAGGCTGTAAGTTCCCTCAGAAAAAGAACTGCTTCGATTCACTATTATAGTGCTAGTGTATTTTACATCCTGGTACAAAGTGAACTTAATTTGTTTGCAGAATGACTAGTTAGAAAAGAGGATATATTGCTTTAAAAAATATCCTTTACCACATTTTGGAACTCCATAGTGTGAGAATTATAATATTTCCATAATCTAATAGAAATAATGATAGGACTATGGAAAAAGAAAAACAAAAGCATTGGGATTATTTGTCAGTGTTAGGGGTGCAAAGAGATGATCTCATAGCATCTATTGATATGACTATTATTAAATTGTCATGTAAGAATCGAATCAAATGTAAGCTACATGAGAGAGTGGTATACATCTGTTCTGTTTGTACTGATCCCTCTAGACTTAGTACATGATAGATATTCAATAAATACTTATTGAACTTTGTCCAGATAGCACACTGGCATTCAAGTTTGAGGGACTATATCCTGCTAATATTTAATGGATTTCTAAGAAATGTTCTGTATTGGTTTTTTGAAGGCTATTCTATAGCCTCATTAACCCTTTGTCAACTCCCTATCCACCCCTACTTTGTTTTTTTGAACTGCATTTATGTAGTGCTTTTGCTCATCAGAAGCTATTCATTTTTTTATGTTGTCAAGATTTTTATTCATTTCTGTTTGTTTCTGTGCTGCATGTTATGCTTTAAAAGGCTTTTTCTGCCCCCAAACAAGGAAAATATTCCGCTATATTTTATTGTATTACAGTTTTATTTGCCTGTATTAATCCATCTGAAATTTTATTTGCATACAATATATTTGAGTTTAGTGATTAGAATGCATTCTTTGTTGCATGTTTCTCTCTCTTTCACCAACCTGCTATGGCCTGTATCACAGCAGTCATCTCTACGTGGTACAAACACAGTCCTTTCCCCGTGTACAACCATTGCAGGCTCTACATTATTCCCACTTCAAGAGCCATCTTGTCTACTAGACAACAGCTTAACCGTGACTGCCTCAAGGAAATATCTTTTGACTCTACATTTAAGAGTACAAGTACTTTAATTTTTTTTAAAAAAATTATGTAACATCATGATGCATTATCTTTTATAGTGGTGCTTTCTTTGTCTTTATTTTCTTCCTTTTTGATCGATCAGAATGTAAATTCTATTACAGTCTGCTCTTTGTGTTTTTCTCTGATATGATCCCAGTATACAACATTACACATGGGCCTCGTAGGCATCCAATAAATATTTGTTAAAAATGTTTTAAAATATTATTTTTCTGATAGCCACTATAATGCCAGTGCTGAGGTTCCCAGTAATTGACTTGACACATTTTTATTTAAAACAATTTCTTTAAATCCATGATTGGGCACATACATATGCACAGGAGAGTGAGAGTGTGTGTGAAAAAAAGAGAGAGGTATGAGCATCTTCACAGGCTCTGGTCATACTGTGACCCCCTTCCTCTAGTCCTCTAGCTATTAGATCTTGGCCACTTGTTTGTGTGCCTGCCATGTTTCAAGCTGGTTGGACTGCGGATTCAAACCACAATAGCCATGTGGCTTCTGGCTTCTCTTGATAGCGCATTACTGCTATGCCACAGATCTGACCCTTAGCTTGACAGTTTTTAGAGAAGCAACTCATTGGTTAAAAAGAAATTTATTATGATGTCCTTAATAATGTATTCAATTTTAATCACTCCTGAATCTAAAAACAATAAAAATAACAAAACAACTTACGCTCAAGCAGACTTGATTACCTGATTATTTTATTCAAAGTACTTATGTATCAATACATGAATTCATATAAAGATACATAATTTAAAAAGTAATACAAAACAGGGACCAGCAGTTGGCGTAATGGCTATGTTGCTGGACTCCCATATAGTCGACCACAGTTCGAGTCCCAGACTCGGTGGCTTAAACTCACGCCAAGCATGTGTGTGTGCGCCCAAGATCCTGGGAGGAGAATGGAGGAGATGAGATTGTGACATGGCCATCCTCCCTGGGGGGTGATTTCTCGCTTCTCTCTCTCTGTCTCTCTGTCTTTCTGGTGAGTGCATGTGCCCTATAGCATAAACCTCTCAAAAAAAAAAGAGAAAAGTAATACAAAACATTTTTTCATTAGCACATTATTATATAGAAACTGAGTGGTAAAGACATATGAGCAAGATGTTAAAGTCATTACATAATTAAATATGAGAAGGAAGCAAGATCTCTTTGGAAGGAAAGAAGAAAGACAAAGCTTGCCCCCACCCCCAAAAAGACATTATTATGGAAACAGGAAAAAATAGAATAGATATACCAATAGATTGGGATTGGAATTATAAAAAGACTTGCTACTACTGCCAAGTCTATAGATATCTCTTAGGTATGTGTTGGTACCAAGAACCATGTTAAGGATGATGGAGGTAAAATAAGTTTAAGTAAAAACTATAAAGTAAAAACTTTTGGATAACTGAGAATTACAGAAAATTTTTAAAAACCAGTAAAATAGTGTATGATCACTAGGTTGTACATTATTTTAAGAGATAAAAATAGAAGACTTGAAGAAATAAGGAAAAGCATAACTAGAGGATAGAAGACTATGAAAATTATAGGAAAACTAAATAGAGGCAGAGAAAGAAATCTGGTAACTCAAGCAAAACTGTAACTGTCCTAGAAACTTAAAATGTGTTATAAAGAACACAATAGCCAATAATATAAAATCATGGTGACTAACTGGTAGAATATTTTTTTCCTGCTACTTATGACTTGTGTGCATCTTTAATAATTTTAAAATGCTTTAAAATTCAAATTGAAAATCATTAGACAAGCTTGGAAAACTATAAATACATCTGTTCCTCTTTTTCTGGAAAGGTCTTTGTCTTTATTTAAGATATTTTATCTATTTTTCTGCTTTCAGAGAATAAAAACACAAATAACTAGTTCAAATGGAAAATATTAATGAGAAGCTGAAAATTAATTTAGTCAGTAAGTCAACATATACTTTACTAATTAAGCATTTTCTATGAGCTCTATATTTGGGAGTATAGAAATAATAGGTTTGAGACTCTTTAATTTATAGTCTAATTGAGTAGTTAAGAATTAATCACATGACTCAATAAAAATGTCATATTCTATGTTCAATTCACTTGCTGATCTCTCATTATGCAGAGTTTATTATTAATACATAAGATACAAAGATGAATAAGGTAACCTTAACACTATTAGCAAAAGAAAGAACACTCCCATATTTAGTACCTGATTGGACTTTAGGGTTTGAATTCCATATCTCCTTCTCCCAGCCTGAGGATCTATGGAATAATACCTACTCTATAGAATATACAAATAGAGAAGACATTTACTACTCACTAAATATCCATGTATTCCTTCACAATTCCCAGCTTCTTTGCAGTTACACTAAGACATCTGAGTAATACTGGTTAGTGAGCTGGGAATAAAAGTGATGTATCTCACCTCTAGTCTAAAGAATTTGAGAGCTGCCATTTTTAGCTTTTTCCTGTTGAAATGCTCTGGAATCTGAAGTGACCACCCTGGAAATCTACCTGACACAATTGGGTCAGAATACAGTTCTGTGGGCCAAGAATAAACTCTGTGTTATTAATTATGTTGATATTTCCCAGTTTATTTGTTATAACTGTGGAGATAGTATGGACCAATGCACAGGATTATTGAGAGACTTACATGAGATGGTGCATGTAAGCTTCTCAGTAGAGTGCCTTATACAGAGTATGCAATCAATAAATTTAAGTCATCATTATTTACAGACCTTCTGAAGTAAAATTAGTTATTAAGTCTTTCCCTGTTTTATTTTTTTTGTTGTTTGTTTGTTTGTTTTTGTTATAGAAATAAACCAATGTTGGAAAGGAAATTCTAAAACACATTGGCAGAATTTTCCCAAAATTACTTCAGTGTTATAAGTGTCTTTAACTCTTTTTTTCTTAATTGAATACACTGATCTCTTGTGATAGAAGCAGCTATTCATTGCATTCGTACTCTTTCGTAAACACAGTGTATGTTTTTGGTCAGAAGTCTCTAAAGTTTTTATTTATGGATAATTCATTGCCCCAAACCAATGGTGAAAACTAGTGATCTTTCAAACATGGAAACACCCTGTAATTTTCTTCTGTCATTGCAACAATTTTGATGGTCATCTTTCTCTCTTCTGGCTGAACATATATGCACTTAAGTACAGGATTACACTAAGAAAATGTCCAGACCACATGTAAACAACCTGTGGCTCGACAATTCCTGAACCCTATGCAATGTCCAATTTTCAAAGGATGTAAGCTTCTGGTTGTTTTCTCTACCATATATTTTTCCACAGAAGTCCCACGTACTACTTTATCATGAACTGATTTGTTTGGCCATAAGTCTAGACATGCTGTGATTTAAAAGTTGATCCCTTCCTGCCTAACCACAATTTTGGCCTCTGGGTTAGGGTGACAGTAGTGGGCATCTCTTGTGCCCTGGGATATAGCTTTTTGGGTATGTCTAGCTAGCACATCCCAATTAAAAATATTTGAATAGATATGTTAAGGGATTAGAATAAATTTGAATCATCTGCAGATGAAAATAAAATGACCATAATAAGGAATGAAGGGAAATGCAAAGAAAATTGAGTTAGGTTCATTAAATTGATGATCAATTTTATTTTTCAATAAGTAATATTGCCACTTTAAGAAAAAAATATTGTAAATGTATTTGAAAAACCAGATGACTCCATCACATTCATGTATTAGTTGGTGGAAAAACAAACCCGGAACTTCTGTTCATTTAGTCAGTGAATTTCATAAACTAAATCAGGAACCTGTTTCCCTCAGCTTTTCTTCCATCCCCTTTCCCTCAGTAGTTAAGATATGACTCATCAGGATTGATTATACAGCTCTCAAAAACAACCATGAGATGGCAGGATGAGTGGTGAGAGGTGGGGGTAAACGACACTGCGGAAACATCCCTGTATGCAGCTCCTCTGCAGGCTTCTCAAAGGTGGGCAACAGCTTCGGTAGTGAGTCCAGGACTAAGAGGCTGGGGTACTCTGTGAGAATGGCAGGGTCTCAGGTGAAGGTCACAGAGTCTGAGCTGGATGGGCTCTGACCTCTGCACGTGTGACCAGAAATGTGAATGAAGAAGACAGCTGCACTTATGGAAGGATGCAAGGCTGGGAGCAGGGCTAATGCAGTGAATGAGGGCATCACAAAACAGCCTGGCAGGAAGGTTAAAATGAGCAAGTTGAAGTTCATCTGGGGTAAATACAAAGAATACACATGCACACACACACACACACACACACACAGAGAGAGAGAGAGAGAGAGAGAGAGAGGAAACTTTTTAAAAGACTTTAATTGAAGATTAGATAGTTGCTAAAAATGTATTCTCCAGCTTTATATGAACTTTCAAGATGGGTTGGAGAAAGTATAAATGAAAGAAAACAAATATAGAAAGTCTCCAAAATGAAGGTAAACTTCACTCATATGAAAGAAATACTAAAGAATAAGGTGGTGTACCTCACTCATCAGATGGGCAAAGACAATCAATTTGATAGTGTTGGCTCTGGCACGGCAAACAAACATTCTTAAGTCCTGTTTCTATTGTCGCAAACACTTGATAGAGCGATTTGGAAATTATGAGCAAAATTTTAAATAGATATGCTTTTAATCCTCAGTTTCTAATTGTATTTACATTATATTCAAAATCACAATACACACAAATGCACAAGTTTGTAGCCTTTTTTGTAGTTGCACAGTGGACTCACCTAATATTTTTAAATGTGGAGTGGTTAAATATATTGTGAGATCCAATGGAAATTCCATAATGCATCAAAAAGGCACCTATAGGGAACCAGCAGTTAGTATAATGGCTATGTCACTGGACTCCCACGTAGTTGACTGCGGTTCATGTCCTGGACCCGGTGGCTTAAAACTCATGCTGGGCGCGTGTGCGTGCGTACGTGCCCAAGATCCCGAGAGGAGAATGGAGGAGAAGGGATTGCGGTGTGACCATCCCCTCTGGGGGGTGATTTCTCGCTTTCTGTCTCTATGTCTCTCTCTGTCTGTCTGGTGAGCGCACACGCCCTATAGCAAAAACCTCTCAAAAAAAAAAAAAAGGCACCTATATATTCTGATATAGAATGATGGATTATGGAATAATCTCCAAAATATTTTATTGGATGAATAAAGCAATTTATAATATTCCACATAAAATTTTCTCTAATAAAGGAAAGATAAACAAAATCTACTCTATAGGGGGAAACAGGAATTCACTGGAAAAGGAAAGTATCTAAGGCAGGGTACAATTAATATAGGTAAGCAACAACATTGATGTCCAGGAAATAGTGAAGAGTCTACTTAGGGTAAACATCAAAGCACCTAGTTGCTAATTTTAATGATCATTTCTTCCTTTTGAATGCTGATGTGCATGCCACTGGGAACGTGTGATCTTCAAAAAAGAAAACAGTTCCTGATGACTGGACTAGCTATATATAATATTGTTAGAAATTATTCAAACAAACACACTAGTGTGGCCTGATCACAAAGAGAACACCCTAGTTTTCAGTAATATGAGAAGCCATCCACTCCTCCCAGTGTAGCAATATGAAAGCTATCTGTTAGAACATAAAATCAACTTTAATCATCTCCCATAGTGACAAGGGAATCAACGCCAACCTTATAAGTAAACAAGTACCTATGCTGTTTAAGTACCTACATCAATTGACAAAGAAGCAAATATTTACCCACTGTAAATATGGCAATTTATGTTTCCTTCTGCAGAATTCTGAGTTAATTCTGGGGGCATTATGTGTGTGTGTGTGTAACTTGTAGCTTCACTGTATTACTATATTTATCCTAACTAGTAGATCCAAATTCTATAGCAGATTTGTTTGGATATGGTCTATTTTAGAATCAGTGTCAACTGCATGGGTCTTATGGTTAAGTTACCTATGGTATCACAGTTAGTGTTGGGTATCACACCATGACTGAAGTGTAAAGTTGGCAAATTTCCTTTTTGTGTCCTTCCAGTATTTTCCTAAAAGATCCTGTGTTAGTGTATCTTTTCTCCTGAGTCATCTTTTCATAGGCCCCTTGTTGAATCTGACTCTCTGGAAGTCACCATGGAGACCAGACACGCTTTGGTCAAAATTGTTCCTAAATATAACAAAATATGTGCCAGGAGAAAGGAGTTTTTATAGTTTTCCAGTAACTATTTCTCTAATTCATTCTTAAGATCAGCTTAGATGTAAAGGAGAGGAGTATGATAATGAATCTCATTTCCTTTTTTTTTTTTTTTTCCAAAAGTCTCTTTACTCTTTTGGTTGTTCTCTACTTATTAATATTTTGAAGCTTTTTTTAAAAAGTGATTAAATGTTTATTTATTCTCTAATGTGTTTTTGATATACACTTGACATACCTGAGAAATGATATGCATGATATTTAAATATTTTCTTTTAGTATAGACATTTATCATTAAAATCTGTATAAATCTAGTTTTACTTGATAAATAACTTAAACTTTTTTGATCTCATTCTCAAATCTAGTTATTGTAAGTATTTTTCTGTATATATATACTGTTTTATTCTCTAATGTGTTTTTGATATACACTTGACATACCTGAGAAATGATATGCATGATATTTAAATATTTTCTTTTAGTATAGACATTTATCATTAAAATCTGTATAAATCTAGTTTTACTTGATAAATAACTTAAACTTTTTTGATCTCATTCTCAAATCTAGTTATTGTAAGTATTTTTCTGTATATATATACTGTGTATGTGTGTGTGTGTGTGTACATAATATGTATCTTTGTCTTCTGGGTTATTGTCTTAGAGAAGATTCCTAGACTATACTGCTTAGGCATTAACACCTTTATGATTGCTGGTGAACAGAGTCAAATTTCTTTCTAAAAATTTATCTCAACTCATATAAACAAATACCTCTTTTACTTTCCCCTTCTCCATATTTTGTAAAATATTTCTTAGATGACTGCTTTATTTATAAAGAAAAAAAACAGTTGTTTACATTTTTAATACTAGTACATAGAATTTTCTAGTACAGACATAAATTAGTGCATTTTTGTATTTCATTATTTTTTCTATAGTTTATTTATTATAAATTCAATGACTGTATATCAGTACAGCTTGTAAAACAAATTTTCCCAGCACGGATACAATGTATATTAGTCCAATTAAAGGTATTATTACACACATTATCATTAACACATAATTTTCCATTTTTGTGTTCCTGAAATGTTTTGCTTCTTTTTTTCCCTTTGATTCTCTCCTTCTCATCCTCCTCTTGAAGCTCTTTCCTACCTGTAGCTGGCCACTTACTGGTGAATGTGTCACTGGATGTTTTTCATTCTGGCTTGGACCAGGATTCAGAGGGTTTCTTGTAGCATTATTTGTGATTATTTTAATAAACTGTTTTGTTTTATTTTGCAACTGATTTTGTGGTCTTGGATACGCTCTCTCCTTCAGTATAATCAGTTGTGAAATAAAAATGTCAGGGTAGGTTTTCTCTAATGTACTACTGTGCTTCAAAACTCTACAATCCTGTGATTCTTGTTTCTGTAAGTCAGCTGGTGATATTTTTGGTGACTTGGAAGTTAGTCTCCACAATCAGACTCCCCTGCCTATTTGGCATCAGCTGCCTGTTCACCCTGTACTCCATGGACCTCCTTCTCACACAGGAATCTCTTTGATCTCAAGGACAGCTGTGTAAGGTGCAGAGCAAAACAAATACCAGGCTATTTTGCTCTCTGGAGTTCCTGACAATATAAGTTGTCCAACAGAATCAGAAAACTTAAAAACAACTAATAGTCCTATCCTTGAAGCACCTTTCACAAGTGCCAAATTAACTTCTATCAACAAAATATGTTATTTCAAATAAATTTCTCAAAGATAAAAGGAATAAAATGAATGACATTTCACAATGGCTCACATTATCCATTTTGATAAACATACCACCACCCTAGGAGGAACAACTCCTGCTTTTACCACTAAAATTCTCCAGAGCTTTGAGAGAATGATTTTTATAGCAGTCCTCTTTATTATGTAGTCACATTAAATTATATCATTGCATACATGTAATTCACCAATGAACTGACCTGCTTAGAAATATGTTTTCTCTTAAAAATAGTGAATCATGCATAGATATAGAGAAATTAAATTAAATTAATAGTGAAAATGCAGAAGCAAAAATTCTTTAATATAATGTGACCTTGGTGCCTTACAAGTAAAAAGTAAGAACATTTAATATAGAAACCTAGCAAAGTATTGGTTATTTAAATTTAAAGTCTGGGCATAAACGAAATTCATGACAACTGTGTTAAAATACGTCACTTTTTACATGAAGTACTTCTGTTGTACAAATAAAGTATGAAGAATATTAAGAGAGGGCAGGTACCCATTGTTTATAGTTAGGAGATGAGACTCTGAAATTGCATAGATTCTCATTTATGTGTGTTGGACATTTACATATGCTGTATGAGGATGATGGAGATAGAGCTCATCCATTTTGTGAAAAACACAACAAATCCTGGTCCCCCAAAGACAGCAGGATTTTTCCTGTAAAACAGAAAGTGTTTGAATGTTCCTACCTCCTCTGAAGAGATTAAGAGATAAACATTCTTGATGACTTTGGAGAAATTACTTAGAAAAGCCTAAAGTAGCATTTCTTCTTTTAGACTAGGGATAATTATACCTATTATAGAATTGTTCGAAAAGTTAATTAAAATAATGTATATTGAAACACTTCTCTTAGAATTTGGCATACAAACAAGTTGTTGCTTTACTCACGTTTCTGAACTTTATGGGTTTTCTGCAGCAAGTAAACATGCATGGACATCCCTTCCTGACCATTTTAGAGGTGTCCTTGGGGTTGAAATGAGGTCAGATACTAGGAGGTGGATGGAACAATTCTTTATTGCCCTGATCATGAGTGATGGTTGGAGCTTGCTGAAATTTGAGGAGAAACATGACTGCAGAAAGGATAGAGATGTTAAATACTCTCATTCTAAAAACAATCTCACCTAGGCCAGGCCAGGATCTTTCTTAATAGAGCATGGCAATCAATTGGAATGGTACCCAAAGATGAAATTTGTTTGCCATCTGTTATAATGATTGATAAAGCTCAAAGTGTGTCCTTGCACTAGCAACATCAGTATCACTGAGTATTTGTTAGATAGACAAATTCTTTGCCCTACCTACAATCCTATTCAATCAGTATTTTGTGAGATAAGACTCAGAAATCTGCCTTTAAGAAATCCTTTATATTAGTCTAATGCACACATGCAAACCAAAGTGTAAAAAAACCTATTTATATGTTCTGCACATTCAGAGACTTGAGCTGCTCATAAGATGATACTGAAAAGAATGGAAACTGATGCTCATGGAGGACCCGTTACATTCTGTACATATCACCTGTCTGAGGTGCTTCTCATATGCTTATTCCTGCCCACTATCCTTTGATTGTTGAATAATTGAATAGATAAATAGGTGATAGAGAGAAGGTGGGGGGGAGAAGGAAGGAAGGAAGGATGGATTTTATAGTTGTTACATAACTTTGGTGCAGCAAGTAGGAGGTGGGGGTCCCCACTTAATATATACCGAGTGTCTGCACTCTACGACAGAAACTGATTGACTAAAGGATATAGAAACACAGTATATAGATATAAATACCAAATATAGTGTATGTGAAAGAGGAGGGTCTGAGGAAGTGCATTTAGAAGAAAAATAGGGAGGCAAAGCATTAATAGTACAAAGAAAGTTGGTATTTTCTGTTGAAGATATTTTGTGGTTTTATCAGCTGTACTAGGGAGAAAAGTTCACCTGTTGAAATATCCATTTTGTAAGCCAAATAATAATGTGATTGAATGTATAAAAGAAAATAAAGTGAAAAAAAAAAGAACCCAATTCTCAAGTTCCTATTTAGTTTCAAATGTCAAAGCCTACTTTTTATTTGTTTGTTTGTTTTTCTCCTTCCATTCTGTCATATTAAGCAATGCAGGTAAGAAAGAGATATTTTAATAGTATTCAGTTAGTTGTCTGGGGCAGAAAAAATGTCACTAGAAAATTTAGATCTCAGTTCATTGCTCTCTTCACAGAATAATGTAATTTCTCACAAAACCATCATGAACCAAAAAGTCATCCAGTTTCTAAAGTCTTGGAATAACTTTATCCATCATGAAATTCAAAGAGGCTATGGGAAGAAAAGCATATGTCAATACAGAATTTGGCTCTTAGATCTAGAAGAGAAAATTTGGTCCAGAACATTGGGATTGATAATAAGAATTCTCAGTCACTTTTTAAATTTTTAGCAGATTATGTGTTATGTTTTCTAAAATGACTTGCCAGATAAAGTTTCAGGAAGAGGTCTGAATAAAATGTTCTAACAAATGTTTCTTTTTCTTCCATGTTTTCTTTTTGAAGCAAAGAAAACTTCATACTTCTCTTTTTGGCCAGAAACCATTTTTCTTTTGCCTGACAAAATAAGCAAAATGCAAACTAGACAAAGAATAATGTACCTAAAAAAATACTGTATGAATGTATTTACTTTGGCTAATTATAATATTAACAGAAAATTCAATGTCTCCATACCAGGTTCTTTATTTGTGACCTTTACCTTCCTTTTTGACCAGGAAAGTAAAGATGAATACCTTTGCACAAGGAGTCAGAGCATGATGATCTCAAGGTCACCTCTGGACTGGGCGATGCTCGGTCACTTGTTGCAATGGCATCATCATTAATGGCCATAGGTCGTAAGTGGCTTGCCAAGTGGCACATCTTCATTAGGCTCTAAGAGGCTGTTCCTTAGTTTCACTTCTTGTGGTCCATTTGAGACATTTGCAATTATTTCGACATCCAAAGGGTCCTATTATAAGCAGGCATCTTGTCGAGAATAAATACGCTGTTTCCCCATTGACTGTGACCCTAGTTCTACAGATTTATTTATTTGAACCAAGTTACTGAGAAAAAGAACCATAGAATCTTTTTGCTCATTTCAATACTAGTTTGACCAAGTGTACTGATGGATTTTTGTGTGGCATATTGAACGACATATGATATTCTGTATTTTCTTTTCTTCTTCTTCCTAGTTGTGGTTGTTCAATAAGTTATTTTGTTTCTAGATTGTTTTAAAGCTCCTGAGCTTTCTGTTCTGTGCTGAACACTATCAAAGTATAAAATGTAGACAAAATGTATTATACCTTTATACCCAGTTTTGCAAATTCTCAAATTTTGATACTATTTGTTTCCATGAGATTTTCTATAATGAGTGACCTAATTCTTCAATTTATGGTAGTCTTTCATCAATCACTCCATTGGTTGTCCCCTGGAGACCTCAACAACTATTTTCAGGCAGTCTGTGAGTGCTATTGCATCTGCCCAATGCTGAAGCTGCCATATTAAAATGGGTGTGGTGATTCCACTCCTACATGCTTTCTAGCCTGGTGAACCTTACAGATAAGGTACTCAGTTGCTCATTATCCTATTAATAGAACTATGTGCTTTGTATTTGTAATGATCAACTTCACAGGTGACAATTCCAAGAGTTCAGATATAGGAACAATTCCTTAGACCAATAACATGCCAATAGCAGCTATCTCCCAGCTGGGAAAGGACAGGGACACATGACATTCCCAAATGTAATCCTAACTATTTTCAATACCAATGACTCACCAAATGAATTTAAGCTGTCAAATATGATGTTTGATTTAAAATTCAGTTGAATTCAGTAAATATTTACTAAGCATGATATCTGGCATTCTGGGTAAATAAAATACAATAAGATAAAGTTACAACTCATTTACCGACCCAGGACAACAACCTTTCTTCAACATTCATGATGATAAACAATGAAAATCACATATTACAAATTTACTGTGTGTTAGATATGATGTTTGACTCTTTATTCATATTATTTGCTTCAATTAAAAAATCCTTTTTATATTGCTATTACTATATTATAACTGAGAAAACTTAAGCTAAGGGAAGTTAATTTATGTGGCTATTCTCTGACCCCTCAGTGTGGTAAACCAGGTGTGTACTACACCCTTCCTTTTTTCATTCTGGATATTTCCAGTCCCCAGACTGGCAAATACAATGCTGTCATTTGATAAAGAGGATTATTTGGGGCTAAACTTTGTTTAGCTTGATCTTTTCTGAAGGATATAAGATGTCAATCAATTGCACATTAGAAAGGGTAGGGAGCTGCCCTTGTAGCACAGCATTAAGCACTGCAGAGAGGAAGGTGAGTATCACGTGGGTTACCAGGGTTGGAGTCCCAGCCCTAGTAACTTGAAAAACATGCTGGGAATGTGCGTACATGCCCAGGATCTTGACAGGATAGACAATTAGAGAAAAAAGGATTACAACATAACCAGATCCTGTTGGGACATATGTTCTTTCTCTCTCATGCGTGTACATGTGAAAAAAGAAAAAAAGAAAAAGAGATAGGAATCAGGTAGAACTGAAAGTTATAATAATAGCTACCACAGAAACAGACACATTTTATAAAGGAAATATCTAGATAACCATCCTTTAAACAGTTTATTTGAATTAACTCATATAATCCTATAACTACCTTATTAGACAAATAGTGTTATACTCTACATTTTGCAGTTGAGGAAACTGAAATACAGAGATGCTAAGTTGCCCACAGTTACTGCGTTATTATGGTGGAAAATTCAGAGATTACTGTTCCTTTAAATTAATTACCATTCCTTTAAATTAATTCCAATTTTCTGATGGTTTCAAGACAAATGATTAAATAATATGTAGCATTAGCTTTTTCAAAAAAAGCAGATTGACTTAATTTAAATTACTTGAAAAACATTTATTGAGCACCTAGTGTATGACATGGGTAAAGGGGAGAGTCTTCAAAAAGTTCATAGAAAATGCATGTATTTAAAAAATCTTTGCATGGACTTTGAAATTTTTGTACCAAAATAAAGTCATACTTTAATTCCATTTTCCCATAAACTTTTTGAAGTGTCCTGGTAAGCACTAGGGATAAAGAAATTAAAATATACATCTTAAACACTCTTTTATTCTTCCATGAAGAAGCTCAGTTTGTTACGGATAAATGCCACATGGAGAGACAATTCAATATAAGGTAGTAGTAGATAAGTAATCTGTGAGCACAGATATGTGAAAGCACTTGGTACTCTAAAAATTTAGGGAAAACTTTCTGAGAATTGGTAATAACCAAATAATGTTTTAAAGCATAAGTAAGGCTCATCCAAAGAAAAACCTTAGGATGGGGTATATGTGTCAGTATAGATCAGAATATGTTACAGTAATGAACCTCTCAAAAAATTTAGGGAAAATAACACAGATTTATTTCTTCTTTAACCATCATGTTGATTTCAAGCCATGGCCCTGAATCAGGGACTGAGGATGACAAATCCTCTGAAATATGGCTATTAGTCTTGGTAGAAGGAAGGAAGATAAAAAATATCATATCTGTTCCTAAAAACTTCTGACTGAGGAACTAGCAGATGGCATAATGGCTATGTCACTGGACACTCATGTAGTCAACCATGGTTCGAGTCCTGGACCTGGTCACTCACGCTGGGCATGTCTGCGTGTGTGCCCAAGATCCCAAGAGGAGAATGGAGGAGAAAGGATTGCAGTGTGGCCATCCCCCTGGGGGGTGATTTCTTGCTCCCTGTCTCTCTGTCTCGCGCTGTCTTTCTGGTGAGCACACACACCCTATAACAAAAACCTCTCAAACAAAACAAAACAAAAACAAAAACAAAAAACTTCTGCTTGAATGTGATGCACATCACCTTTACTCAGTTTTCATTAACCAAAGCAAAGAACACACTATGGACATCTTGACAGGTGTGGGGAGTGTTATCCTATCATGTACCCAGAAGGAGGCTATCTGGAAATAGTGGTAAAGAGTACTTGTACATGCTTGGGAGAGGACCGAGTGTTCCAGACACCGTCAATAGCTGAGGCTGGATAAAGTCCCATGGAGATGAGAAACTATAAACATTTAGATAATGCTCTATACTGAGGCATGGAGACTCAGACATCTTTGCTAATGGTAGAATAAAGCTAGGTTAGAGATCCTTAGAGCCACTCTTATAAGCTTGGACTTTTTGCTGTAAGCTAAAGCAAAGCTTTGTCACTATAAGAAGATAATTATTATTTTTATTTTTATTATCATTATTTTTAACAAACACAGATTTGATGTAGAGGATGATATGATGAAGTAAAGACTAAAAACAAGAAACTCAATGAGAACATTAATTAAAAGTATGAGACTAGAACTCCATGGAAGATGGCAGACACAGCAAAGAGAAGATTAATAAATAGGAGGTAGAATCGACAAAATGTGTTGGTTAATTGATTATGGAAGGTAAGAGCAAGGAAATGTAGTCAAGTTCTTAGATTTAACATTTGGTTGATGTTGATTCATTACAACTATACAGGTAACCTCTGAGAGATTTGACATAGGATAAAACAAATTGTGGGTGTAGTCTGTGGATCTCACATGATTGGAATTGTTGAAAGGATATTTTATATGTGAGTCTAATTTCAGGAAGAAAGTTCTTGAAAAGAGATTCAGTTTTAGAAATTAGTAACTTACAGAGGAGACTTAAAGTTTTGAAAGTAAATAGTAATCTAAAGAGAAGCTCTACCAACAATTGTTGAGGTCTGAAATTCCAGCTTGTAAGGTACAAAGCAAGAGTAATTCAAGAAAGATACTGAGTAGGACCAGACAGGCAAGCAGAGCCAGTCAAGAGAGAGAGCTCAACAAAGCTAGGTGCACCAGTCAGATTAAATAAGATCTTGAAGTATCCTGTGGGTTGGAAACAATCGAGTCTATTGATGAAGTTTGATGAAACATATCAGTTAATTGGTTAGGACAGAAAGTAAGTTTCAGTGGCTTGAGGATAATTGGATAGTATCAGAATGAAGACAGTAAATATAGACTACTCTGTCAAAAAGCCTGATTTTAAAAAAGAAACAATTAGATAGTATATTAATAGGAACACAGGGTAAGGAGATTTCATAAAATGAGAGCTTCTTGGGCATGTATATAAGCTATAGAGAAAGAGAAGGCAATGTTGGGGACAGAAGATAGAGGACAGAGAATAAATGAATGATATTTTTATTTCCCAAATAGTCAATAATTATAGTTTTTATCACTATACACTTAACTGTGGAAGTCCAATTTTTCAGGGAAAAAATCAATATACAAAACAATAAAATCTTTATGAAAAGCTTAATGATTTAAGGAACTGAACTGGAGCTTCAGAGGTTAAGTGTTTTAATAATGGCCAGATGACTGTTTGCTGTATAATTTATCTCTCCGTTTTGTTGTTCACATATGTAATGTAAGGGTGAGCCAGTCCCTGAATAACTAGGATGGGTAACTAGTTAGGATATTTGCAATAAAAAATACTTTGCAAATAAAAAATGCATGCTTTTCAAAAACAAGTTATTTTCTATATCATTTCAAACTGCTTTATGGTGTTGGTGCCCCAAAGTCTGGTCTTGGAAAAAAAATTCATAATGGTAGAATTTGATAGAGGAGAAGCATGGGTGTTATTTATGAGAGTCAGGGAAACTACAATCAAGAATTCTCTTAGGTTTATTTCAAACACCCCACACTAGCATATACCACCAACCCAAAGAAAACTTGGAAATAACACCTTTGTAGTGCTCTGGTTCAGACTTGCTGTCTGATATCTCAAGCAGCAACTTATCTTTGTAAAGTGCGGCAGCCTTCTTGCTTTTGCTCACTTTGCAGTCAAGTAAGCACTTTGCATGATGCACTCCATTGAGGTTCATGATATGTGCTGTAACACAGAAGGAAATTATTTATTTTTTCTTCTATACTTCAATTCAATAATTGAATAACAATTGAACATTGTTCATCTCTGCCTGGTTGCTAGTCTTGCTAGCCTAGGAACCTTCCTCTTAAAGCTGTGGAGTTATAGCCCCTCAGCCACTTGAAATTCTAGCCTCACCAGAATCAAAATTTTCGAAATCACAGTCCTTGTTTCATATGAAATGCATTTTCAAATGATGGTTGGTGGTAATTTTCAGCACTGGTTTAAAAAAATTGGTGAGGCATAGTTGCAACCCAGTGAAAGAATCTGGCAATGGACAGCTGATGTCTGTTGTGGGTGTAGAAAGGGAGGGACAGCATAAGCAAAGTATCATCCCCACCATTGACCCACCTTGGGATTAGCACCTAGGATTGGGAGCTCTGATCCTATGGCCTTTTTATCACCAGCTTTCTGATCTAATCCACATTCTGGGACCTTTATCCCCATGTTATGCTTTGTTTCTGACTTGGTCTTGGTAACCGTAATTTAACTAGTTGGATTTTGAGATGTGACAAGAATCAATCAAATAAAAGTTCTCGTGCTAATTATTACAAGAGAAGAAAAGATGAAAAAGAGGTATGTGTGAATTATTTCAGTTTTCTTTTTTGGTTGATATAACTTTCTCAATTTGCTTTCTATGATAGATTTTTATGTGGTCGACTGCATGTAAAACAATTATTTTAGGTAGATAGAGTGGAGATGGAATTAGGGAGTTCATACAAGTCACAGCCTTGATCTTCACCAAATATAAAATCATTCCTACATTTGGAACTATATTTTTATTAAATAATATTAAAATCAGCTTAAGAACATTACATGAAATGCTTATATGACATATATGTTTAAATATCAATAATACTTGATTGTTAAAACTTTGACACCCATTATGTATAAACTGCATCATTTGAGCTACTCAAATTAAGAACTCTAAAAGGTTCTTTACTAAAGTGAACAAGATGACAAGTCAATAAATATTGAAACTGTCTCAAGTGTTCAGTAATTTTTGGTTCATGTTTTAGTAATATTTTTTAGCTGACTAAAAGAAAAAAAAATCAGGATTGTATTCAAGGCTCACACACCTTGCATTTAGTTATGCTGTCTTTCTAGACTTTACTGCAAACATAGGTTTCCCACCTATGTTTAGGCTTTGATGAAATTGCCTTTTTTGAAGAGTTCAGGCTTGTCTGACAGAACATCTCTGAAAATGTCTTATTGTATCCTTATGACTTGATCTAGGTTATACACTTCTAGCAAGAATACAACCTGGGTGCTGGTGTGTTCATCCCATTACATCACAAAGGGGAAGCTCAGTGTTTTGTGTGTTGTTTGGTGACTTGGGTAAGATGGTGTCTGCCAATTTTTTCTTTTTTCATTTTGAAAGTATGCTTTTTTTCAATACTTTTTTTTTTGTCACTTCATGGATATCACATTTCCCAATACACATTCATCTAGTAGGTTTAGTATGCATTGAGGGTTTTTTATGTGCATTACATTGGAGATAGCAAAATAGTCATTTTCTAACTTTATTAATTATTTATTTTACCTATATCAAATGTTCAGACTGTCTATGATGCATCAGTGTTTCTAGAGAGCATGTAGCCTTATCATAAAGAAAGGGTAAACACACCTCCCAATGAGGCACAGTTATGCCTCAGTCTTTTTTCCTCTATTTCTCCTTCCTATCAGAATTTTGGCACACATGCACCAACCCTGGTGATGTTTCAAGCTACCAGGCCAGGGTTGGAATTGATGATAGTCAGAAATGTGGGATCTGGCTTTCTAGGCATAGCACTTATTCATCATGCTATGAGTCTGGGCTTCTGGCATTATTTTGTAAATAGAAGACACCTCATCCGGTATCACTATGAATTCATTTTAAAAAAATTCAATGTGTTAAAATCCCTTATGTTCAATGTTTTAATTTCCCAGTCATCCTGTATTTGGTCCTTCATGCTTGCTACTTTGTCCTTTTTATTTTACATTTCATTCTTTGGGCATATCCTTTTCTTTTTGACATAAGATGCTACATTCTTATCTCTGATCTGCAATCAGCCATTTTTACCAGGGAAAATTGTTCCTTTTGTGGTGAGTATTATTTCACAGCCAAAAGTTTGGAACTAGTATGCTCATTCCCTCTGGGTGACATGGCTTCTGGGTCCCTTTAGGGGACAGAGCTGAGATACATATATTTGTGGAATTGTGAGTTCATGCCGATGACTCCACTCACCTCAGTCTTTCCTTCCTTTCCCCATCTACACACTGCATCTCGCACATGTGAACAATCCAAACAAAATCAATATGTTTACTCATTTGATCTACTCTACCACATATAAAAAGAGATTTAATAATCAACAAACTCACTAAGTAGGTTTGCATTATTCCTGTTCTTTTTAGCCTGATAAGGGATTTAATTAAGGGTGTACATTAAGAGAAAAGTGTTTAAGAGTTATTGGAATAACTTTTGTCTGTGTGGTTCTGTTATCACTGATATACAGTTGGGTTTATTTGTGTCTGAGTTACGTTTTAGGACTTATTTTTCCTTCTTATTGATATGTTTATTTTTGAATATGTGAAATATTACCATGGCTTAAAATCCTCCAAAATATTAAAAAAATGAACTCAGAGAAGTATTATTTTACCTTCCAATTTCTGTCATTACCTATTCTCTCTCCTTCTGACTTTAGCTAGAGAACTAATTATATTCATTTTTGGTTTATGCTTTATATATTTTTGACAAAATAATTCTATATCTAAGTGTGCTTGTGGTTATATACAAATAGTAGTATATTCTTTGGCATCTTGATTTTTTTCTCCACTCCTTATCCATTCTCTGAGTTCATCCACATTTTTTTATACCTCTACTATAAAATAGTACTCCATTGTATGCATATGTAGCAGAATTTGTTCAACTAGCCTCCTATGGATAGACTTGAATTGTTTTCAATATTTTCCTATGACAAATGGTGCCACCATGAGTAGCTTTATACTTATTATTATTTTTTATTTGTAGCAGTATAATCCTTTCAGATAAATTGCTCAAAGTGGGAATTTATGAGTCAAAAGGCATTTTAATGGATATTGCCAAATTCTCCTTCATAGGGGTTGCATATTTTGTTTTTACAGTTTTACCAGCAATGTATGAGAGAAATGTTTTCCATAATCTTGCCAACAGAGTGTTTTATCAAGCTTTTTCTTTTTCTTTACTTTTTTATCTTTACAGAGAGATTTTAATGATAGGGGTCATGTGCTACTCAGAGAAAAAGACAGAAAGTGAGAAATCACCCCCTACGGGGATGGCTGCACCATAATCCCTTCTTCTCTGTTCTCTCAGGATTTGGGGCATACATGAATATGCCCTTGGCAGAAGTTTTAAGCTGCTAGTTCTGGAACTTGAACCACTGTTGACTCCATGGGAGTCCAGTAACATAACCATTATGCCATCTGCTGGTCCCCAGTGTGAGTTTTTATTTTAGAGATCTTTGCTATAGGATGTGTGTGATCAGTAGAGAGACAGAGACAGAGATACAAAAAGTGTGAAATCACCCCCCAGGAGGTATTGCCATGCCACAATCCCTTTTCCTCCGTTCTCCTCTTAGGACTTTGGATACATTGCCATCGTGATTTTAAACCACTAGTTCTGGAACTGAAACCATGGTTGACTACCACCAACTTAACCATTACACCACCTGCTGTTCCCCACAGTAACAGTTTTACTTAGTCAATAGGGAATACATATTTTTATTAACCTAAGTTTAATATATGTCTTTAATTTCTATCAGTGAATAAATTTGTGGTTGTTTGTTCAACAAGGTCTTTTTAGCCCATTCTCATGTGTAAGTTACTTTTCCCCCACAGAGAGTCTTTCTTTAATCTGTAGAGAGCTTTACATAAAGGAATCTTAGAACAAGCAATATGATTGATCTGACCTACTTCATTCACCTTCTCTTTCAGCTATACTTTTAGAAACCTCTGTATTTGTCCAGGATTAAGAAAATGAATTCATCTTCGGTAAGTTGTTTACTGATTTCCCCACTTACTTTATATTGTATTTAGGAATTTTATGAGGGTTCATAAATGAAAGTGATGAGTAAAAATAAATGAAATTCAGCATGAGAAATGCATTCAAAATCAAGATAAAATTGACATGGTGAAGTAGGCAAGTTATAGACCTTTAGAACCCTGTGATATGAGTACAAATTGGTCTCTAGTCTTTCTGATACCATGGGAAAAACACATTTATTACATAGTTTGAATTGACTCTAAGGGGAGAGCATGCTAAATTCTCAAGGAATATGAATCACAAGATAGCCTTTATTGGTCACATAGATGACATGGTAGACTGTATTTCACAACTAACCTTGAAATGAACACTTAGTGTTCTACAGTGATAACTGTTACTGATTGCTGAAACACAAACTAGTCAGTAGATTTTTCTAGAATTGCTAATATAGCATGGTCCTAGACAGCTCTTAGAAGTACCCACTTGATGCATAGTTTAAACCTGAAATGTTTGAATGGAATCTACTACAGGTTTCTAAAGAACTCTCCATAAAGTTTTCTCAGCTAGTGTGTATGTGCTGATTATGCCACAGATTGTCCAAAGTTACACTTCCTGACTTCTTTTTCTTTACTTTTTTATCTTTACAGAGAGATTTTAATGATAGGGGTCATGTGCTACTCAGAGAAAAAGACAGAAAGTGAGAAATCACCCCCTACGGGGATGGCTGCACCATAATCCCTTCTTCTCTGTTCTCTCAGGATTTGGGGTAGGCATGCACACTTACCCGGCATGAGCTTCAAGTTGCTGGGCCTAGAACTGGAACTACGGTCAACCTTGTAAGAGCCCAGCACTTTAACCACCACTACACCTGCTGGCACCAGGAGTAAATATTTTTCAGAAGATTCCCAGACAGGGTTGGCCCCATAGCATAGTGGTTAAGGGAAAGCTCCCCTATCTGGCCAATTCTGTTTGGAATCTTGGGCTTAGTGGTGTAAAGAACAGCTGAGCGCATGTGCCATTTGCAAATCCCAACAGAATGGAGAAATGGAGAAGGGACTGCAGCATGACCACATCCCATTGGGGGTGTTTTCTCCCTTTCCCTCTCCCGCTCTCTCTGGCTGTCTCTGGGCTAGTCCATGTGCCTTCTGGCAAATAAGCAAAAAAGATTTCCCAGATAATTCTGGGAAGTCATGTCAAAAGCCACTAGCCTAGATTGTCAGTAAATCTACAAGGATACAAAATAAAAGCAGTGATAATGGTAGTGGTAACCAATAAAATAAAAATAATTTGAAAGGGCTAGGGAACAACTCATATATTATTCAATTTATAGTTGTTCATAGGTTGGATATTGCCCTGAGGTAATAATTAACATTCTGTGATACTTCAGTGAAAAATATATCTCATGCTTACCTTAGAAATGTTATGCCTGTCTGGCATCATTTTATATACCTTACATATCTCACAATGTCCAGTCAGGGTTCACATCCCTTTAGGTACTTGGCATCTTAGGTGGCTCGTTGTTGTTAATACTCATCCAAATATTAACATCAAACTGAAAAGGTAAAATCTAGGTACTATATTTTGTGGGTTGTAAGATTTCTTTTACATCTCTAAATTAGTGTGCATCTTAAAATTGACAATGTGGGGCCAGCCTGTGGCATGGTTAAGGCAGATGGATCCCACTTGGCCGACTATGTAGTTGTAGTTCGAGTCTTAAACCTGACTGCTTGTGAACTTGTCAATCCCCCTTGAGGGGCTGCTTTCTCACTTTCCTTATCTCAGTATCTCCCCCCAGCCCCTCTGGCAAGCACATGCACCATCTGGCACATTTTTAAAAAAGAAAACCACATTGAGTGCATGTGTATACTTGCCTAAAACCCCAAAAGGAGAGAAATGGAGGAGAAGGGATTGTTGCACGACCATCTCACACGAGGGTTGCTTTCTCTCTTTCTCTCTCTCATCAATGAGTGTATACATCCTCTGCCTATGGCAAACTTTTCAAAAATGTTGTAATTAAATTAAATGTGTGTATAATAAAAATAACTTGAAAGGGCTAGGGATACATTCAGATATATATATATATATATATATGTATGTGTTTGTGTGTTTGTGTGTGTGTATAAAAACTTTTAACAGTATAAAACGTAACAGGGCATCTTGCAATAAATGATATCTTAGAGTTGTTAAAATATCTTACAGTATTCTGTATTAGTTTCTTAGGACTATGGCACAAAGTACCACCAAGTGAGTGACTTGAAGCAATAGGAATTTATTGTCTCACAGTTCTGTAGGCTAGATATCCAAAAATCAAGGTGCTGGCAGAACCATGTCCTCCCTGAAACCTGTAGGGTTTCCTTGCTTCTTCCTAGCTTCTGGAAGTTTGCTGGCATTCCTTGACATTCCTTAGCTTGTAGATATAGCACTTCAATGTCTGCCTCCACCATCACACGGTGATTTCCTCTCAGATGTCTGTCTTCTCTTTTTATAAGGGCACTAGTCTTATTGAATTAAGGGCCTACAGTCCTAAAGTATGAGAACCGATTATATTTGTGATGACTATTTCCAAATAAGATTATTCTGAGTGAAATACTGGGGTTTGGGAGTTCAAGATATCTTTTTTCATGGTGAATACAATTCAACCCATACAGTTTAAAATATCATTAATATGGAGTTTTAGAAATAAAAAAGTGTCATTAATTAAAAGGAATAACAATATCATGATAGGAAACTTTCGTGTATTTTTTTTTTTTCTTGTGCTCCTGGGCACACATTCATCTAATCATAGAAGAGAATAATCTGTCTGTGGTCAACTCTTAAATGTCTTTGCCCTACACCCTGAGGCCCACGATGGATGATGACAGGCATTCTCTGCCTCTGTAGTCCAGGCTGCAAGGTTCTCCTCTTGTCTCTCAAGTTGGTCTCTGCCAACTAGAGACAGGGCCTGCTGGCTGCCTCTCTCTGCTCCAGTGTCCACTTATTTATGAGAAATAGGGTTGAAAAATGTTCTCTGGCATACTATGCTCTTCACTCACTTAAGAGACCTCCTGCCCCCTATGGTCAGCTATAGGTTTCCTGGACCATGAAGGGACCCTATCCTTGCCTGCAAGGTCAATAGCCTTCCTGGTCATATATCTCTCGTCTAGCGCATCTAATGTTATTAACATTTTTGTACTTGTGACAAAGCAAGCTACAAGTTAAATGCAATATTTAAATAACTGAAAGAAAATCCAACCACTTATGGACGTGAAAAAAAAAGTCCCCTCGGGACCAGCAGTTAGCATAATGGCTATGTCGCTGGACTCCCATGTAGTCGACTGCAGTTTGAGTCCTGGACCCAGTGGCTTAAACTCACGCCAGGTGTGTGTGCATGCGTGCCCAAGATCCCAAGAGGAGAATGGAGGAGAGGGGATTTCGGTGTGGCCACCCGCCTGGGGGGTGATTTCTCGCTTTCTGTCTCTCTGTCTCTCTGAGTCTTTCTGACGAGTGCACACACCCTATAGCAAAAACCTCTCCTCCCCCCCAAAAAAAATCCACTCAAAATGGATAATTTTGACAAGTGCAATTGTTTTAATAGATGATAATTGTTGAATTGTTTTTTTCATTACAATTATGCTAAAGAAAGAATCAGGGGAAAAAATGACCTGAAGTGAGTTAACTAATTTTGTAGGTACTTTTAAGTGAACACTAATATAAGCAGGTACATACAAATTATTGCAGTCAGTCTTGTTTGAGTTGAAAGTTTAGTTTGGATTGAATAGATTTTTATATTTTAATTTTCCTGGTCTCATATGATTCAGATAATGATGAAACTGAAAAACGCTCCATTATTCATAATTGAAAGGGTTATAAAAGCTCTAAGTCCTTGTTTGTAAGCAACAGGAATCCTAACTCTGGCTAACTTAAAAACTACAGAAAGTTCTTTGATTAAAGTGATTGTGAAATACAGAGACAGGGTAGACCTAAGGCATAATTTGACTCGGACTCTCACTATATGAGAGTATTGGGTGTTTTTTCCTCCTATTTTGTGTCCTCCTAGGCAGTAGATTCATTCTCTGCCTTGATTCCCTTATGGTAAACATTATAACCCCCTAGGGACACAGGCTTTCTCATTTATTACTAGAAGAGAAGAAAGGATTTCTTGAACAGAGAGAGGTCAGACGTCCTAAGCTTCACTCCCATCAGGCTAATGCCAGATGTGTGCCTGCCCTTGAATCACGGACTGTCACCTGATTGGCTTGGACTGTGTTCTCACTCTTCACTGAACCAGTGACTCTGCCATGGAGAAAGACAGTACAGCAATTGCCTGAAATTGATCAAGCTCCTCTAGAAACACAATTCTTTGCATTAATATGTCTGGGTTACCCAGAAAAGGCATTTCCCCTGTAACTTTTAGAGAGGTGCCTATGGATTAGCAGTGGCAATGATTATGGAGTTGAAGAATGAATCTTATCTGTTTTTTGTACTTCTTCTATTTGGTCTTTCAGATCCAGGATTCACCTGCTGTTTTCCCAAGAGTCTGACCTATGTCAACAAACTCCTTTATCCTCTGATCTCAATGTGGAGCTCAAGGACAATGTCATTCTGGACTGGCTGTAACTGACTACTTTTAAAAAAATAATTTTTTTGAGAGATTTTTTGCTGTAGGGCATGATATGTGTGCTTGCCGGAGAGATAGAGAGAGACAGAAATCACACCCCAGGGGGGATGGCTATGCTGCAATATCTTCTCCTCCATTCTCCTCTCAGGATTTTGGGCACATGCATGCACATGCACCCAGTGTAAATTTTAGGCTGCCAGGTCCGGGACTCGAGCTGCAATTGACTACATGGGAGTCCAAGGATGTAACCATTATGCCATCTGCTTGTCCCTGTAACCAACTACTTTAGGCCAGCCGTGTCTCTCCACTGAAGGCCAGGCTCATGCCAGCAACCCCCTTGACATGCCTTTTTCTATCACTGCCATCTGCCTCCAGGTTCAGATTACTGATTCCCCCCCTTGCCATTTTCAGCCCAAATAGCACCAATTCCTCCTCCTAATCCTGCCATTACTAGTCTGGCATGGCATGTGGCTTCTTCACCCTACTTTCACCTTCATAAATAGTTCCTCTACTATTTCTCCTCAGAGGGCCCAGTTTGAATGTGCCATCGTTTTCTTGCCAGGTCCCTGATATACCAACAAAGCTGCACATTGCTTCACCTTGGGCGAGTACTGTTCTGAATATTGGGAATGAGGCCACAGGGCCCACACTGCCCATCATCCTGGGAAAGTTTCAATTTGTAAAAGTTTCTACTTAAAATGCTAAAGTTCAAAGGTTTACAAAGACTAAAGCAAAGCACAGTTCTATATCAGGACGTTTCATCCTAAACTTGGAAGATACAGTATATGCATCTTTTCAATCGTGCATGTTAGAATGTTGGAATGTTCCAGAGAGTTTCTGGTGAGAGGCCACAAACAATATTTTATGAGGCCAAAATAAGAACGAAGGAAATGAAAGAGTTTAGCAATCTCAGGAGAGCTCCTCCAACACTTTGGTTTTATCTTAGACTATTTTTGTTGACAGTTTTGTTAATCAGAATTGGATATACCAACATGAGGGTGCTTGTAGCCAAGGAAAACAAATGCCACAACTAAGAAAAAGGATGCACTGCAAGTGTGTCTTAAAGCCTGTTCTGGGACGAGCACCTTTTTAAAAAAGCCAGAATTTTGACCTTGTGCTCCATCAGTTCAGTGTGCCTCAAGTGGAGAACTATAAATTAAAGATAAGCAATAGTGCAAACATCCCAAGGCCTTGACTCAGGAGAAACTCTGGAATCCCAACTCAATCGACATTTGGTTAAGCACTTTGGCACATTTTTTTCTCTTTTGAGGCATTAAATTATAAATACAAGGCACTCATTTCATTTCAAATAAATGGCCCTAAAGTAGATGTGACCAAGGAAGTTTACTCTTTCTCTTTGAAGGGAAAAGGAAAACAGCAACAAATAATAACAATAATTAGTAATAAAAAGAGAAAAAGCAAAACAAAACCAGGTCAACCTAGGGAATTGTGTATATGGCGTGTACTATAATTTGATCAATATACAAAATTGATTGTGCTAGTCTATCAGGATTCAAACACCTCACAGGTAAGCTGAAGGCACCTCTCACTATAAGAAAAAAATATTGGGACCAGCAGTTAGCGTAATGGCTATGTCATTGGACTCCCATGCAGTCGACCGCAGTTCGAGTCCCGGACCTGGTGGCTTAAAACTCAAGCCGGACGTGTGTGTGTGCATGCCCAAGTTCCCGAGAAGAGAATGGAGGAGAAGGGATTGTGGCGTGGCCATCCCCCTTAGGGGGTGATTTCTCACTTTCTGTCTCTCCGTCTCTCTCTGTCTTTCTGGCGAGTGCATGCCCTTTAGCAAAAACCTCTTCCCTCCCAACCAAAAAAAAAAAAGAGAAGAAAAAAATATTAAAGTTCTTCTGAACAGGGACTAGCAGATGGCATAATGGTTATGACTCTGGACTCCCACATAGTTGACCACTGTTCAAGTCCCTGACCAGGTAGCTTGAAACTCATGCAGGGTATGTGTGTGTGTGTGCCCCCAAATCCCTAAAGGAAATGGAAGAGAAGGACTTGTAGCATGGCCATCCCCATTGGGGATAATTTTCTGGTTTTTGTCTCTCTGTCTCTCTCCATCTGTATAGCAAAAATCTCTCAAAAAAAAAAAAGTTCTTCTGAACAACCTACCTAATCAAGGTAGTGATAATGTAATCTCTTTACAAGTTTTTTTTTTTTTAATTTAAAAATCCTTTTGCTCCAGATGGCTCATCAAGACTGGTGTTTTATGCCTTTTGGCCGGAATTGCCATCTTCCAGTTTAGAGTACCATGTGTTCAGTGAAGGCATTCCGGAAGGCCTGTGTCCAATTTAGAACTTGAGTAATTAACCCAAATTACGAACACAAAGGAAAAGAGGAGAGGCACCCAATATATGTCTCTAGGCCTTTTAGAAAATATGGAGTTGTTCCTTTGGTGATATATATGCAAATCTACAAGAAAGGTGATATTGTAGACATTAAGGGAATGGGTACTGTTCAAAAAGGAATGCCCCACAAATGTTACCATGGCAAAACTGGAAGAGTCTACAATGTTACCCAACATGCTGTTGGCATTGTTGTGAACAAACAAGTTAAGGGCAAGATTCTTGCCAAGAGAATTAATATGTGTATTGAGCATATTAAGCATTCTAAGAGCAGAGATAGCTTCCTAAAACATGTGAAGGAAAATGACCAGAAAAAGAAAGAAGCCAAAGAGAAAGGTACCTGTGTTCAACTAAAGCGCCAGCCTGCTCCACCCAGAGAAGCACACTTTGTGAGAACTGATGGAAAGGAGCTTGAGCTACTGGAACCTATTCCCTATGAATTCATGGCATGATGGGTGTTAAAAAAAATTAATCTGGGGGCCGGCAGGTAGCATGGTGGTTAAAGGTGCTGGGTTCCCACATGGCTGACCGTGGTTCGAGTCCTGGACCTGGCGGCTTGCTTTCTCTCTCTCTCTCTCTCTCTCTCTGTCCCTCTCTGGTCAAATTGAAGTAAACAAATGAATAAATAAAGATAAAATAATTCTTTAAAAAAATAAAAAATAAACTAATCTGTGGTCTATTAAAAAAAAAAGACTGGTGTTTTGTTAGTTGAAAAAGTAAACTGATATGAGGAGTGAAGAGAGGAAGGGTAGAAATTTATTATTAGCCAGCAAGTTTTAAAATATCTGTAAATTCCAATGAAAGGAAGAAAGCAAATGTAGGGCTGGTAGACAGTGACTTTTTTAGCTCCTTACTGCATGGGCCTGAAGCAAATACAAGTCCCTAAGCAAAAGGCTTCTGTGCTCAGTTATGTGAGTCTACCTAAAACCAGGATGATGGATTAGGAAAGCTCTCTAATCCTTTTAAGTTTTATGACTTATTCATTCAGTGCCACTTATTGTATAATTATCCCAGACAACTGTGCTAATTCCTAATGGGGGATTAAATAGACGCATAAAAAATAATTTCTGTTTTCAGAGAACTAACAATATGGAAAGGTATTCATATACTGCTTAGGTAAACAAATTACCTTCATTTTTTTGTACTCTCTCTAATGTTCCTTCAACTTAGTCTCTCCTCTTCCTACTCCTCTGTGTAGAAGGAAAAAGATAAATATTCTCAGCTTATGGTTTCTCTGCTTCTTTAAGTTTAAGCAGTGTGTTTTGATTTCAGATCTCTCTTTGAGGTGAATATTTTGTGAATTCTATTTACAAGTCCTTATTGTGGGTTCTCCTTTTGCCTCCTAGTCAAGATGGTATCTGTCTTTATAATCAGCCTTCTTGGTGTCCTTGGGTTCTGGTCTCTAGTTGGTCTTTTGCTATTTCCACTGTGGGTGGCCAGTCTAATCCTTGGGTGTACCTGCACAACAAAGGTTGCTTTGTGGGCTGTCTCTGAGTATGAGGTTGAAATCTATTGCTGAAGAAAGTTATACATCTTTTTCAATCTCTGTTGGTAGGTCATGAAGTTCCAGAGGTGGGCTAGCTGGTGGTGTCGTGGTTAAGGAAGCTGTATCCCACATTGCTGACTGCGAGGTTTGAGTCTCCAACTGATGGCCTGAGAAACATACTGGGTACTTGTGTGTGTCCAAAATCCTGAAGGGAGGGAGAGATGGAGAAGGGATGATGGCGTGACCATTCCACATGGAGGATATTTTTTCTACCTCCTCTCTCTCTGACTCCTTCTGGAGAGTGCACACCCCTCTAGCAAACTATAAAAAAGGTGGTGGGGGGGAGAAATTCCTACAGGTTAGCATGGTGCCTGGCCACAATGTTTTTTTTTTTTTTAACTTTGGTATTATTGATCATAATATTCTTATTTTTAAATGAGAGGTCCTATATCTTTTAAAAGTCTGTATATCACATAATAGATGTTCAGTAAACATTAGTTTCTATTTTGCCTTTCATTCTTTATAGTAATTGACTATTGAACCTTTAGCTATTTTACATTTACTTCTTTTTTTTTTTTTCTTAGAGAAGTTTTTGCTATAGGGCACGTGTGCTCGCCAGAAAGACAGAGACAGACAGAGAGACAGAAAGCAAGAAATCACCCCCCCCCCCAGCGGGGATGGCCACGCTGCAATCCCTTCTCCTCCATTCTCCTCTTGGGATCTTGGGCATGCATGCACACACGCTTGGTGTGAGTTTAAGCTGCCGGGTCTGGGACTTGAACCATGGTCAACTACATGGGAGTCCAGCAACATAGCCATTACACTAACTGCTGGAACCTACATTTACTTCTTAATGAAAAAAAAATCTTAGCAATAAATAACATTTAAGAAGTAGCTGATATCTAATAAGTAGCAGTTCCATGGAAGACTTGTATTTTTTCTTAGGTATTAGATTTTCATTGGATTTTGAATTCTTTTAATACAGTTATCCTCTCATCATTTCTCTATCTTCTTATAATAAGAGACTATAAATAAAACAATACATTTTTTTCACTTGAAATTTTCTATATCATAACATCAGGTTTTCTATCACACAGGTGAAATGACTATTGTTTTAGTAGAGTATCAGTACTAGTAGAAAGATAGTAAAAGAATCCTCTATAAGTTCATAAAATCTAACAGTGACTTAAGCTATCAGTTTTTTAAAATATAAGTTGCTTAGCTGTAGTGATGTAAGTGATGGAATGTATTAAATAAATTAAAATTAAATAATAATAAAATAAAAGTTCCTTGATTAGTTTTAGTTTTATACTTCATATATGTCTTTATGTTTTAATTTTGTGTATATTATTTAAGCATCAATAAGACATTATAAAGGAATTTTACTCATGACTGTTCAAGAATAAAATAAAAACAAAAACAATAGTTGTTTTTTCTCAGTTCCCTATTGCTTTTAATCATATAATTGCATGAAGTATTTATAATTATGCGTTCACACAAATTACAGTAATAGAAAATATATAAATTCAAGTTTATTCTCTTAACATTAAACAGTGTTTTTCATATTACTTTTTATATGTATTATTTCTATAATGGTATAATATTCCATCAATTAGGTACAACCCTCTGAGATATTTAGGTTCTTTCTTAGTCTAGAACTTATACATAATATTACAATGGGCTGTTTTTTTTATGAATATGGTTGTGTTTACTCTTCTCCCTTGAGTAGTTTCTGAGAAGTTATGTTCCCCCAAAGAGCACACTGATGGTAGAGAATGAAAGCTGGGTAGCTTTGATCTGTACCCTGACTGACAGCTCAAGGACTATATCTCTCAACATGGGGAGCAGGGTCCTACTTTTAAGTGATGGTCTCTGTTAGCAATTGTTCAAGTTTCTGGCAATTCTTTTATGTGGTATGACTGAATTTTCCCTAATCAGGAGTCTTTCATTCAAATTCCAAGTCAGATTGAAAATATATTTCTTTCACAGCTAGTAGACTAATAGACTTTTCTATTTTTTTCTTTTCTCTCTTCTTTTTTAAAATTTAAGCAATTCTTATTTAATACCTAGCAAAGAAGATTAAAGTAACTTTTATAGGAAACTTTTTTTTAGTGAGTAATATATCTGGAAGTAATAAATATAAATGATTGAGCATTTACTATATTCAAAACACTCGATATATATCAACTCCTAGAATCTTCAGAATTGTACATTATTCCCAAAGTTACATAATTTGCCCTCTGTCACATAGTGAGTGGCAAAGCAGAGATCCCAGCCCAGTAAGTCGATTCCAAAGTCACATACTAAATCATTGTGCTGCTGTGGAAATGACAGCAGAAGCTGATGTCTCCTAAGTAGCAGTTCCATAGAACACTTATCTTTTTTCTTAGGAACTAGATTTTTACTAGATATTGGCCAGTAAATAAATAGTCCTCGTTCAACAAAGTTGCCTTCTTATCATCACCCTATACTCTTCTATAATAATATATAAATATAAGAAGGAAGGAATTGAATATAAAAAGCAAAGCCTCTTTCTGCATCCATGAACTTTTAATTTGATGAAAATTACCAACCAAACAGAATTTAAAAATAATTTTTCTGTTAACAGTTTGTGAGCCAAACTCTTATTATCTTCAGCAGAACTAAAATCAACATGTGATAAGTACGACAAAGTTAAGCACTTTTATAGATCAATGTCTAATTCCGTTTTTACTTTTGACCTTCACAATTTCTCTTTAGAAATATTAGCTATTCTACTATAAAGATAGGAACAAAACACAAATTTAATAAGACACACAAAAAGCAAACTTAAAGAGGAAAATCATCTAAAATAAGAATTATACTTTGCATTTTTAAACTTTTAAAATGCATTTACTCATGTTCTTTGCAACTCAATATTTGGAGATACCTGTCTGTCTCATTTTACAGATGAACAAACTGAGGCAAAAAAAAAAAGAATTCAAAATCATAAACCTTAAATGAATTCATCCTTTCTGTGTACTTTCACTAGCTTAATTCAGTTAGAAAAATGAACTGATGTCTAACCTATACTTCTTAGCACCTGATGATTGACAATGTAAGATATATGCAAACATGTCTTAGAAAACTTTTAGGCCTAACACAGATACTCTGTTAAACAGTTGCTGTCTTGGACTGTCTGAATGTGCAATTTGGCAGCTGTAGCCAAAGTGCTGAACAATCATATCTGTGCCATCTCTTCTTTTCTCATCCAGGTGGTAAAATGATAACCTTCTCCTATGAATCTACTTATTTAGTTTGCTAGCATCTAATTACAGAAGAAGTGAACTGTCTTTCTCTCACATCAGAGGTGAACTGACCAGTTCATGGCTCCTGCATCCAGATGAGCTTTGGATTGCACTTGGCTGGCTTGGCTGAATCAGCACAAGTCTCGTGGAGCTGGCTTTTGTGGGCTTCTCTAGAGAAGAGTGGCTTGAAAAGATGGCCTGAAATCAGTGGAGAACAATGCTTCAGGGTTCTAGCTTCAGTGGCAGGTTTTGGCAAGCTATGGCTAATCAGACATAGCATTTTCTTTTATTTTTTTCTTTCAAGTTTAATTTCCTTTCTAATCTTGTTCAGCTAAATTTTTGTGGACCCAACCTTAGTACCCTTCATGAAGATTTTCTAGTAATTGTGTTTAACTTTCTTAGTGCTTAAATTGGACTAATAAATCATTTAGCCAAATATCATATTTATCATGACTAATTATGTTTGTTAGAACTTGCTTCCTTGATCAACATAATGACTTGAGACAGCCAGGATAGAGAAGGGGCATGGCAGGCATTCTAGCTGAATGATTTTAAAAGAAGAAAGACAACTCTCTTTCCAAAATTACACATATATACTTGGTATAGGTATTTGACTAGAATAACTAATTAAGGTTATTCCAACTCTGTTGTTTTTAGCTTTAATATAGCCAAATACTCACATTTGTGATTTCTGATTGCTAATTTCTTTGGGTTTGTACATATATTTCTTGCCTAATGGCTTTAGCGAGCAAGACTTCTTTATCTTATCTTTCAATATATATTTTCACAGAAGACATTATTAAGCAGTATTTCACTGTCTAATATATCTCTTCATTCCTTTTAGCCAGTGAAAAATTCTGCTTCCTTGTATGGGTGAATTCTGCTCTATGTACTTAAAATAGTCAAAGGTTGATCATTCAGAATGATCTTTTCAGAATCTTTTTGTTTGTTTGTTTTAAGAATTATTTATTTAATTTTCTTTTTAAAAAATTACTATTTAAATTTGATCAGAGACAGAGACAGAAAGTGTGAGAGCAAGCCACCAGGTTCAGGACCTGAACTGTGGTTGGCCATGTGGGAATCCAGCACCTTAATCACCATGCTGCCTGCTGGCCCCCAGAATCAACTTTTTAAATACGTAATTTGATTAATGATGTCAACATGACTTTAAACAGTAGAGATTTTCATTGTTTTAATACTGTAGAAGCTATATATTAATTAAATAAAATACTTAATGCAGGGGCCAGTAGGTGGCCTGGTGGTTAAGGCAATGGACTCCCACATGGTTGATCACAGTTCAAGTTCTATACCTTGTGGCTTGAAACTCATGCAAGGTGGGATTAGCAGATGGTGTTATGTTGTTGGACTCCCATGTAGTCAACCACGGTTCAAATCCTGCACCTGGTGGCTTAAAACTCATGCCGGACTCGTGTGTGTGTGTGCATGCCCAAAATCCTGAGAGAAGAACAGAGGAGAAGGAATTGAAGCATGACCATCCTCCCTGGGGGTGATTTCTCACTTTCTTTCTCTCTATCTCTGTCTCTCCAGTTAGCACATGTGCCCTATAGCAAAAATCTCTCTAAAAAAAGAAAAAGAAAAATACAACCTTGCCTGGTGTGTATGTGTGCCCAATATACCAGGAGGAGAATGATGGCAAAGGGATTGTGGCATTGCCATCCCCCCTGTGGGATGATTTCTCACTTTACCTCTCATAGTGTCTCTTTGTCTCTCTCTAGCAACTGCACATACCATATGGCAAAAAAACCCTAAAAAACAAACAGGGGGAACCAGCAGTTAGCGTAATGGCTATGTTGCTGGACTCCCACGTAGTCGACCGCGGTTCGTGTCCCGGACCCGGTGGCTTCAAACTCACGCCGGGTGTGTGTGCGTGCTTGCCCAAGATCCCGAGAGGAGAATGGAGGAGAAGGGATTGCGGTGTGACCATCCCCCCTGGGGGGTGATTTCTCGCTTTCTGTCTCTATGTCTCTCTCTCTCTGTCTGGCGAGCGCACGTGCCCTACAGTGAAAATCTCTCAAAAAAAAAAAAAAAAAAAAAAGAAACAGGAATTCTTTTTTTGTTTTATCTTCTATTTAAAAAGAATAATGAATAACATTCATGTTTATGATGAAAATGGAGTCAAAATGCCCTCTCAGTTGTATTGAAATGTTTAAAATAGAAAATTGGATACCTCAGATTGCATTTAAATACTCAAGCCAAAATAAATAAATAAATAAATAAATAAATAAAAAGGTGAAACAGGATTGACAAAGTGGACAATGTGTTGGCAATTCTTGAAGACAGGTGCTAAGTGCATGGGTTTATTTTACTATCTTAAACTTTTTTGATATATTTTAAATTTTCCAGAATAAAATAACCATGCTTAGCATTTTGAAGACTCACTCCACTTTTACCTCTTGTTTCAATGAATTATATATTTTCACTGTTAATTGAAGAGAGCCTGTCATCTGTCTCCTGCCTCTAAAACTTGTTTATTCCTCTAGTACTACCCCAGAGTGGGAGAGTGTGAGAAACCCACACCTCGAAGTCAGACAAACTCTAAATTTCATTCCACCACCTCAGACAATTTACTTGTCTTCTCTTTGCCTCAAACGTTTCATCTGTAAAGTGAATATAATATTTTCATAGCCTGGCAGTAGAAGTTAAATTAGATTAGACCCTAGCATTAAGTCCTATAGGTTCTTAATATTTAATAAGTGATAACTTGAATAAAAATTGTGAATAAATGTTAGTAAAAGCAGTAGTAGTCATCATTGTGACTGTTAGTGTTCTTTGGAGCTGTGTGAATTTAGAAGATAATTCAAATAGCAGACTATTCTCAGATATTTCTTGTAGAGTAATTCAAATAGCAATCTTTTCTCAGATGTGTTTGGCTGGTCTTTATAAGCCGCTTCTCAGCAGTGCAGTTGACTGCCCCAGTGCCCTGTGGAGATTTTGGTGGGAAAATATACATCCCTCTGCAAAAGTCTGCTTAAGAGTTCCCTCCTCTCTGAAACCTCCCTAGACTCCTACAGAAAGCATTTGAACTTCCTCTACTGTGCTCTGCCAGGACTCTGCTAAGATATTAAAGACTTGTCCAACATTATTGTAAATATTTAATTTGGAAGTTTAACTCTCAGAGTTCAACAATTTACCTGTTTTTCCATAGGCTTAATTTTTCTTACCTTTTGCCCCCAGCAATACCAGCACGTATTGCTTACCTTTAGCCCCCAGCACATATTAGCTGCTTAAAATATAAGAAATGATCTCCTGCTTGCTGACTGGACAACCCTTCTCATTTATTGAGATTTTCTTTTCTTTCCTTTTTCTTTTTTCTTTCTTTCTTTCTTTTTTTTTTTCTCCCTACAGCTCTGTTATGCAGTTTAATGGGGACAAAAGTCCACGGCTAGTTCTGGTGTGTCACTTATATCACTCAGTAGTCATGTTTTATGGCAGTCTGTAGGTGATTCTTCTGGGAAAGCTGTGTTTCTCTTATTCCATTTGTATAAGTGGGAAGTGGCAAACTTGAACCATTTAAAACCATATTTTCATTCAATTTTCTCCCATTTGTGCCAAAAGACAGCATTGTAGGGCAGATTATATGTGTCTAGCAGGGAAAAAAAATGTTAATACTGAGAATAGCATATTTCATATTGGTAAGATAAGTCTTATAAAGAACTACATGCAGAACCAGCAGGTGATGTGGAGGATAAGTCATCTGCATCTCAAATGGCTGACTCTTCAGTTCAAGCCCCAGACCTGAAAGCTTGAAAGTCATACCAGTTGCATGTGTTCACCTGACAAAAATCCTGAGAGGAGAATGAAGAAGGGATTGTAGCATGGCCATTCCCTCTGGGGTGTAATTTCTTACTTTCCCTCTCCTTCTCTCTCTCTCTTTGTCTCTCTCCAGCAAGTGTATATACCCTATAAGGAAAACTGAAAACAAAATGAACAAAACTACATGTAGTCAAATGAAGGAAAAGAACTAAAATATGTGAGACAAAGCTTCCTGATGTGTGTGTGTGTGTGTGTGTGTTTAATAACTAAAATATGTGAGACAAAGCTTCCTGACGTGTGTGTGTGTGTGTGTGTTTAAACATTTAGCTTCCTGTTATTATGAATAACTACCTTTTTGGCCAGACTCTTAAAATATTACAGGACTAGACATATCAGGGTAGGTACAACCCTTATTAAGTTGAAAACATCAGAAGCCCAAGATAAGTATTGGATAGTAGCTTAGTAACTTAAGCAACTGTACTCTAGTTACCTTTTATTTTCTTTGTCAAACTTTCTGTGATGTCATACACCTTATGAGTCATTCTGTACTTAATAAAGGAGTAAGTACAAAACTATATCTATAACGTCACAAAGATCTAGGAAGGAAGTCAGAGGAAAGTCATTGAAAAATCATGAGTAGATGATAGAATTAGAAACAATATTTGAAATAGGTCCTGCTGCCCATTTAATGTATTTGATCCATGGAGCTTATCTGTTAAATGGTTGTTTGTTCCTGCATTTCTTCCATATGCCTGCTGGAAGTTTGGCTGAATTATGAGAAACTTTTTTTTTTAACAAATTGAGTTGCACACCAGGATGTAAAATCATTTCTAGGTTCATCAAATCATATAAAATAAATTTGCAGAAAATAAAATCATTTCCTTCTTAGAGGGGCTTTGCTTGAAGAGAAGCAAATGCAAATTTGTCCATTGTGTTCACCTCTTTCTTTCCTGTTATGTACCAGGAACTATGGAGTACAATAGGGACTCAGAAGATAGCAAGAGGTATTGACACAGCTCCCATGGTTATGAGAATTCAGAAGTGGAGCCAACCAGCAGCTAAAGTAAAAGGCAATAAAATGACAGACATGGTGAGTGGAAAAGGAAAAATCCAAAGAAACATGAGAAGAGAGGAGATGCTGTTAGGAAAGGCCTCCCAGAAGAAATGGTTGAGTTCAAGGATGAGTTAATTTATAGTAGGTTATGAGAAAGGATGAACCTAAGGAGCAGGATGACATGCAAAGGCATCAAGGAGATAGCATTACTTTTAAGTTACTTAAATATAATTTGGAAGTCACTGGACTGCTGTAAGGGAAGAGGGATGATGGGATTAAGGACGGAGAATCAGTATAGTCCACATGAAGTCTTTCTTCATTGGCATAGAAGAACATAACGTGGGAAATTCTTTCCTAGAAATAGGAAATGTGTATAAATCTACCCAGTATAAATATCTTCTTGTATGTAGAGTTATGCAATTGATGCACATAAAAAACAGTAAATCCCTCTCACTTGTACCCCTCTTACTGTCAGCTAGGAAAACTGGAGAATTAAGGAAGTCCTTGTGCAAAGTAAAATTTGGACTGGCTACAAGGAGATCTCACTTGATACATTTTGTAGACATGGTCTATTTGTCAGCATCTTCATACCTGCTCCTTCAGTTAGTAGCAATTTATTGAGTTTTGTCAATGTGTCCTAGAAGAATGAAACAGGGCCTGAGAGGGCAGAAGGAATGAAATTGAGGTACAGAAAGAAAACTGACCCTGAGACTAATTATCTATAACCTACCAGAGGTCTCACTATGTTAGTTTATTCAGTATTTCTAGAATTTCCTTGAAGTTAGTTTTTATTAGGTGCCTTTTAAAGATGAGAAAATGGACATTTATCAAGGTTAAGGGACTTATTCCTTTGTATGGTGTGGCCAGTATTTCAACCTGGTTCTGAGTGACTCCAGACCTATTTCTCTCATTTATTTTAATTTTTGAATTGACAAATAAAACTTGTATATATCTATGATGTACAACAACATTTTTCTTTTCTTTCTTTCTTTCTTTCTTTTTTTTTTTTTTTTGTTTGCTATAGGGCACGTGCGCTCGCCAGAAAGACAGAGAGAGATAGAGACAGAAAGCAAGAAATCACCCCCCAGGGGGATGGCCACGCTGCAATCCCTTCTCCTCCATTCTCCTCTTGGGATCTTGGGCATACACACACACACACACACACACACACACACCTGGCATGAGTTTAAGCCTCTGGGTCCAGGACTCGAACCGCAGTTGATTACATGGGAGTCCAGCGACATAGCCATTGTGCTAACTGCTGGTCCAAACAATGTTTTGATGTGTGTATATATTGTGACATTTAACATATCTATTATTTCACTTACTTTTTTATTTTATTTTATTTTTTTGGTGTGGTAAGGAAATTTATGCTCGGGTCTGTTGGCCCGGTGGTTAAAGTGGCTGGATCCCATATCACTGACTACAGGGTTTGAGTCCCAGACCCAGCAGCTTGAAAAATATGCTGGGAGGGACCAGCAGTTAAAATAATGGCTATGTCACTGGGCTCTCATGTAGTTGACAGTGGTTCGAGTCCCGGACCCACCAGCTTAAACTCACTCCAGGCACGTGTGCATGCCCAAGATCCCAAGAAGAGAATGGAGGAAAAGGGATTGTGGCATGGCCATCCCGTCTGGGGGGTGATTTCTTGCTTTCTGTCTCTCTGTCTCTCTCTGTCTTTCTGGTTAGTGCACATGCCCTATAGCAGAAAAAAACCTTTCCAAAAAAAAAGAAAAAACAAAAATATGCTGGACACGTGTGCATGGATGACCCAAATCCCAAGGTGAATGGAGGAGGAGAAGGAATTGTGATGTGGCCTTCCCCTCGGAAGGTGCTCACTTACCTCTCTCTCTCCTCTCTCTCCTCTCTCTTTCTCTGTTTTTCTGGTGAGCACACATGACCTTATAGCAAAACTAAAAACAAAACAAAAACAAAAACAAAACATGGTCTTAGCAATTTTCAATTATGCTATATATTAATATTAGTCATAGTTTCTTACTGAATTCATTCCTCATAACTGAAATTTTATATCATTTGACTAATATCTCCCTAGTCTAACCACCATCCTAACCCACTCCAGCCTCTGATAACCACTATTAAGCTCTCTATTTGTATGAGTTTGACTTTTTAAAATTGCATGCAAAAGTGAAATCACATGTTACATGTCTTTCTGTGCCTGGTTTATTTCACTTATCCCCATGTCTTCTAGGTTTATCCACATTATTGCAAATAACAGGATTTCCTTCTTTTTTTTCTTTTTCCTTTCTTTACAGGTTGTGTGTGTTCCCTAGAGAGGGACAGACAGAGGAGAAAGTTCCCCTCCAATGGGGCATGATCATGCCACAGTCCTGTCCTCTACCTCTCCCTCCCTTCAGGATTTTGGGCACACACATGTGCAGTGTATGCTGCTCAAGCTGTTGGGTCTGCTGAACACTCAGGTTGATTCCATATTGTGATTATTGTTCACAGTGCTGCGATGAACATGAGAGTACAGGTATCGCCTTGACATACTGATTTCATTTCCCTCCTTTCCATTTTTACACTGTGGTCCCTGCCTTTGAGATTTCCCACCCGCAACACTCCCCCCCCCTTTTTAAATATTTTACTATAGGGCACATGCATTTACTGGAGAGACAGAGTGAGACAGAGAGACAAAAAGTGAGAATTCACCCCATACAGGGATAGTCATGCTACAATTCCTTCTCATCTAGTCTCTTTTTACGATTTTGGGCATGCACATACATGTGCCTAGTGGCTTGGGTGAAGTCACAGAGAGCTTTCTTGGGAGCACAAAGAGGGTGAGAGAGTGAAATAGAAGTGAGAGAGAGAGAAGATTGGCATGCTATGATTTTTTTTTCTGAAACTGATAATGCCTTCCAAATTAAATATACTAATCAGACAAGTTTAATTGAACAGATAAAGAGTGCACTGGCTGGTAACACACGATTCCCTACA